>NC_140942.1:160714599-161082099 GCF_014529385.1 Adiantum capillus-veneris
AGGATGATGTAAGGTCTCTGAACCGATCACAAGAGCACCCTTGTACCACGAAATGAATACAATGGAATAAGTTACTATTTTTAGCAGTTTTTCAGATTCTGTCAGTGCCATGATGTTTAGAATGTTATAAATCTTCAAAATGTGAATTAAAATAATTTTTGTGAAAAATTTCTAAAAATAGTAAGTTTTTGGTCACCCGACCCGTCCAGTTTTGATCGTCTCGAAAAAATGCACCCGTATCCCAAATTTGAGAAAAATGCATTTTTGGACCCTGGGGGCTGCTAAATATGGCAGGTACTCGGGCCAGTACGCCTTAGTTGGAGCTTCGTATGGAAATTTACGGCCTCAAAATACGATTCGTATGACCCGTTTTAGCCTAGAACCAAATTTCCTAAAAATTGTCCGGGGAGGTACCGTGGGCCCGGGACTGTGTGGGAACAGGTCCCAGGCTGCTCCAGATCAGCTTTAGCAGCTAGGGGGCGCCCTCTTGCTTTGTGGGAGTCTTGGGAAAGCTGCCAAGCGTGCAACTCAGTCTCAGAACCAGTTAACCAAGCCAACCTGACATTTGGTGGGCAGAGAATTGGACTTGCCATGCTCAACTGGAGAAGCTCCCAGATGCATTTAGCAACCCAGATCGATTTTCAGCCTATAGGAGCCTATTTAAAGACCTGCATACACACACACACTTATGATCACACACACACAAAATGCATACACCCACACCCACATACATTGGGGAGGTGCTGCCGAATCACACACCTATTGAAGAAGAAGCTAGGAGGGAGGTGCTGCCGAATTTTCATCTCAAGAAGCTCGATTAGATCAGAAAATCGAGAAGATTACCAGCTCTTAATGACGGTAACGATAGTTTAATTAATGCCATCTGAAAATCCCTTTCTCTACCATCAAACTTTCTCGTACATTATGCCTATTCCTAGCCGAAAATCTCTATGACTACTCTCTAAATTCTCCTTATTCGTACTCTATTATGTAATCATCATTCCATAGCTGAATTATCAGCCATTCTTCACTCTCGATTAATGATTAGAGCATAATTATCATAATCTTCTCTCTCTAGATAGCATAGTAATTAATCGGTAAGCTAGTATTTGTGCAGATTGAAGAGAATCACTATCGTAATCACTCATTAACATTGTAGCTTAATTGAATTCATTTCTCTTATGCATTAAGACGTAATTAAGAAGAAATTAATCCGTCAATAAGTCTCTAAGAATTGGTTTTTCCTCACACATATGCATAGGGTAAATCTGCATCATCTAATTGCTAGGAAATAGTTTAATCATACTTAATCCAATTCTCTGGTAATTCCAATAGTGAAATCCTAATTATTCTTGATCATGTAAGCCGAATAATTATCTTAGAGCCGGTTCCCATAGGACTATGTGCCATCCTTAATGATTGCTTTATGAAAGAAATCTCGACTCTCATATAGGAGGGATTAATTGATGTCACTGTTAACCCTCACGGGACACGGACACCCTATGATCTATAAACGTTGTATTATTTAGAGTCAGGTACCAGGCTTGTCGGACCAATAGGAACAGGGTAAGGGTGATCGCCGATGACAGGCGCACTCTAACTGGAATATTCAAGGAGTTAGTTGGCTAAGTATGGGCGCCCAAGTATGAATGGGGTGAGCTCATATAAAAGCCACTAAACCTAATTTTTACTCATTCTCTCATTGTGCAATAGAAGCTGCTCTTGCTCCATCTCCACCTTCTCCTTCACCATCTCCTTGTGTGTGTGCGTGAGAGAGAGAGAGAGAGAGAGAGAGAGAGAGAGAGAGAGAGAAAGAGTGAGAGTGTGTGTGCGATCGAGCGTTGAGGCGGCACGACGGCGGCGAGGCGGTTGAGCGCGGCGTAGCGGTGTCTCCCTCTTCTTCGCGGCGCGGGAATCCTTCATTCGCAACTATGCAGGAAGGTGAGTGACACACCATTCTCCCTTGTGAGATTGTCTGTTGTATGACTGTGTGCTAGGAGCCTTTGTGGCTCGCACACGGCGCGTAGCAAGTCCCTAGCCTTGACATTTTTGGCGCCGCTGTCGGGGAGCTGCTGCGCGTGAAGCTCCAATGGCGACCTGTAAATTGTATTGAAGCTATTTTTTATGTAGGAAAGGATCATTGTTGTTATGGAAAAACAGTAGAGAAAGACACAATGTTGTTGACTGCATTCAAGTTTTTTGTGTTCTGTTAAGCTCTGTTTTGTTAGTTCTACTAAGCTCAGATTTCAGCTTACACAGTTAGCGTTTCATGCGTTTCTGCGTTTTCTGGTTTGCACTGCACAGTTCTGTCAAGTTTTAATTTTTTGCATTTTCTGTGTTTTCTGGTTTGTGCACAGTTAGGCGCACGGTTAGTTAATTAAGCAGGTTAGTAATTAGGTGAACCACTGATTAGCAGGTCAGTAGGTAGATGGGACAGTAAATAGTTAGGTGAGGTCAACGCGCACCAAAACGCGTACCAAATAATATCCACAAAAAAATAATAATAAGCTTGGGCTTGGATCATTTCCCCAAGCCCAAGCCCAGGCCCAGGCCTCAGTCCTCAGTCTTATGATATATACTAGACTCACTCTTATATATATACCCTACCCCCTCAAGAGGGAATGAGAGCATGTGGGGCAAGTCCTCCACTCTCCTCTCTTCTCTTCCCACTTGCACCCTTAGACTTGCTATTTGGAGCCTAGTTCCCTAGCTAGGAAAAGACTGTTTCGGGCTTTTTTGGAGCAAAATAGAACCAAACGGTGGGCTGTAAAGCACAGCGCGTCCCTCCTAGCGATACGCTCGTTTTGAGCTATCACACGGCCCATTCCACGACACGCTCTTAAAAATCTAGCAAAAAAACAAACAAAAACATGCAAAAAACTAGTCACAAGGCCTCCTAGAGCACCTTTTTGACACCTTAGGGTATCAAAAGCACATGCACTTACGCTCTGGGCGGATGCTAGAACACGAGCATATTGAGGGTGCCTCTGTTCATACAGACACCCATTACCCATCCACGATAGGCTCTAGACCCTCAGCGGGGACACAAGGTAGCACCACCCAAGACCCTAAAATAGCCGCTAGTGATTCCTCCTCCGACTCAGAAATCATGGAAGCATACCCTACCCAAAACACTGAGAGAGAAGGCCATGCACCTCCCGAAGCTCCACAGCCTAGTACTAGTATGTTTAGCCGTTTCATGGAAACATTAGATAGAGCTACTCGCTCGGAACCTGATGCAAATGAAGCACACGAAGGGGGTGGGGAAGTGGACTCTCCTTTCACATCGCACGTGGACCCCACACCCCCAAAGAGTGTCCATGTGGATATCCTACCAACTTCTTACCAAGAAGGCCCTGTTGAGCTGCCTCCTTCAGAAGTTCCCTCTAGAGTACCGTTGGTGACAAGTAAAACCACGGGGAGCAACATTGCTTCTACCTCACAAGAAACCGTTAACACGTTGACTATAGAAGGATTGTTCATTAATGATCATTGGACATACGACCTCCACACTGAGGTGTTGACAGATCTACACTCTGGCCACGCCTACCATGTAGGATGGATAGAGATTGTACAATCCACCTCTAGTGCCACGAGCATCGAAGATCAACAGAAAATGATCTGTAATGTTATCCATGGCATTATTCAATCAGAAAGGCAAAACCGAGGGATAAATATACTCTCAAATGGCCCCATGAGATTTCTGGATACGAGAAAGGCTCAACAGCCTACTCTATCACAAATGGAGACTCCTCTAATGAGCCCCATGGACCCATCTTACGTCATTTCACCTGGGGTCTCTATGCAATCTGAGCCTCCGAGCGACAACTTTAGCTTCCCCAACTTGGCTCAACCCTCTATTGAGGAAAACACAGTGCTCACTCCAAGGATAAGCCTGACAGAGAATGTATCGATGACATCTACGGTTAGCGCAGTGCCACTACCTAGTGTCGTAGTACCTAATATGGGGCCTCGACCGTATGTGCCTCTAGCCCCTTATGCACACATGGCCCCCACACCTCCAATTGTACCACTTGTTTATGCTCCTCGAGTGCCGCTCCCTAGCCCTTATCCGAGTGGACCTATGCCCGGTTATGTTCCATATCCTGCATCATCCACACATATCCCAAGACCGGTACCCGTCCCTCTCCCACATATGATTCCAAGAGTACCTCCACCAGCCCTGCCTCCTCACATAGGTGACTTGGCAACGTTTGCTCAAACCATAGGTCGATCTATCACGGAAAATATGCGTCATGCATCTGATAGAGAGCCTAGAAGTAAGGCAGTACAAATTGCCAAACTCACGCAAAAATTCAATGGGGACGAAGATGCTAGAAAACACATTGAAGTGTTTGAACAAGTATGTGATTCCTTAGGGGAACGCAACGAACTACATAAGTGCAATGCCTTAAGCTTGACATTAAGTGGGAAGGATGGAGATTGGTATAGAACCCTAAGGGTGGACCAGAAAACAATCTACCCTACCCTTCGAAGGTTGTTTCTAAAGGAGTACATACGAGAAGGTGTGCTTTGGGGTGTAGCATCTCAGCTACAGAAGGCCGAACGTAAGGAAGGAGAGTCAGTAAGGGACTTCATTAGTCGTCTACAGCACTTAAACTCTCGCTGCCCTGTAAATGAGCGCTTCAACAATAACCAACTGCTTGATCGATTCATTCGAGGCTTGAGGAATGAAGGAATCTATAATGGACTAGTGATTAGAGGTATCACAACCTGGGAAGATGTCACTGCCAATGCAATCCAATTAGAGGACAACTTGATGATAGCAGGCATGAGGGTGTCTACTGACACGAGATCCACTAGCTCACAAGCCATTGAGTATGAACCCATGACTGCAAAGCCCATTGCCAATGATCCAAAGGTATTTGAGACATTCTTGACAGACCTCACCAAGGCAATCCAAGAGTCTCTTAAGGATAATTGACCCCCTCAAAATAGTCACATGTA
Source organism: Adiantum capillus-veneris (assembly GCF_014529385.1). Lineage (NCBI taxonomy): Eukaryota > Viridiplantae > Streptophyta > Polypodiopsida > Polypodiales > Pteridaceae > Adiantum > Adiantum capillus-veneris. The sequence goes on from NC_140942.1 coordinate 160,719,568, forward strand.
TCCAAGAAGGGAGCAACAATGGTGTTCCATTTGCTTAGGTCCACATAGCACTAGTGAGTGCCCTACGTTTAGAGTAAAATTTAATGGAACTTGCAACGCATGTGGTAGGTATGGTCACCAAGCTAAGTATTGTTTAATGATCAAACGTATGATGGCAAATAGACCACCTGTAGCATGGACGGATGCACCTTGAGCTCCTGTATTGATGCCTGCTCCACCTGTTGAGCAACTACCGCAACACATGGTTCCTAGATCTCAAAATGTTGTACAAGCTACACCGCTACCACCTCCTGTGCTAGGACCGCAGCCCCCGCATCCAAGAGTCGCCCCTATGAACCAAGTGGGTTGCGAGCCATCTAATGCTTATGCAGATGGCTGTGAGGAGGAAATAGACACTAGTATTGCCTACGAACTTGATATATTGGAAGAGTGTCCTATATACTACATGGAAGATTGTTGGGGGCATGTCAAGCCGGTTTATCAAGCTGCTGCTCTCGCATCCAGAGGTCAAAATATCAACACCCAGGCTAGGAGGCCACCTCTTCAATGCTACAAGTGTGGTGGACCACATCGGGCAGCGGAGTGCCCTATTAGGCTGCAAAAGAATGTTGCACAGATGCAAATGAATCAAGGGAGCACGTCTGCAATGCCAATACTCACATGTAATCGTTGTGGCATAGATCACTTGATTGCCTAATGCCCCTATAACCCAAATGCGCCTAAAATCACACCCCTAAATTTGGTCGAAATTGCTAGTGTGACATCGCCAATACCACCCGTCGCACCTGCTTATGCAATTACACGGTCCATGCTTCAAGGGCCAGGCCATATCCTCGAAGAGAGAGATACAGTGTCAGTTATCCAAGCAAAGAAAAAGAAGACACGAAGGAAGAGGTCGCAGAATATGGGAAATTCAAAGCCAAGTTCCAAAACAAACATAGGAACAGGAGATGACCCCGTGTATATGAATGACCTCGAGGATGATTCAGACTCAATCGAGACAATGGAGACTAGAACCAATACCACAAAGGGAAAGACCGACAAAGAAAATAGTAACATGGAACCAAATGAAAACCGAATAAGAGAAAACCATAAAGAGCCTCTGAAAACACCACAAGTGTTTCCAAATCCAATCCAAGACCCCCAAGATAAACCGCAGGGGCAAAAAGGGAAGAATCGTAAAAAGAAGATTGGGACGTAACCAAACCCAGTAGACGAGATTGAGCAGGTGAAACATCTAAGAGGTTTAGTGGAGGAGACTCAAAGGAAACTAGAACCAGAACCCATGCATGTCAAAATTCATGACACAGTGTTTCCCACGCAAGTTCATCCACCCCACATGAACCATAGACCGTTAGCCATATCTAGTATCATCCAAGAAGGGAGTGAGGACGGGACATCAGAAAGCGAGCATACACCTTTCTTGTTGGAAAGGATGTTTAACGAAGGAATACCTGATCCCATTGAGGAATATGAGATTCCATCCTCACCACTTCCTAGTCAAGGACCTACACCCTGCAAAATGCCAACGAATGTTGCCAAAATGGTGGACTTCATGTCTTCTGAGGTCCGAACCACGATCATAGCAAAGTTGTATGGAGATCCTGAGTTATTCCTTGCACTTCGAGCATTCCTTAACGGAGAGCTACGAATGGGATTACCGCAGTTTGCGCAACCAAATAGGCCTGACGCGATTATGATTGATGAGGAAAATCATGTGCAATCACTTGACTTAGATGGACACGAGTCTGTGATCGAGGTACCCATTAACGAACTAGGGCAGTATTTTGAAGGCGACGAGTCTAATGCGACCCTACCCATCACTACCAAGGGATTAACTATAAAGGGAATTCTTGATGGTGGTGTGGGAGTTAGCATCGTTACAAAAGATTGTTGGGAATCCATGGGAAAACCCCGCCTCAGTGTTACTAACATTGTGGTAAAGATGGAAAATGGTACCATAGCCAAACCTATGGGGATGCTCAAGGATCTTAGGATCAAAGTTCTAGGACACAAGGTACGACATACGTTCATTGTAATGGATTTCTCTAAACACCTTATGTCATATGAAATGATTTTAGGACGACCATTCATGAGGGAAGCACAAATGGTTCATGATTGGTCTAAAAATCATGTCTATTTGCAATTCCAAGACTCTGTCCTTAGAGTGGATTTGGCGACTGGTAAGGTACACCCCTTAGGGAGTAAAACCATTATTGATCATCGCTCTGACACCACAGTTCACTCGGCCCCACTACAATATTGTTACACTTGTAAGAAGGATACAGACATTGGCCAAGATTCTCCTTACATGGATGTGTTACCGGGTATGACGGAATCAGACAACGTAGACTGGGTACACCTAGCTGCAACCATAGATACCTGGGGAAAAAGAGGAACCACTTGGGTCACACCAGAGGGGGAAGAGGTACCACAAATTGCACCTCTGAACATGATAAGTGCCATACATGCATCTTCTAAGGGCAAGGCAATTGTAGACCAATCTGACAGTGACACCGATAGCTCAATAGAAGACTTTGACCAACACGACTCAGACACGGACTCCCAGAGTGAAACGGATTCTGAATCTCATGAATTAGAGAGTGGAGCAAGTTCAGAGTCAAAACATTCGGAAGGACCGAGCACATCAACCGATGATAGCTCCTCTGAGAGTGAAGAGGAAACCAACGAGGACTCCTTTAGTGAGCCAGATCTAAATGCAAATCAAAATCAGGTCTCAAATAAGAAAAAGAAAAACTTTAAGAGGCGTCGATATCGAGCCAATGTACGTGCTAGGATAAAAAAGAAGAGATCCTCAGTAGAATGGCTCAGTTATATAGGAGCATGTGATGCTCATCATAGATTGGTAGACGATTGGGGTGAATATCTCCAAAATGTTATGTGGTGTAGACCACGACCCCATGACATAGCCCAATTAGAGATAATAGACAAGCCAAAGTTGAGCCGCACTGCAAGGAGGCGTCAAAACCAAGAGTTAGCTCGACAACACAAGAAAGCAGAAATGGAAGCACAGACCAAAGCACAACCAGAATCCACAGACTTGCATCCTGCAACAGAATATTTCAAATCTTACACCACAGGGGAAGCAAAGGTTGTGTACACAAAAGCCCAAAGAATACCTATCGATGGGAATAATGGAATCTATGATGGTCCGGCAATAGTTAAAGAAATAGAATTAGCCGACCCTAGTGAAGAATCAAAACCTGTTTTTATTGCCCAAGACCTCACAGAAGTTGAAGAGGTGGTCCTCAAAGAGCTTCTCAAGGAATTCAAGGACATATTCGCTTGGACATACCATGATATGAAAGGTGTTCCACCTTCTGTGGTCCAACATACAATCCCTATGATTAGCACTGCGAAGCCCGTACAACAAAGACCCTACCCGATGAATCCTAAGTACGCAAAGATCATTCAAGAAGAACTAGAAAAGCTTATCAAATGTGGGTTCATATATGCTATTGAACACTCTGAATGGGTGTCTCCAATAGTTATCGTGCCAAAAAAGAATGGGAAACTCAGGGTGTGCGTGGACCTCAAAAAAGTTAATGCAGCTACTAGAAGAGACCATTACCCCCTACCATATTCCGAACATGTACTCGAAAGAGTTGCAGGCAAGGAAGCTTATAGCTTTCTAGATGGGTACTCAGGCTACAACCAAATCACGATAGCGCTAGAGGACCAAGCTAAAACTGCCTTCATAACAGAATTTGGCGTGTTTGCATTTCGTGTGATGGCTTTTGGCTTAACAAATGCCCCTGCTACATTCCAACGATTAATAAACACTGCTTTTAAAGAATATTTGAGAGAGTTTTGTGAAGCTTTCATAGACGACCTTTGTGTTTACTCTTCTTGGAAAGAACATCTATCATGTTTGCGGAAGGTGTTTGAAAAGTGTAGGTTATATCGTATCTCATTGAACGCGTTCAAATGCCAATTTTGGGTCAAGCATGGAGTTATTTTAGGGCATATAGTATCTAAGAATGGTATCTCAACCGATGAGAGCAAAATTAAAGTGATTCTAGAGTTACCACCACCAACCAATTACAAGGGAGTTCAAAGGTTCATGGGACACGTGGGTTATTATCGACGGTTTATTTTATTTTTCACTGAGATAGCACTTCCTTTGTACAAGCTTCTCATTGAATTTAAATGGACTGAAGAGTGTGACCAGGCCTATGAACAATTGAAGAAAACACTAGCAAGTGCTCCGATTTTAAGGACACCTAACTGGGATGTCATTTTCCATGTGCATATTGATGCATCAAACTTTGCTATTGGGTGTGTTCTCACTCAACCAGGAGAACATAAATTGGACTATCCCATTAGCTTTGCAAGCCGTCAATTGAACAATGCTGAAAGGAACTACACCACTACAGAGCGAAAAGGTTTGGCAATGGTTTATGCAATAAAGAAATCTCGCTACTACCTTCTGGCAAACAAGTTTGTATTTTATGTGGATCATCAAGCGTTGCTGTATCTGGTAAACAAGCCATGCTCCACAGGAAGAATCACACGATGGTTGTTAATTCTTCTGGGGTTTGATTTCACGATTGTAGTGAGACCCGGTAAAAGGCACGTCATGGATGATCATTTGTCTCGCATACCCAATGGTGAAGCCCCTATAGGAGTTGATGATGAATTACCCGATACTTCCCTATTCATAGTTGAGACTATGCCTGAATGGAGTGAGAACATTGTTAACTTTTTAGTTAATGGTTTTCCACCCAAGGAACTTTGTAAGGATATCGCTCGAAGGCTAGTAAAAGAATGTGAACCCTATTGTTTGATTGCCGGAACTCTGTATAGATTAGGCAAGGACGATATTCTTAGGCGTTGTGACCGTGAGGATGAATATTTGTATATCTTGCAAGAAGCACATATGGGCATAGTAGGAGGACATTTTTCAGGAGACCTGACTGCTAGAAAGGTGCTGCAATCAGTCTATTGGTGGCCAACTTTATTTAAGGATGCATCACTTTTTACAAAAGGGTGTGATGAGTGCCAACGTTACAAGACCACACAGCGCAAAGACAGAATGCCCTTACATCCTATTAAAGTAACCCAACCATTTGAAAAATGGGGCTTAGACTTTGTAGGTCCAATTAGTCCCGCAGCTCGCAACACTCAATCTCGATATATTCTAGTTGCTACGGACTATGTAACAAAGTGGGCTGAAGCTAAGGCTTCACAAAAAGCTGACGCGAGGACAACATCTAAGTTTCTTTTTGAGAACATTATCACAAGATTTGGTTGCCCTTTTGAAATTGTTAGTGATAATGGTACCCATTTTATAAATGAGGTAGTAAGAGAGCTTACCACGACCTTTATGATATCCCACCATAAGTCTACACCTTATTACCCGCAAGGTAATGGACAAGCCGAGAGCACCAACAAGACTCTAATCTCTATTTTAACCAAGACGGTAGAAGCTCATCGCACTGATTGGGATTTGAAGTTCACATCTGCTCTATGGGCTTATCGTACTGCTTATAAAGTGGCTATTAATTGTACGCCATTCAAAATGGTATACGGCCAAGAAGCGGTTATGCCTTGGGAGTTTGTCATTCCTAGTCTTAGGGTAGCTTTGCAAGAAGGATGGAATGGTCACCCCTTAACCGAGCGTTTGTATATCTTAGAAAAACTAGACGAAGAGAGACAGTTGACTGTGCAAAATGCTCTAGTGGAAAAGGATAGGAGAAAGAAGTGGTTTGATTGCCATGTGAAGGACAAGGACATCAAAGTTGGTGATAAATTCCTTATGTATGGAGTACGTAAAGAGAAGAAAAAGTTGAAATATGCTGGTAAAGGACCATATAGAGTATGTGAAATTACTCCACAAGGTACCCTTCGTGTGGAAACTCTTGATGGAGTTGAAACCATTGGATTCCTCAATGGGAGTAAATTCAAAATATATTATGATCCTTTAAGCCAAGAAGAACTACGGGCCATTCATCAAAAGAAGGACACCAAAGCACAAACCGAGTTAAACAAGATACAAGCTCAAGCTGAGGCTAAGGAGCGACAACAACGTATAAGACCAAAACTAGAGGCTAACCTTGGAGTCACAAATGCATTCCACGTGGAAATCGAAGAGGATTGGTTGGACTCTGACACACCTCTACGATACCCTATTGAGTTAAATAGTGCCTATGGAAAAGTGCTATATAACGCCTTATTGGACACGTGTGCTAAATATAATCTGCTATCCTATGGGGTGTGGTGTCAGTTAGGGAAGCCACCTCTATCTGAGAGTATTATCCAAGTCAAGGGTGTCAACAAGAAAAAAACTACGGTTTTTGGAATCTGGCACACTTCTGTCAGTTATGAAAATGGAATTGTAGCTCAAGACTTTTTGGTCATGCCTACTGGAACTATGGAGGGTAATATAAACCTAGGACGCACGTGGATGATAGCCACCAAATGCACTATTGATTGGGGGAGTGGGGGTGTCACAACGCAAAAACCAGCTCTTATCCCTGCCACTCAAGCCATAGTCCCTGAGATATTGCCTAGGGAAATAAAACCCAAGACATTGCATGTCCAGGAGGTTGAACCATACGTCCCCATAGCCCAACTCTCTAGATCTTCAACTGATGTAGTTGAAACAAATCTTGAGACACACAAGAACCATCCTAATATAACAAAGAAAGCATACAAGTGAGTCCCTAAAGCTTCTTTAGTAACCATGGCTGATGCTAAAAAACGGAAGCCTCGTAAGAAACGTCCCACTCGCTCCAAGAAATGTAAGAAAACGTGGCGCTGGATTCCTAAACGACTATTAAAAGCCCAAGGATACTATGATGGAAATGATCAAATTTGGGTACCTAAACGTAAAATGTGTCCTTCCCTATCAACAACAAACCCATATGAGTCAAACAGTGTAATGCTAAAGCCAATGGCAGACCGTGGGAAGGGAAAGATCACAGAATGCTACACACCTAGTCCAGAGCTAGTTTGGGCTCCAAGGCAAACCCAATTTATTCCACCTAGCTCAGGAAGGGGGGAGTTCCATGAAGCTTCTAGATCCTCATGTAACACATCCATAGAGGTAAAAGCTTTTACACAGCCTCCATCTATAGTAATGGACCTCAATGAAGCTACAAAAGAATCCACACCTCCAAGTGTTCAAGAATCACCTGATAAACCACTTCAAGTTCGATCCTGGGAGAGTACCTTACCACCCTTGCAACTTGACGAGGCACCTAGGGTAATACAAAACTACTGGAAAAAATCCTCACCTATTACCAACTGGAACAATTGGTTTCAAAGGGTGACAAGCTCATTTCAAACGGTATGATCTACCCAAGGAAGGGGGGAGTGTTTGTGGGCACCCATCATTCACTTGCTTCCCTCTCAACCCTTCTCCTTGACCTCTTAATCTCCGATCTTAGGGAATGTATATATAAATCCTTATACTCACAAAAACAAGATAAAAAAGTAAAAGAGCAAGAGCCATCACACAAATCATAAAAACAAATTATGCACAAAAACACGACCCTTGTAATATTTGCACTCTAACCATCATCTATTTGCGCGTACAGATATGGCTAGTACGCTAGAGTCATCCACTCCTGCCTTGGGTGAGAGGTACCCTCGTTACTTTTCACAAATATTTCACATGGTCTTTCCAGTGCTTGCATGTGAATGGGATTTGATAGGTACGCTAGCATATGAGAGGAATTTTGAGGAGTTAGAATGGCTGATACGTCTCTTGACCACGTCTGATCCATACTTAGTAGAGAGCGTTTCTCCCATTGCACAAGCCTACCCTTTTGACCAAGATGACTATAGGCGTCTAGTGACCTTTTTAGTAAACATGGGCACCTATGATGAAGAAGAAAATTTACATGACTACACGGATGGCACATATGGTCTCATGGATGATGACTTTGTTTATCTCGACGAGGAGGATAGAGGTTTAGCTTTAGGGTTTCCCCCCAACCTCTACAATATCCTATTCCCTTGACTCTTTAGGGGGAGTGCAAATAATTAGGTTAGGGTTCCTTATGTTTTTTGTTGTGTTCAATAAGTGTTGGTACCTTTTCCCACTAATGTGGCTTCTGGAGGTATTCCTTTTGTTTCCTAGTGTGTACAGGAGCGTGTTGCTATTGATAGGATTTGGACCTTCATGGAACCTTTCTCTCGTTCACACTTCAAATCAAGCGCGACCATCAACACAAACAGGTGTTTTATGTCCATTAGCATTGCCCTTATCTTTTTGCATCCATGTTTGTCTGCTTTGATTGTGATTGGTAGCATAATATTCAGCGCATTTGCTTAGTATCAAACATTTAATTCAATGTAATGTTTTGTCATAATCACTTGTCTAGGTTTAAAAATCAAGCAGTCCGACTAAGCTAGTTTAACCAATATAAGTATTAGAAATCTTCTCTTAATACCATGGGGAATGCCTTCATAATAAGCAATGGTTACTTAGGTTCTTAATCCAATTTAGGCAGCATTGTGTGAAATGTACTAGGGTTTTCTAGTGGGCTTAACCCTATTGACCTTTAGCTTAAGTATTATAAAGGGAGTTTACTAATGTGATGAGCCTGAGGAGGGTAACAGTGTTATATGACCCCCCAAAGTTACAAAATTAAAATGCTGAAAATGAACAAACAAAAAATCAAAGTGCCACAATGTAAAATTTTAAGCTGGAAGAGAAATCCCTGCTTAAATTGGTACGTCACTCACATGTATCACCTATGGTATTAGAGCCCTAGAGGTTCCCAGTGTGGGCGCTTTTCGTTGAAAAGCAAAAAACCCAAGGCATACAAAATAAGCACACACATCAAAATTGAATCAATGTGAAAAGACCTTGGGGGTTCAAAGAAAAAGTAATCAGTCAGGCGATGATTTCATGAGAAATTCCTTTTATCGTAGCTTAACTACAAGGTCTTCTAGGTATAGCCTCTAGTCAGCCCTCGAACATCAAATACTTGGCTCTCGCAATTAAACAACTTAATTGACCAGAAAAAATTGAGAAATTACCCATGGTATTAATAGTCGAGCTCTAGTGCCTTTTGACCGTTAAATTAGCGACCCCAGACTTGTTTAATTTTTTACTTTTACATCTGTTTATGCATTTGATGATATTGCAATTTAATGTTTATTGCTGACAAATTGTCTAAAATTCTGTTACCAATCAATTTGTCTGTCTATTGCATATGATTTTTAATTGTATATAAGAATGCAATTACTGTGGCAATGTTGTTTGATTTTGCAGTGATTGAAGAAGACTACGCACATCCATGTCGGCTGCTCTCCCATCTCGACGAACGAGCTTCAACTGGATAGCTTCCGAGGACGGAATCTACATCAGGAAGGGGGGCATGTTAACCCTCATGGCACATGGACACCCTATGATCTATAAACGTTTTATTATTTAGAGTCAGGTACCGGGCTTATCGGACCAATAGGAACAGGGTAAGGGTGATCGCCGATGACAGGCGCACTCTAACTGGAATATTCAAGGAGTTAGTTGGCTAAGTATGGGCGCCCAAGTGTGAATGGGGTGAGCTCATATAAAAGTCACTAAACCTAATTTTTACTCATTCTCTCATTGTGCAATAGAAGCTGCTCTTGCTCCATCTCCACCTTCTCCTTCACCATCTCCTTGTGTGTGTGCGTTTGAGAGAGAGAGAGAGAGAGAGCGAGAGAGAGAGAGAGAGAGAGAGTGTGTGTGAGAGTGTGTGTGCGATCGAGCGTTGCGGCGGCATGACTGCGGCGAGGCGGTTGAGCACGGCGTAGCGGTGTCTCCCTCTTCTTCGCGGCGCGAGAATCCTTCATTCGCAACTACGCAGGAAGGTGAGTGACACACCATTCTCCCTTCTGAGCTTGTCTGTTGTATGACTGTGTGCTAGGAGCCTTTGTGTCTCGCACACGGCGCGTAGCAAGTCCCTAGCCTTGATAGTCACTAATCTACCCATTGGACTGTTATGATGCTTGTGAACCTTAGCTCTTTCTCCAAGCTAATCATTTAAAGTAGTGAGAAATGCCCCCGGTTAAGAGGACGCACTTCGGTGGTGCCCATGATCGCGAGGCAGGAACGAGCAATGTCAACAGAAAGGGGAAGGCTCCCATGGAGGAACAAATACCGGCCATCTCACGGGCCATCGATGAAGAAGTGGAAGAGGTAGATCATATTTCTGTTCAAGTTGTTTAATTAACATTGCATACGATTAGTTAGGAATGAACATATCCCCGAACATGTTGGAGAAATCCGACAGAAACCTCGTCATTGAATGCATAGTACATTTAAGTATAAAGTAGGAAAGAAATGATTGATGGGTATGCTGTTTGCAAGAGGAAAGAATGTTTGCTAGGGAAAATTTAGCTCGACATGTTCATTTTATTCCAATGTTGAATCAGTCCTGACCCCCCCTACTGATCACAGGGGGCAGAGTTCCTCATTAGGGCTCTTGAATCCACGACTTGCTTTTTATGCGGTGGATACCCATGACTTGCTTTCTATGCGGTGGGAACCCACGTGTTGCTTTCTATGCGGTGGGAGTGTCCATGACGTCCTTTCTATGCGGTGGACATACCTAGTTGTATGGGCAGCTAGGCGACAACGGGAGGAGTGAACTCTTGCTGGAGGGGGGATGTTGTACCTCCTGAACATTGGAACTTTTATGAATAAGTTTGAGTAGAATTTTTACTAGAACTCTGTCTTGGTGTTGTTTGCAATACTGGTTGAAGGGCTGTTTTAACGAACCATGTGATTCGGAATTAAACAAGGAATATTTATGTTGAACAACCTTTGTGGTAGTAATTAGGTCACACGATGAAGTGTGAGTGTGGGGGTGGAAAGTGGGGGCTTGGCTCGGGTTGCCAAAGCCTACGAGATGGGTGGTACCGATTGGTCGGGAACTCTCTATCCCCATAGTGCTTACTCGATATTGGTATTACTCATTGCCCCTAGAGCGGTGAATCCTAAAGAGTACGTGCCTCTGAAACACGGGGAAAAAGGCACTCGGGGTTTCTCTCCTCTTGGAAGGTGCGTCTTAGGATCGCTAGATAGTTAAGTACGCTTCCCCTGCGAGGTGGAGCTAGATCTCGTTGCTAGTAGGCTCGAACTCGACTCACTTTGTGATGAGAGATAGTCCGCTAGTTGAACCCTGAACCATTTTGTTTGCTTCCGCTATAGATCTAGTAGCCACCAGGTTTACCATCAGATCCGTTGTTTGATACGACGGGGTGGGGACCTCACAGATGTCTTTTTGGCATGTTTTACCCCAGACTTGTCCCACAACTTCCCCTTGATGTCAGTAACCCAGTGGTATGCTTAGATTTTAATTTGGATGTCAAAAGACCCCAAAACTAGCTGTTCTTGCCTTTTTCAGTCAAAAATGCTAAAGTCTGCTTAAAACCCAATTTTCTCACTCAAATGAGCTGAAAAACTCTCACATGCACTCAAAACATCATGTATAACATGCACATGAAGTCACCCTATGGTTTGGTCTCAAAAATTATGCCTTGGGCACAATTTGGGTAGGAGGTCTGGCAATTCTCGTCTTTTGGCTTTGATCTGTCAAAATTTGGTCAAATTTTCACTTTCCAGGTGAAAATAGGGTAAAACCTACCTTCTAAACACACTAGTAACCTCAGATTTTCAAAATTTCCACCAGATCACCCTGTAGACATCCTACGTGTAGGATGTCTACTGCTTATTTTTTTAGACTGAATTGTCCCTGATGCTTCCTTATAATCTCAGCAAGTGCAAGTATGCTTCACAATTGCAAAAACATTCAAAAATCACTCAATTTAAGCATTTTCTAAAATTTTACGTTTTTTGACTCCGCCTTTTGGCTTTTGGTCAACAAAAATAGGGAAAAACACTCAAGTCAATATGTTACTAGGGTAAAACCTACCCTCTGAACACACTGGTGCAGTCAGAATTTTCAAATTTGGTCTCCAGAACCCCCTTGAGACATCCTACGCGTAGGATGTCTATGTTTACAGAATTGCAAGTTTTCTTCACAGATCCCTTGCAAATGCTCTTTTATATGCATAACATCAGTCAGTCATACAAAAATATCCACAGAAGTTTGTTTAATGCATTTTTACCCTCAAAAGCACACTTTTCCGTGATTTCAAATGCAATCAAGCACTTTAGCAAGTAATTCAGTGCTGAATAGCTCTAGATCAGAATCGGATCACTTACCTAAAGCTACTCTGACAAATCTTATGGGGTTTTGTATCTATGAGTAGAAAAACGCTTCACTGCCACACACAGACTAGTAAACGCTTTTATTACCTCACAAATCACTCGACCACCAGTAACTACTCTAATCCATAGATCCTAACTAAACCTATCTAGTCGCAGACCCTCGGCAAGACACACACTTCCTGGCTATCCACTTGATCGCGGAATATCCTCTTCCGAATCCACTTAAGAAAAACGCTTTCTTTAGCTGAAACTAAATCAAGCAAACATCACACGAGTGTTAGTAGGAAAACTACTTAGGTCCTTGTGTCCCCGGCAGCGGCGCCAATGTTGGAGAGGGAGCGACTCACACACCCATGAAGTGCATGCAAACACTACCTAGATCAACATAATGTCAATCGAGGACACAGATGACACGATAGGCACTTGGAGAAAATCTCTTTAGCTTGTCAGGCTGAGACAATCCTACACATACAACACTCTGGAAGGCCAACTAAACCACAATCAAGAACCTCACTGCTCTCAACTACACTACCTAGCCACATACGCACATACGCAAGGTAATTCACCCAATCATGCCAGATTCATAGGAAACTTAAGGAACACCATCCCCTCACTAGGATACACATGTCCCTAAGCTTCTACACTCAAAACCCTCACTCTAAACCTATCTGCGGAAAAAGCGTAGGATGACAGAGCAGAATTTTGAAAGTGCCCAAAACTAAAATACCTATGCGTAGCTTATGTCACCACGATTCTATAGACTACTAGCACGCAGAAAAAAAACATCGTTTGATACACTTATGGCCACAAATAGCTCGTAGATGTGTCGGCGTGTAGGCTTCGTCTCGCGTGGAATGCTTGGCGTTGTCGCGTATCTCTCCTCGAGCCTACAACAATGGTGCAGTCGGATCTCCAATGCGTTGAGTGAGCCGGGCGTAGCAAGAGGATAAAGCTCATGCTCACTCTCTTTCTCTCTCACACACAGTAGACGACATCACTAAAATTTTATTATGATTAAAGTCTTTTTTACAAAATGACGTAGGTACCTTATATACTAAGGCTACCTTAGGTTTAACCAAAAATGGGGTTGAAAGGGTCAAATGGCTTTGTATTTACAATATTCTGGAAGTGCCATTGCACCCCGACTTCTGAAACTAGAATAGCTACTCATTACAAATGACGTTTATAGCCATAAACCGCAGCATTTCATAACTCGCAAAAGATAAGACTTTGGTACGAAACTTGAGTTATGTTGTGATGTTGACCCAACGGTCAACAGCTTTCCGCACCCAAAATGGTGGTCCTTAGTCTTGATTATCTTGATCTTTAACTTGAGGATCTGCTCTTGCTTTCTTGTTCTCCCTTGGTTCATGGTGATAACCCATTTTTTTTAACAAGCAGGCACGGCAGTTGTCACTTTCCCCTAAGAAGAGAGATCTTGCAATCCTACATGTTCGTGCTCGTCGTCGATTACCCATTTTTATCCCATGTAGTCCTAGCATTTAACATAAAAAATTTAAATCAATATCCGGCCATCTCACCCTCCAGATCCGCCCACCCACCGAACCATTTCTTGAAAATCCCTTCTCGAGGTAGTACTTAACTACCACAAATCAGGAAGACAGTAGTCTATCAGACATCATCAAACAACAAGCAGCATGCAATTTTTTGCATACCCTCGTTCAAGGAAATTCATCTGGTTGTTCCCACCAGATCTTTATTAGAAACTTTTAATTCATTTCCTTTCCTTTATCTGCTATATTTAGCTTGTAACTAGTTTACTAACTAATCATGCAACACATTTAGTTTCAACATATTCATCTTACCTCCCTATTCATGCCAAGATAATCGGTTACAAGCCATCAACATGGCATCACCTTCACAATATGTCCCAGAATTAAGTGTTTGGGAAAGGCTCATCAAGTAATTTAATCATTCCTTCCTAAGCATTTTATTTCGAGAGGTATAGCACCATGTGGTGACAGATGCAAAGGATAGCCCCTATATTCCTAGCCTTTCCAGTTCCTTTTTAAGAAAACTCGTCGAACAAATTTCCTTAATTAAATTCACATCATCCTCCCTGAGTATAATCTTCCCATCCAACTATTGGCATCAGGCCATACCCGGATTATGGCCATTTCCAATAAGATACCGCAAAAACTTCACCTGGACGGGCAAAAATAAAACAAACCCATTTATCCCTTATCCCTTGGGCATGAATGACCTAGGTATAACAACTTGCCGGTTACAATGCCCTAGCCGAAAAGGGCCAATCTGCGACAAGATCCCCAATAGAATCCTCTCAATGGGCCGTCCTTTCAATCAAATTGACCCCAAGAAGATCCATCTTGGTTCCCGGTCATTTCCAAACAATCTTCAAAACTCCTAGTTAAATCTATGTTTTGCAGTGGCCTATCCTTATCACCTTTTGAGATTCCTTTTTTTTAACTCCTAGTTGGTAATTTCCAGGTTCATTCATTTATCAACCTTAATTCCTACTTTCATTAATTATCTACCAGCCAAGTTTATTTAGAAAATACAAGCGAGTTTTTGCCATAGGCATTTGATGTTTAATGTCTCTTCGGAAATGCCAACTTTTTTTAAAGTTCAATCCCCATTTTGTACGATTCCCAGGTTTTTGCAATCCTTTGCCATCCATGGGGCATCACCATGGAAGCTTGTAGAGTTTTCGGTTCAAACAACACGGAGATCAATTCCGCGAAGTTATCCCTATCTCCCCCATCCTGTATTTGCAAACAAACTTGAAATTGAAAACTTTAGAATTACTCTTCAATACCAAAAATTGAACTACTTCTATCGAACTTAGACAACTACTCTTTTCTTATGGTACCTAGCTTTCCACTTTGGGAAGCAAGAAGGTCATCCTATAATTTATGAGTTTTCGAGCTTTCCATTAAAGCTTAAACCTAAAATACAAGGTAGTCACTAAAGCTTACACCTAAGTGCAAAGTTACCATTAATGCTTAGCTTAAGAGTGCAAATTTACCTTTGAAACTTAACTTAATGATGTATAGATACTCTTAGCACTTAACCTATTTGCGAGGTTTCCATTAAAGCTTAAGCCTAAAACTGCAAGGAAGTCACTAAAGCTTACACCTAAGTGCAAAGTTACCAATTAAAGCTTAGCTTACAAGAGAAAATCTACCTTGAAGCTTAACTTTATGATGCATAGATACTCTTATCACTTGACCCTAATTGCAAGGTTTTCATTAAAGTTTAAACCTAAAAATGCAAGGTAATCACTAAAGCTTCATCTAAGTGCAAAGTTACCATTAAAGCTTAGCTTACGAGAGCAAATCTACCTTTGAAGCTTAACTTTATGATGTGTAGATACTATTATCACTTAACCCTAATTGCAAGGTTTCCATTAAATCTTAAAATCTAAAAATGCAAGGTAATCACTAAATCTTACATCTAAGTGCAAAGTTACCATTAAAGCTTAGCTTACGAGTATAAATCTACCTTTGAAGCTTAAATTTATGATGCGCGGATACTCTTATCACCTGACCCTCATTGCAAGGTTTCCATTAAAGCTTAAAACCTAAAAATGCAAGGTAATCACTAAAGCTTACATCTAAGTGCAAAGTTACCATTAAAGCTTAGCTTACAAGTGCAAATCTACCTTTGAAGCTTAATTTAGTGATGCATAACTACTATTAATACTTAACCCTAATTCCAAGGTTACCATTAAAGCTTAACCTAAAATGATGCACATAAACCTTCCTAGTATTAAAACACATGGATTAATAATCTTTCTAGAAATGAAGATTGCCTCCTCTAAGCAAGAGGCAAGTGGGGTTGAAGGCCTTCTTGAAGAGATGTGAGGCTCAAGGAGGAAGGAAAGGGATTTAGGATGAAGAGGAAGGAGAGAGGAGCTTCTTCACAAAACCCTCAAGGGTTTGGCCTTCAAGAGAGGGAGAGACCAAGAGCAAGGTTTAATGGAAACCTTGATTTACTTAAGCATAATCTTGAGCATGGTAAGTATGCAAGTAGATTAGCAAATATAGGAAATGGTGGGTGGGATTCTCTTCTCAATTCCTATTCGACCCCAATTCTTTTCTCAAATCCTATTGGACCCCAATTCTCTTCTCAATTGCTATTGGACCCCATTTCTCTTCTCAAATGCTATTGGACCCCAATTCTCTTCTCAATTGCTATTGGACCCCATTTCTCTTCTCAAATGCTATTGGACCCCAATTCTCTTCTTAATTCCTATTGGACCCCAATTTTTCTTCTTAATTCTTATCTCTTAAGTTTAGCTTTCAATCAAGCTAGTTCTTTTTCTCCTAGTTCTTGATCTATATCAGTTCCCATGCGGCTTTTGAAGAAGAAGTATAAGAATAACCTTAATATTTTTGGAAAAATATAGGGATGACGTAATTTCTTATCCAAAATATCCTTGTCTTTTCATTCTAGAGTAAAGTCTCGTTGTCCGCATGACTTCTTTGTTGGTCTTTCTTTTTCTAAATTATTTTCTAGGCTGAAAAAAGTTATGAATGGCTCTAGGGTTTAGGGAGGGACCTTACATAACCTATCTCTTAAAGTTAGGTGCATTCAACATTTGGCCATCAAAAAAATTGTAATTTTACACAATGTTTGTGGGATGAGTAGATCTTAGATCCAACACTTGGCCATTTAGACTAGGAATTGGGAGGTAGGTGCATCAAAGACACACCACTTGGCTATTATAACGAAGGCTTGAAATGTGGATCCAACAGTTGGTGTCTCCTAGCTCCACCACTTGGCCATTCTAACCCATGTTTTAAAGCTAGGTGTCTTTAACACTTGGCCATCATAATAGTTGTAATTTTGACCCAATGGTTATTGGATGAGTACATCCTAGATCCACCGTTTGGGCATGTAGACTAAGAATTAGGAAGTAGGTGCATCAAGGATCCACCACTTAGACATTATAGTAATGAATCCTAGATCAACCACCTGGCCTTTTAGACTAAGAAAAAGGAAGTAGATACATCAAACATTCACCACTTGGCAATTATAATAACAAATGCTTGAAATGTGGATTCAATTGTTGATGTCTCCTAGATCCACCACTTGGCATTCTAACCATGTCTTAAAGTTAGGTACATTCAACACTTGGCCATCATAGCACTTGTAATTTTACACAATGTTTGTGGGATGAGTAGATCTTAGATCCACCACTTGGCCATTTACACTAAGAATTGGGAAGTAGGTGTATCAAAGATCCATCACTTGGCCATTATAATGAAGTGTTGAATTGTTGGTGTGTCCTAGATCCACCACCTGCCCATTCTAACCCATGTCTTAAAGTCAGGTGCATTCAACACCTTGCCATCATAACACTTGTAATTTTACACAATGTTTGTGGGATGAGTAGATCCTAGATCCACCACTTGGCCATTAAGACTAAGAATTGGGAAGTAGGTGCATCACAGATCCACCACTTAACTATTATAACAAAGGCTTGAATTGTGGATCCAATTGTTGGTGTCTCCTAGATCCACCACTTGGACATTCTAACCATGTCTTAAAGTTAGGTGCATTCAATACTTGGCCATCATAAGAGTTTTAATTCTACACAATGTTTGTGCGATGAGTTGATCATAGATCCACCTTTTGGCCATTTACACTAAGAATTAGGAAGTAGGTGCATCAAAGATCCACCACTTGGCCATTATAATAACGAATGCTTGAAATGTGGATCCAATTGTTGGTGTATCCTAGATCCACCTCTTGGCATTCTAACCATGTCTTAAAGTTCGGTGCATTCAACATAACACTTGTAATTTTACACAATGTTTGTGGGATGAGCACATCCTAGATCTACCACTTGGCCATTTAGACTATTTGTTGTAGGTGTATTAAAGATCCACCACTTGGCCATTGTAACTCATTCTCTCATTTGTGCAATTGAAGAGTGCTCTTGCTCCATCTCCATCTTCTTCTTCTTCACCTCCTTGTGTGTGTGTGTGTGTGAGAGAGAGAGAGGGAGAGTGTGTGTGCGATCGAGCATTACAAAGGCACGGCGGCGGCGAAGCGGTTGAGCGCGGCACGACTGCAGCTTCTTCTTCATCGCGGCGAGGAATCCACCACGAAGGCGAGCGTAGAGCGGTGAGTGACACACCCTTTGTTCTCTTGAGCTTGCTAGTTTAGGCTTGTTGTGTGCTTGGAGTCGTTTGTGGCTCGCATACGGTGTATTGGCAAGTCCCTTGCTTCGACAGTGCGGCAAGGAGCGCACATTTTTGGCGCCGCTGCCGGGGATATGCCCTACACTAAGCTTGGTTAGCACTTTACGCTTCCTTGTGGTGCAATTTCTATCATAGGAAAGGCAAGGAAGGAGTGTGTGGAGATTTCTGTTTTTTGCGTTTTCTGTCAAGTTTCAATTTCTGCTATTGTCTGCAATTTTCAAGTTCGGCGTTTTCAATTTCTGCATTTTCTGCAATTTCTGCGTTTTTTTTTGCAATTTCTGCGAGCGAGCGGGCGGCTAAATTTTTTTTGCGAGCGAGCGGGCGGCTAAATTTTTTGAAAATAAAAAACGTGACTCTTAAAACGGACGGGTTGGTTTGTATAAAAGATAGATCGGGATCATTTTCCCAAGCCCAAGCCCAAGCCCAAGCCCAAGCCCAGGCCTCAGTCCTCAGTCTTATGATATATATTAGACTCACTCTTATATATATACCCTACTCCCTCAAGAGAGAATGAGAGCATGTGGGACAAGTCCTCCACTCTCCTCCTTTCTCTTCCCACTTGCACCCTTAGACTTTCTAGTTTGGGCCTAGTTCCCTACTGGAAATTGACAGTTTTAGGGATTCCGAGGGCATAGAGTGACCAAACGGAGGGCTGTAAATCACGGCACGACCCTCTGACCAATACGCTCGTTTCGAGCTATCACACGGCCCATTCCACGACACGCTCTAAAAAATCTAGCAAAAAAACAAACAAAAAACACGCTAAAAACTAGTCACAAGGCCTCCTAGAGCAGCTTTTTGACACCTTAGGGTATCAAAAGCACATGCACTTACGCTCTGGGCGGGTGCTAGAACACGAGCATATTGAGAGTGCCTCTGTTCATACGGACACCCATTACCCATCCACGATAAGCTCTAGACCCTCAGCAGGGACACAAGGTAGCACCACCCAAGACCCTAAAATAGCCGCTAGTGATTCCTCCTCCGACTTAGAAATCATGGAAGCATACCCTACCCAAAACACTGAGAGAGAAGGCCATGCACCTCCCGAAGCTCCACAGCCTAGTACTAGTATGTTTAGCCGTTTCATGGAAACATTAGGTAGAGCTACTCGCTCGGAACCTGATGCAAATGAAGCACACGAAGGGGGTGGGGAAGTGGAATCTCCTTTCACATCGCACGTGGACCCCACACCCCCAAAGAGTGTCCATGTGGATATCCTACCAACTTCTTACCAAGAAGGCCCTGTTGAGCTACCTCCTTCAGAAGTTCCCTCTAGAGTACCGTTGGTGACAAGTAAAACCACGGGGAGAAATATTGCTTCTACCTCACAAGAAACCATTAACACGTCGACTCTAGAAGGATGGTTCATTAATGATCATTGGACATACGACCTCCACACTGAGGTGTTGACGGATCTACACTCTGGCCACGCCTACCATGTAGGATGGATAGAGATTGTACAATCCACCTCTAGTGCCACGAGCATCGAAGATCAACAAAAAATGATCTGTAATGTTATCCATGGCATTATTCAATCCGAAAGGCAAAACCGAGGGGTAAATATACTCTCAACTGGCCCCATGAGATTTCTGGATACGAGCAAGGCTCAACAGCCTACTCTATCACAAATGGAGACTCCTCTAATGAGCCCCATGGACCCATCTTACGTCATTTCACCTGGGGTCTCTATGCAATCTGAGCCTCCGAGCGAAAACTTTAGCTTCCCTAACTTGGCTCAACCCTCTATCAAGGAAAACATAGTGCTCACTCCAGGGATAAGCCTAACAGAGAATGTACCGATGACATCTATGGTTAGCGCAGTGCCACTACCTAGTGTTGTAGTACCTAATATGGGGCCTCGACCATATGTGCCTCTAGCCCCTTATGCACACATGGCCCCCACACCTCCAATTGTACCACTTGCTTATGCTCCTCGAGTGCCGCTCCCTAGCCCTTATCCGAGTGGACCTATGCCCGGTTATGTTCCATATCCTACATCATCCACACATATGCCAAGACCGGCACCCGTTCCTCTCCCACATATGATTCCAAGAGTACCTCCACCGGCCCTACCTCCTCACATAGGTGACTTGGCAGCGTTTGCTCAAACCATAGGTCGATCTATCGCGGAAAATATGCGTCATGCATCTGATAGAGATCCTAGAAGTAAGGCAGTACAAATTGCCAAACTCACGCAAAAATTCAATGGGGACGAAGATGCTAGGAAACACATTGAAGTGTTTGAACAAGTATGTGATTCCTTAGGGGAACGCAATGAACTACATAAGTGCAATGCCTTAAGCTTGACATTAAGTGGGAAGGCTGGAGATTGGTATAGGACCCTAAGGGTGGATGAGAAAACAATCTACCCTACCCTTCGAAGGTTGTTTCTAAAGGAGTACATACGAGAAGGTGTGCTTTGGGGTGTAGCATCTCAGCTACAGAAGGCCGAACGTAAGGAAGGAGAGTCAGTAAGGGACTTCATTAGTCGTTTAAAGCACTTAAACTCTTGCTGCCCTGTAATTGAGCGCTTCAACAATAACCAACTGCTTGATCGATTCATTCGAGGGTTGAGGAATGAAGGAATCTATAATGGAGTAGTGATTAGAGGTATCACAACCTGGGAAGATGTCACTGCCAATGCAATCCAATTAGAGGACAACTTGATGATAGCAGGCATGAGGGTGTCTACTGACACGAGATCCACTAGCTCACAAGCCATTGAGTATGAACCCATGACTGCAAAGCCCATTGCCAATGAGCCAAAGGTATTTGAGACATTCTTGACAGACCTCACCAAGGCAATCGAAGAGTCTCTTAAGGATAATCGACCCCCTCAAAATAGTCACATGTATCCAAGAAGGGAGCAACAATGGTGTTCCATTTGCTTAGGTCCACATAGCACTAGTGAGTGCCCTACGTTTAGAGTAAAATTTAATGGAACTTGCAACGCATGTGGTAGGTATGGTCACCAAGCTAAGGATTGTTTAATGATCAAACGTATGATGGCAAATAGACCACCTGTAGCCTGGACGGATGCACCTCGAGCTCCTGTATTGATGCCTGCTCCACCTGTTGAGCAACTACCGCAACACATGGTCCCTAGATCTCAAAATGTTGTACAAGCTACACCGTTACCACCTCCTGTGCTAGGACCGCAGCCTCCGCATCCAAGAGTCGCCCCTATGAACCAAGTGGGTTGCGAGCCATCAAATGCTTATCCAGATGGCTGTGAGGAGGAAATAGACACTAGTATTGCCTACGGACTTGATACATTGGAAGAATGTCCTATATACTACATGGAAGATTGTTGGGGACAAGTCAAGCCGGTTTATCAAGCTGCTGCTCTTGCATCCAGAGGTCAAAATATCAACACCCAGGCTAGGAGGCCACCTCTTCAATGCTACGAGTGTGTTGGACCACATCGAGTAGCGGAGTGCCCTATTAGGCTGCAAAAGAATGCTGCACAGATGCAAATGAATCAAGGGAGCACGTCTGCAATGCCAATACTCACATGTAATCGTTGTGGCATAGATCACTTGATTGCCCAATGCCCCTATAACCCAAATGGGCCTAAAATCACACCCCTAAATTTGGTCAAAATTGCTAGTGTGACATCGCCAATACCACCCGTCGCACCCGCTTATGCGATTACACGGTCCATGCTTCAAGGTCCAGGACATATCCTCGAAGAGAGAGATACCGCGTCAGTTATCCAAGCAAAGAAAAAGAAGACACGAAGGAAGAAGTCGCAGAATATGGAAAATTCAAAGCCAAGCTCCAAAACAAACATAGGAACAGGAGATGACCCCGTGTATATGAATGACCTCGAGGATGATTCAGATTCAATCGAGACAATGGAGACTAGAACGAATACCACAAAGAGAAAGACCGACAAAGAAAACCGTAACATGGAACCAAATGAAAACCGAGTAAGAGAAAACCATAAAGAGCCTCTGAAAACACCACAAGTGTTTCCAAATCCAATCCAAGACCCCCAAGATAAACCGCAGGGGCAAAAAGGGAAAAATCGTAAAAAGAAGATTAGGACGTACCCAAACCCTGTAGACGAGATTAAGCAGGTGAAACATCTAAGAGGTTTAGTGGAGGAGACTCAAAGGAAACTAGAACTTGAACCCATGCATATCAAAATTCATGACACAGTGTTTCCCACGCAAGTTCATCCACCCCACATGAACCATAGACCGTTAGCCATATCTAGTATCATCCAAGAAGGGAGTGAGGACGGGACATCAGAAAGTGATCATACACCCTTCTTGTTGGAAAGGATGTTTAACGAAGGTATACCTGATCCCATTGAGGAATATGAGATTCCATCCTCACCAGTTCCTAGTCAAGGACCTACACCCTGCAAAACGCCAATGAATGTTGCCAAACTAGTGGACTTCATGTCTTCTGAGGTCCGAACCACGATCATAGCAAAGCTGTATGGAGATCCTGAGTTATTCCTTGCACTTCGAGCATTCCTTAACGGAGAGCTACGAACGGGATTAGAGTAGTTTGCACAACCAAATAGGCCTGACTCGATTATGATTGATGAGGAAAATCATGTGCAATCACTTGACTTAGATGGACACGAGTCTGTGATCGAGGTACCCATTAATGAATTAGGGCAGTATTTTGAAGGCGATGAGTCTAATGCGACCCTACCCATCACTACCAAGGGATTAACTATAAAGGGAATTCTTGATGGTGGTGCGGGAGTTAGCATCATTACAAAAGATTGTTGGGAATCCATGGGAAAACCCCGCCTCAGTGTTACTAACATTGTGGTAAAGATGGCAAATGGTACCATAGCCAAACCTATGGGGATGCTCAAGGATCTTAAGATCAAAGTTCTAGGACACAAGGTACGACATACGTTCATTGTAATGGATTTCTCTAAACACCTTATGTCATATGAAATGATTTTAGGACGACCATTCATGAGGGAAGCACAAATGGTTCACGATTGGTCTAAAAATCATGTGTATTTGCAATTCCAAGACTCTGTCCTTAGAGTGGATTTGGTGAATGGTAAGGTACACCCCTTAGGGAGTAAAACCATTATTGATCATCGCTCTGACACCACAGTTCACTCGGCCCCACTACAATATTGTTACACTTGTAAGAAGGATACAGACATTGGCCAAGATTCTCCTTATATGGATGTGTTACCGGGTATGACGGAATCAGACAATGTGGATTGGGTCCACCTAGCATCAACCATAGACACTTGGGGAAATAGGGGGACGACCTGGGTAACACCTGAGGGGGATGAAATGCCTATACCCTTAAATATGCTACTGATAGCCGTTTTTCGGCTCTCCATAATTGCCATACTAGATTACTCCACCCTACCAAATTCACCCAAACGCTATGGCTATCCCTACCATTTCACTGTACATAGGCGTGTGTGAGTTAGGGGGCTTTTCCCATATCTTCTTAAAAACCCTCAGCTAGCTAGTTACAGGGCTAGGTGAGCCAAAAAAAATAAAAAATAAAAGTATATTATGGCCTCTTTGTGTGTAAATATTTCATTGTATATATGGCCTAAATATAGGGATTTTTAATAATTATTTTGGTATTTTATTTAAATATTTCTACTTAGGTGTGTGTTTTATTAAACCTATGTACACCTTCTTTCATCCTCTTACACCATAAGTATATTTTTTGCCAATATGTACATATTCTAACCTCATTTTTTTCCTTTATACAAATCACTCCCACATTTTCACCCTCACCCTCGTGAAAACAAAAAATTGATTTCTACTCATTAGTTACGTTTATTATATTATTTACTTGCATACCTTTTCCTCTTTCACCCAAAATAATTCAAGGAGGGACCATATCATATGATTCCAATATCTTTCCATATCCATAACTCCTCCATATTTTTATTATTATTTTTACTCATTATTCTAACACCATGTGCTCATTGAGCTAAAGTCCATGAATAGTCCATACACTAGTCCCACCATGTATATATTTCTTATTTCACCAATAATCCTCCTCCATGCATGGGTCAAGGGTGACTTGAATGCTTTGTATTATAATATGACAAAGGAGGGGCTCACTCTTGGATGCATTGTACAAATTCAACAAAGGAGGGGGCCACTAAAAGACTTTTGCAGGCATAAAAAACAAGCTTTTTGGTGAGAATTTTGGCACCTATCTCCACTCCGAATTTGGAGCGGTGGTCAAAAGAGAAAATGTAGCCCACACTCTGAATAATCACCTCAAAGTTTTTCATGATTTTTGGAGCTACCAGCGGTGAGCTATGATTTTTTGAGTGGATCCCAATCTGCCCACTTTTCTCACAAGTAGCCCTTAGTCTTCTCTCACCCTTCCACACACCTACTCACTCTTACACATCCCTCCCTCTCCTTCCCTCACTCAAACCTGCAATTTCCATGGCTTCTCCCACCCTCTTCACCATTACCCTTCTCTCTCATCCCTATAGTTCTTTTATGAACCTCTACATACATACACCCTCTCCATGTCTCTCTCTATTGCTTCTATGTTACAATTGCATTTACCTCTCCTAAAATATCTAAAATTCAGCATTTTAACCATGATAACTTCTGCAAATTGAGGATTTTTCATCAACAAATCCTCTTTTCATCGTGGTGGTCAACCGTGGCGGCGGCGTAAAGAAGCGAAGAAGAAGAAGAAGACCAGCGGTCATTTTTTCCACAATCTACACAAGGGTGAGTTCAAGCTTCTTCAAAGCTTCACCATCTCAATGATTCTCTTTTAATTCACCCCTCTTCTTTCATCAAATCAACTCACTCTACCCATTGTAAATGTAACATTAACTTTCTAGTGATTACTAACGACTAACATACTAACACAAAATAGCATTGACCTAACCATAAAAGACACCTCACCTCAAGACATGTATAGTAACTCTCTCTCTCTCTCTCTCTCTCTCTCTCCCTTCCTTAAAACTTACTTTCACCTTATCTACCATCAATAATGCTCTCTTTTGAGCCCACACCCATGACTCAAGCAGACAAAGAAGGCCCGCAATGTTTTGATATTCAAAAAATTCATAATCCTGATTTGTTAGCTTGTAAATTAGGATTTCCAATAATCTTAATGAGGGGTCTCCAACCTATAAATAGGCCCGTCTCCTTCTTGTAAAACAACCTCCAACATCTCACATAGCACCCCAACACTCTATGCGTGAGGAGAGACTTAGGTGTAGCAACCACTTGTGAGCTTCACTCTTGGTGTGAGAGAAGCCTTCAAGCTACACATTGCAAGTGAGAGAGCGTGAGTTCCACAAATCTCAAAACCACTATTGTACATGCTCCTTCATCATCAATAAATTGAGGTTTGGTGCATCAAAGGCGTGATTCGACGTTTAAATCTTCGTCCTTCCATTTGTGCAATACGGTTTGGTGAATTCAAGGTGACTTGTGTATTTTGAGTTTTGTCGGTTGATCTTGATTTTAGAAAGTGTTTTAGTGTGTTTTTCATTGCCAGTTTTGTGTCCATTGTAAGAGGGTATTGTGGTGAGAGGTCTCCCACACCCTAAGACAGTGTGTGTGTGTTTTGGCAATGATTAGCAATCACTAAGCATTGAGTGATTTTTGTACAAGTTCTACGATAGCATCATAACGAACCATCTCCATTTGCAAGTCACAAATAAGGTATTACGCAAGATCCTTTCCTCTCTCTCTTCCCTTTGCTCTAGCTCTCTCTGGTCCATTTCATGTGTGTCTTGGTGTGAGGTTGCTTGTGTGTGTTGTGTGGTGCATCTTCTTGGTTGTGCCAAAATCTCTCTTGCGTCCTAGTTCGCATACCATAACTAGGTGGTGCCCCTATCTTGTTTGGGTTTGGCTGTGGGTTTGTTGTTGTGTTGTGCTTGTGGTTGCCCCAGCCCCAATTGAGCAGCACGGGAGCCTTGAGGGGTGTTTAGAGGTCGCCTCTCTTGTTGCCCGCCCCGGACCGCCTCAATTTTGGTGCCCCCACTGAGGACAGACTTGTGTATGTTTTGTGTAGGCTCAATCTTTAGCATAATCAAGTAGCTTGCATGAATCACGAGAATTTGTATGATCCCTTCATTCCCATTGCAAGGCAAAAGGTACACATAATTGTTAGTACTAAGTTGCAATTTCAACGTGTAATTCGTAGAATTTTAGGTCCTCTTAGGTTGGCAGAGATAAACGCATCAGTAAATCCTTTTATTTTGCCTCTCATTAGGTACGACCTTAGTTTGGACGTCTATATTTTTGTTTTGTTTTAAGCATAAGGTCATGCATAGACAATGGATAATGGCCCAAGAATAGAGGTTTTCCCCTTTCATTTCACTCCACACATTAGAATAAACATTGCAATTAGTAGAAAAATCCATTTTCAACAACGTATGGTGTTCATGTTTGGTGCCCAAAGAGTAGGAGAAATTCTCGCGTCACCAAACCCTGTCATCCTACCTCTCATTGATTATCATAGGTCATTTGATGTGAATATTTTTATTTTGTTGTAGAATAGATTGCAATTTAGAGAATATTATTGTGTAGATCTTTTAAAGAAAGAAAAAACAAAACGAGTCACTTTGAAATCAATTCAATGGAGAACCAACGCCAAATGTTTGGATATCCTCTTTTCTTTGGAGAGCCTGGAGAGGATGCAGAATTATTTTTGGCAAATTTCAAGATGTCTTGTCGTATCAAGAGGATAGTAACTGATCAAGAACGTGTAGAAATGTTTGAGGTAGTCCTTAGGAAAGATGCTAGCACTTGGTTTGACTCTTTTCTTGAGGAAGTTAAAGAAAATTACATGGAATTTGTCAATCATTTCAAGAGATACTTCTTTGATCCCCAAAACACTCAAAAGCTATGGCAAGACATTGTTTCTCATAAGCAAAAAGACTTAGATGACTACTACTTGTACAAGCAAGAGTTCCTACGTCTTTGGGCTCTATGGATACGAAATGTTGCTAACCCTGGTGATGGTGCAGAATTTCTAAAGAAGGAGAGGTTCATAGCCGGACTCTTTCCTGACCTTAAGGTAAAAGTTGAGGCGGGTGCACCTGCTACCTTTGATGCAGCTGAAACTAGGGCTGCTGAGAAATATAGGAAACTCAAGTGCTTAAGGGGGAGGTTCCAATAGAAGGTCTTAGACCCAAAGGTAAGTCACAAGCATCAACATCTAAGGAGCTTCCTGAGGTAACGGTTGAAGTGATTGAGAAGTTAAATGAATCCTTAAGCAGCCTGTCAATTCACCTTGCACAAGCCGTAGGTCCAAAGGGACAAGCAAAGAAGTCTGAAGAGCGAGACCCACGACCTAGGAGAGTCTTGCAATGTTGGAATTGCGGAGAGTCTGGACATGGGATGTATAATTGTCCTTGGCCCCGTGGAGAGCCAGGGAGACCTAACTTGAATTACCCAGTGATGAATGCAGGAGAAGGAGCTGATCAACAACCAAGGCTTCTACAAAGCCAAATGGACCAAGACCACCTCCACAAGGGGTAGAAGGAGTTCACCTTTGCCAGATCCAAATGTGCATGTGGTAGAGGTGACAAATTCAAATGAGGTTGACATGGAAGCCAATGGCATTAAGCGTGGCTGACGAAAAGGTAAAGAGAAAGAAGGAGTCACATCACAGAGTGACCATGGACAAGGCAAGAAGGCAAAGGAAACCAAGGAAACAAGAGGACTCGACGTCGTATCAACCTCCAAGACTTCCCTCTTGGACATGGTATGGCTCCGTACAACTTGTTGGAAGACATGAGAGGTAAGGGTCCTGATATTTCATGGCCTCAATTTCTTGCATTATGTCCACAAGTTAGGAGGGATTTAACAAGGGCAGTTAGCACTAGGAAAAGGTAAAAGAGAGTGTGCCTGTTGTAAAAATTGCACAAGCTGAAATGAATGAGGACATTACACCGGTGCTAGACTGTTACATCAAAGGGAGATTGGTTAGGAAAGGTCTAGTGGATGGGGGTGCACAAATTTGCATCATGACAGAGGGACTCATGCAAAGACTAGGCATGCACATCCATGAGACACCTGAAATCAAAGTGAAAATGGCAAACAATAGCAAGGCTAGGTGTGTAGGCATTTGTAAAAATGTCTTTGTAGAGGCCTTTGGCATTAAGAAAGCGGTGGATTTTTATGTTATGTCGACCAAGGGAAGTGGTTATCCATTTATCCTAGGAAGACCATGGCTAATGAAAATGCGAGCTTTGCAGGATTGGGAGAGTGGGAAATTAATTTGCAGGAATGACAATCATAAGAAGGCTGTCTTTGACATGAAGGAGCAACGCCAAGAGGAGCTCCATGAAGAATCATCTCAAAGTGAGACGAAAGAAGGTTGGACCGATAGCACTTCAGAAGAAGAAAGTAGCGGCAGCATTACTGAAGAGGAGTCTTCCATCGAGGTCATGGGTAAGGTTTAAGCCAAGCAACCAAGAGACCTCTTGTCAAGGCTTGGAGGAGGTAGGTCCTCAAGAAAACCAAAAGGTGGAAGATGAAGGAATGTTAGAAGGTATGTTGTCTACAACACTTACAAAGATGAAAGAGAGGAGTTCAAATGTGTGCTAAGGAAATTTCCGAGGCTTTTTGCTAAAGACTACACACGATGTGCGTGGAGTAGATGTTGTTCAACACAAGATTGAGTTGAAGCCAGAGGCCACACCTAAGGCTCAAAAGCTACGAAGGCTAGGAGTCATTAAGAGAAGGCTCTACTCAAGGAGGTAAGAAAGCTTCTAGCAGCAGGTTTCATTTATCCAGTGGAGAATTCAGAGTGGGTCTCTCCCGTTGTTGTCACTCCTAAGAAAACGGCAAGTGGAGGTGTTGTGTGGATTATCGTCCACTCAATGAGGCAACAAAAAGAGATCACTTTCCCCTCCCATTCCAGGATGAGATACTAAATGAGGTAGCTGGTCATGAGAAGTACACTGTGTGTGATGGCTACTCGGGTTACTTTCAAATAGGTATCGCATGGAGGATCAATTGAAAACAACCTTTATCACTCCTTGGGGTTGTTATGCTTTTAGAGTCATGCCATTTGGCCTGACAAATGCTCCTGCAACTTTCCAACGCTTCATGAACATGGTGTTTCAAGCATTCTTTGGAAAGTCCATTAGGGTTTTTATTGATGATTTTTGCATTTATAGCTCAAAATCATTGCATCTACAAAGGGTAGAAGAAGGTTTAAAGAAGCTCTATGACATGGGAGGTCAACTCAACCCCGACAAGTGTCACATAGCTGAGGATGAAGTGATCTTGCTTGGTCACAAGGTTCCTATAAAGGCATTGAGGTGGATCCTTCAAAGGCAAAGGCTCTTATTGAGCTCCCATCACCGAAGAGTCTTAAGGAGGTCATCTCTTTCATTCAGAAGGTGAAGTATATGTCACGCTTCATTCACTTAGCCTCGGAGTTGCTTCATCCTTTGCAAAAGTTGACACAACAAGTAGAATTTGCATGGTGTGATGAGCTTGAAGAGTATTTTTGTAACATTAAAGTCATTTTGTCAGAGCTACCAACACTCATGCCTCCTTGTTGGGAGTACACATTCTTTGTTAGCTCTAGTGTTGGAAGGGAAACAATTGGTGCTGTGTTGCTACAACAAGATCCCCACAGTACAAGGATGCGACCCATCTACTTTGATAGTAGGGTCATGAATGCTTTGGAGAGAGACTACACAGAAGCAGAACTCATGATGCTTTCTCTCATGTTTGCGGTGAGAAAGTTTAGATCCTACTTACTACCAAAACCTTTTGTAATTCTCACTGCAGAAAATTTGTTCCCTTGGGTGTCATCTCAAATGAATCTTAGTACTAGGATCTCAAAGTGGATTATGGAGTTGCAAGAGTTCCAATACTCTTTCAAGGTAGAAGATAGTGTGCGTGCACAATTGGCAGGGATTCTCACTTATAGGGTACATGAGAAGGAAATTAAGGTGCCTCAAGTAAAGACCCTACCATTGCCACCACCAAAAAGTATTCCCAATGCTTTTACCTTGTTCTTTGATGGAGCTTTTCGACGAGCCACAGGAAAAGCAGGGGGAGGGCTAGTGTTGCTCAACCCAAGTGGAGAGGTGGTCATGAAAGAGAAGGTCAATCTACCAGGTTCAACTAGCAACAATGAAGCAGAATACGACACACTACTTCATGGTTTGAAGATGTGCATTGGCCAAGGGATAAAACGTCTCATGGTAAAGGGAGATGCACTTCTCATTGTTAAACAGATTTTAGGCATTTGGCCATGCAAGAATGAAAGCTTAAGGACAAAAGTTCATGCCATTCGTAAGATGTTTAATCAGTTTGAAGAAGTGCAACTATATCATATTCCGAGGAAACAAAATGAAGATGCCGATTTACTTGCACAACAAGCAGTTACATGTGTTGAGAGAGAAGTGCAGGTCATCATGGTGGCAGCAGCTGTCAAGCAACCGAGATACCAGGATTGGAGTCATTGGCTCCCATTATCGGCTACATTTTGGAGGGTGAGTTTCCACAAGACTTCACGAAGGCTCAGAAGAGGAGACTCATGAAGAAGGCAAGTTTCTATCTCTTCCTAGAAGGCTCCCTCTATCAAAAAGGGAAGGATCAAGTGTGCAGAAGAGTACCAACTATCGAGGAAATTCCAGCCATTCTAAAAGGTTTGCATGAAGAGGCATGTGGTGGTCATTTTTCCCAAGAATCAACTGCGAAAAAGATTTTGTTTTCGGGGTATGTTTGGCCAAGTTTGCATGTGGATGTTCAACATTGGTGTAAAAGCTGTCACAATTGTCAGATAAATGGAAATAGAAGGTTGGTGCATGGCCCGAGGCAAATAGTGCTTGCAAATGGACCCTTTGAAAAGTGGGGCATTGATGCTATGGGTCCTCTGCCTAGGACAAAAAATGGTAAACTCTACATTCTAGTGGCTGTAGACTATATGACTAGGTGGGTGGAAGCTCAAAGTGTGGCAAGAGTGAATGAGAGGACAGTTAGCAAGTTTGTGTACACTCACATTTGTTGCAGATTTGGCACACCTTTGGAGGTTGTTTCTGATAATGGTCCAGGGTTTAGGAAGGGCTTGCTCACAGAAGTTTGTGAAGAGCTTCACATTCTACATCGTCATAGCACACCATACTACCCACAGTCAAATGGTTTGGTGGAGAAGGCTAATGGTGTCATTGCAGGAATCATTAGAAAGATGGTGCAAAACAAGACAAAATTATGGGATGACTTCTTGGATGGTGCCTTGTGGGCATATCGAACCACATATAGGGAAGCCACGGAGTTCACACATTTCACTTGGTCTATGGTCAAGAGGCTTTGCAGCCTATCGAGCTCAACATTCCAACAATGCGACTTCATGGCAAAGGAGCACAAGATGATCAAGAGGTATGGATGGATCGACTTCTTACGTTAGTGGAGCTTGAGTGGAAAAGAGAAGCAGCATACGAGTGCTACAAGAGGAAAGCCACACAAGCGAAAGAAACGCACGACAAGAAACTGAAGGACAAAGGCATCAAGGAAGGAGAGCTTGTGCTAAGGTATGACAATCGACTTGACAATCGTTTTGATGCCAAGTTTGAAACTAGATGGCAAGGGCCATACATAGTCAAGAAGGCTTTCAATTCTAGTTACTATCAGCTTATGGACTTGAATGGTAAAGAGCACTCCAGAAGGTAAACGGGTATCGCTTGAAGCCCTATTTGAGTCGCCTTCTACCAAAGGATCTACCAAAGATCTGTCCAAAGGCCGCTGTCTCATGTAAGTATTGTTACATGAAGCATGAGTGTAACTCCAGCCAAAATTCTGAGGGGCCAAACAATGAAGATCTCGTCAAGGACTCTGAAGCACTCTCTTTGGAAAAGATGCTCTATGATGGTACATGAATATACCATCATCCTGGGGGAAGGGCTAATGATAGCCGTTTTTCGGCTCTCCATAATTGCCATACTAGATTACTCCACCCTACCAAATTCACCCAAACGCTATGGCTATCCCTACCATTTCACTGTACATAGGCGTGTGTGAGTTAGGGGGCTTTTCCCATATCTTCTTAAAAACCCTCAGCTAGCTAGTCACTGGGCTAGGTGAGCCAAAAAAATAAAAAATAAAATAAAATAATAAAAGTATATGGCCTCTTTGTGTGTAAATATTTCATTGTATATATGGCCTAAATATATGGATTTTTAATAATTATTTTGGTATTTTATTTAAATATTTCTACTTAGGTGTGTGTTTTATTAAACCTATGTACACCTTCTTTCATCCTCTTACACCATAATATATTTTTTGCCAATATGTACATATTCTAACCTCATTTTTTTCCTTTATACAAATCACTCCCACATTTTCACCCTCACCCTCGTGAAAACAAAAAATTGATTTCTACTCATTAGTTACGTTTATTATATTATTTACTTGCATACCTTTTCCTCTTTCACCCAAAATAATTCAAGGAGGGACCATATCATATGATTCCAATATCTTTCCATATCCATAACTCCTCCATATTTTTATTATTATTTTTACTCATTATTCTAACACCATGTGCTCATTGAGCTAAAGTCCATGAATAGTCCATACACTAGTCCCACCATGTATATATTTCTTATTTCACCAATAATCCTCCTCCATGCATGGGTCAAGGGTGACTTGAATGCTTTGTATTATAATATGACAAAGGAGGGGCTCACTCTTGGATGCATTGTACAAATTCAACAAAGGAGGGGCCACTAAAAGACTTTTGCAGGCATAAAAAACAAGCTTTTTGGTGAGAATTTTGGCACCTATCTCCACTCCGAATTTGGAGCGGTGGTCAAAAGAGAAAATGTAGCCCACACTCTGAATAATCACCTCAAAGTTTTTCATGATTTTTGGAGCTACCAGCAGTGAGCTATGATTTTTTGAGTGGACCCCAATCTGCCCACTTTTCTCACAAGTAGCCCTTAGTCTTCTCTCACCCTTCCACACACCTACTCACTCTTACACATCCCTCCCTCTCCTTCCTCACTCAAACCTGCAATTTCCATGGCTTCTCCCACCCTCTTCACCATTACCCTTCTCTCTCATCCCTATAGTTCTTTTATGAACCTCTACATACATACACCCTCTCCATGTCTCTCTCTATTGCTTCTATGTTACAATTTCATTTACCTCTCCTAAAATATCTAAAATTCAGCATTTTAACCATGATAACTTCTGCAAATTGAGGATTTTTCATCAACAAATCCTCTTTTCATCGTGGTGGTCAACCGTGGCGGCGGCGTAAAGAAGCGAAGAAGAAGAAGAAGACCAGCGGTCATTTTTTCCACAATCTACACAAGGGTGAGTTCAAGCTTCTTCAAAGCTTCACCATCTCAATGATTCTCTTTTAATTCACCCCTCTTCTTTCATCAAATCAACTCACTCTACCCATTGTAAATGTAACATTAACTTTCTAGTGATTACTAACGACTAACATACTAACACAAAATAGCATTGACCTAACCATAAAAGACACCTCACCTCAAGACATGTATAGTAACTCTCTCTCCCTCTCTCTCTCTCTCTCTCTCCCTTCCTTAAAACTTACTTTCACCTTATCTACCATCAATAATGCTCTCTTTTGAGCCCACACCCATGACTCAAGCAGACAAAGAAGGCCCGCAATGTTTTGATATTCAAAAAATTCATAATCCTGATTTGTTAGCTTGTAAATTAGGATTTCCAATAATCTTAATGAGGGGTCTCCAACCTATAAATAGGCCCGTCTCTTCTTGTAAAACAACCTCCAACATCTCACATAGCACCCCAACACTCTATGCGTGAGGAGAGACTTAGGTGTAGCAACCACTTGTGAGCTTCACTCTTGGTGTGAGAGAAGCCTTCAAGCTACACATTGCAAGTGAGAGAGCGTGAGTTCCACAAATCTCAAAACCACTATTGTACATGCTCCTTCATCATCAATAAATTGAGGTTTGGTGCATCAAAGGCGTGATTCGACGTTTAAATCTTCATCCTTCCATTTGTGCAATACGGTTTGGTGAATTCAAGGTGACTTGTGTATTTTGAGTTTTATCGGTTGATCTTGATTTTAGAAAGTGTTTTAGTGTGTTTTTCATTGCCAGTTTTATGTCCATTGTAAGAGGGTATTGTGGTGAGAGGTCTCCCACACCCTAAGACAGTGTGTGTGTGTTTTGGCAATGATTAGCAATCACTAAGCATTGAGTGATTTTTGTACAAGTTCTACGATAGCATCATAACGAACCATCTCCATTTGCAAGTCACAAATAAGGTATTACGCAAGATCCTTTCCTCTCTCTCTTCCCTTCGCTCTAGCTCTCTCTGGTCCATTTCATGTGTGTCTTGGTGTGAGGTTGCTTGTGTGTTGTGTGGTGCATCTTCTTGGTTGTGCCAAAATCTCTCTTGCGTCCTAGTTCGCATACCATAACTAGGTGGTGCCCCTATCTTGTTTGGGTTTGGCTGTGGGTTTGTTGTGTGTTGTGCTTGTGGTTGCCCTAGCCCCAATTGAGCAGCACGGGAGCCTTGAGGGGTTTTAGAGGTCGCCTCTCTTGTTGCTCGCCGCGGACCGCCTCAATTTTGGTGCCCCCACTGAGGACAGACTTGTGTATGTTTTGTGTAGGCTCAACCTTTAGCATAATCAAGTAGCTTGCATGAATCACGAGAATTTGTATGATCCCTTCATTCCCATTGCAAGGCAAAAGGTACACATAATTGTTAGTACTAAGTTGCAATTTCAACGTGTAATTCGTAGAATTTTAGGTCCTCTTAGGTTGGCAGAGATAAACGCATCAGTAAATCCTTTTATTTTGCCTCTCATTAGGTACGACCTTAGTTTGGACGTCTATATTTTTGTTTTGTTTTAAGCATAAGGTCATGCATAGACAATGGATAATGGCCCAAGAATAGAGGTTTTCCCCTTTCATTTCACTCCACACATTAGAATAAACATTGCAATTAGTAGAAAAATCCATTTTCAACAACGTATGGTGTTCATGTTTGGTGCCCAAAGAGTCGGAGAAATTCTCGCGTCACCAAACCCTGTCATCCTACCTCTCATTGATTATCATAGGTCATTTGATGTGAATATTTTTATTTTGTTGTAGAATAGATTGCAATTTAGAGAATATTATTGTGTAGATCTTTTAAAGAAAGAAAAAACAAAACGAGTCACTTTGAAATCAATTCAATGGAGAACCAACGCCAAATGTCTGGATATCCTCTTTTCTTTGGAGAGCTTGGAGAGGATGCAGAATTATTTTTGGCAAATTTCAAGATGTCTTGTCGTATCAAGAGGATAGTAACTGATCAAGAACGTGTAGAAATGTTTGAGGTAGTCCTTAGGAAAGATGCTAGCACTTGGTTTGACTCTTTGCCTGAGGAAGTTAAAGAAAATTACATGGAATTTGTCAATCATTTCAAGAGATACTTCTTTGATCCCCAAAACACTCAAAAGCTATGGCAAGACATTGTTTCTCATAAGCAAAAAGACTTAGATGACTACTACTTGTACAAGCAAGAGTTCCTACGTCTTTGGGCTCTATGGATACGAAATGTTGCTAACCCTGGTGATGGTGCAGAATTTCTAAAGAAGGAGAGGTTCATAGCCGACTCTTTCCTGACCTTAAGGTAAAAGTTGAGGCGGGTGCACCTGCTACCTTTGATGCAGCTGAAACTAGGGCTGCTGAGAAATATAGGAAACTCAAGTGCTTAAGGGGGGAGGTTCCAATAGAAGGTCTTAGACCCAAAGTAAGTCACAAGCATCAACATCTAAGGAGCTTCCTGAGGTAACGGTTGAAGTGATTGAGAAGTTAAATGAATCCTTAAGCAGCCTGTCAATTCACCTTGCACAAGCCGTAGGTCCAAAGGGACAAGCAAAGAAGTCTGAAGAGCGAGACCCACGACCTAGGAGAGTCTTGCAATGTTGGAATTGCGGAGAGTCTGGACATGGGATGTATAATTGTCCTTGGCCCCGTGGAGAGCCAGGGAGACCTAACTTGAATTACCCAGTGATGAATGCAGGAGAAGGAGCTGGTCAACAACCAAGGCTTCTACAAAGGCCAAATGGACCAAGACCACCTCCACAAGGGGTAGAAGGAGTTCCACCTTTGCCAGATCCAAATGTGCATGTGGTAGAGGTGAAAAATTCAAATGAGGTTGACATGGAAGCCAATGGCATTAAGCGTGGCCGACGAAAAGGTAAAGAGAAAGAAGGAGTCACATCACAGAGTGACCATGGACAAGGCAAGAAGGCAAAGGAAACCAAGGAAACCAAGAGGACTCGACGTCGTATCAACCTCCAAGACTTCCCTCTTGGACATGGTATGGCTCCGTACAACTTGTTGGAAGACATGAAAGGTAAGGGTCCTGATATTTCATGGCCTCAATTTCTTGCATTATGTCCACAAGTTAGGAGGGATTTAACAAGGGCAGTTAGCACTAGGAGAAAGGTAAAAGAGAGTGTGCCTGTTGTAAAAATTGCACAAGCTGAAATGAATGAGGACATTACACCGGTGCTAGACTGTTACATCAAAGGGAGATTGGTTAGGAAAGGTCTAGTGGATGGGGTGCACAAATTTGCATCATGACAGAGGGACTCATGCAAAGACTAGGCATGCACATCCATGAGACACCTGAAATCAAAGTGAAAATGGCAAACAATAGCAAGGCTAGGTGTGTAGGCATTTGTAAAAATGTCTTTGTAGAGGCCTTTGGCATTAAGAAAGCGGTGGATTTTTATGTTATGTCGACCAAGGGAAGTGGTTATCCATTTATCCTAGGAAGACCATGGCTAATGAAAATGCGAGCTTTGCAGGATTGGGAGAGTGGGAAATTAATTTGCCGGAATGACAATCATAAGAAGGTTGTCTTTGACATAAAGGAGCAACGCCAAGAGGAGCTCCATGAAGAATCATCTCAAAGTGAGACGAAAGAAGGTTGGACCGATAGCACTTCAGAAGAAGAAAGTAGCGGCAGCATTACTGAAGAGGAGTCTTCCATCGAGGTCATGGGGGTAAGGTTTAAGCCAAGCAACCAAGAGACCTCTTGTCAAGGCTTGGAGGAGGTAGGTCCTCAAGAGAACCAAAAGGTGGAAGATGAAGGAATGTTAGAAGGTATGTTGTCTACAACACTTACAAAGGATGAAAGAGAGGAGTTCAAATGTGTGCTAAGGAATTTCCGAGGCTTTTTGCTAAAGACTACACCGATGTGCGTGGAGTAGATGTTGTTCAACACAAGATTGAGTTGAAGCCAGAGGCCACACCTAAGGCTCAAAAGCTACGAAGGCTAGGAGTCATTAAAGAGAAGGCTCTACTCAAGGAGGTAAGAAAGCTTCTAGCAGCAGGTTTCATTTATCCAGTGGAGAATTCAGAGTGGGTCTCTCCCGTTGTTGTCACTCCTAAGAAAAACGGCAAGTGGAGGGTGTGTGTGGATTATCGTCCACTCAATGAGGCAACAAAAAGAGATCACTTTCCCCTCCCATTCTAGGATGAGATACTAAATGAGGTAGCTGGTCATGAGAAGTACACTGTGTGTGATGGCTACTCGGGTTACTTTCAAATAGGTATCGCATTGGAGGATCAATTGAAAACAACCTTTATCACTCCTTGGGGTTGTTATGCTTTTAGAGTCATGCCATTTGGCCTGACAAATGCTCCTGCAACTTTCCAACGCTTCATGAACATGGTGTTTCAAGCATTCTTTGGAAAGTCCATTAGGGTTTTTATTGATGATTTTTGTATTTATAGCTCAAAATCATTGCATCTACAAAGGGTAGAAGAAGGTTTAAAGAAGCTCTATGACATGGGAGGTCAACTCAACCCCGACAAGTGTCACATAGCTGAGGATGAAGTGATCTTGCTTGGTCACAAGGTTTCCTATAAAGGCATTGAGGTGGATCCTTCAAAGGCAAAGGCTCTTATTGAGCTCCCATCACCGAAGAGTCTTAAGGAGGTCATCTCTTTCATTCAGAAGGTGAAGTATATGTCACGCTTCATTCACTTAGCCTCGGAGTTGCTTCATCCTTTGCAAAAGTTGACACAACAAGTAGAATTTGCATGGTCTGATGAGCTTGAAGAGTATTTTTGTAACATTAAAGTCATTTTGTCAGAGCTACCAACACTCATGCCTCCTTGTTGGGAGTATACATTCTTTGTTAGCTCTAGTGTTGGAAGGGAAACAATTGGTGCTGTGTTGCTACAACAAGATCCCCACAGTACAAGGATGCGACCCATCTACTTTGCTAGTAGGGTCATGAATGCTTTGGAGAGAGACTACACAGAAGCAGAACTCATGATGCTTTCTCTCATGTTTGCGGTGAGAAAGTTTAGATCCTACTTACTACCAAAACCTTTTGTAATTCTCACGGCAGAAAATTTGTTCCCTTGGGTGTCATCTCAAATGAATCTTAGTACTAGGATCTCAAAGTGGATTATGGAGTTGCAAGAGTTCCAATACTCTTTCAAGGTAGAAGATAGTGTGCGTGCACAATTGGTAGGGATTCTCACTTATAGGGTACATGAGAAGGAAATTAAGGTGCCTCAAGTAAAGACCCTACCATTGCCACCACCAAAAAGTATTCCCAATGCTTTTACCTTGTTCTTTGATGGAGCTTTTCAACGAGCCACAGGAAAAGCAGGGGAGGGCTAGTGTTGCTCAACCCAAGTGGAGAGGTGGTCATGAAAGAGAAGGTCAATCTACCAGGTTCAACTAGCAACAATGAAGCAGAATACGACACACTACTTCATGGTTTGAAGATGTGCATTGGCCAAGGGATAAAACGTCTCATGGTAAAGGGAGATGCACTTCTCATTGTTAAACAGATTTTAGGCATTTGGCCATGCAAGAATGAAAGCTTAAGGACAAAAGTTCATGCCATTCGTAAGATGTTTAATCAGTTTGAAGAAGTGCAACTATATCATATTCCGAGGAAACAAAATGAAGATGCCGATTTACTTGCACAACAAGCAGTTACATGTGTTGAGAGAGAAGTGCAGGTCATCATGGTGGTAGCAGCTGTCAAGCAACCGAGATACCAGGGATTGGAGTCATTGGCTCCCATTATCGGCTACATTTTGGAGGGTGAGTTTCCACAAGACTTCACGAAGGCTCAGAAGAGGAGACTCATGAAGAAGGCAAGTTTCTATCTCTTCCTAGAAGGCTCCCTCTATCAAAAAGGGAAGGATCAAGTGTGCAGAAGAGTACCAACTATCGAGGAAATTCCAGCCATTCTAAAAGGTTTGCATGAAGAGGCATGTGGTGGTCATTTTTCCCAAGAATCAACTGCGAAAAAGATTTTGTTTTCGGGGTATGTTTGGCCAAGTTTGCATGTGGATGTTCAACATTGGTGTAAAAGCTGTCACAATTGTCAGATAAATGGAAATAGAAGGTTGGTGCATGGCCCGAGGCAAATAGTGCTTGCAAATGAACCCTTTGAAAAGTGGGGCATTGATGCTATGGGTCCTCTGCCTAGGACAAAAAATGGTAAACTCTACATTCTAGTGGCTGTAGACTATATGACTAGGTGGGTGGAAGCTCAAAGTGTGGCAAGAGTGAATGAGAGGACAGTTAGCAAGTTTGTGTACACTCACATTTGTTGCAGATTTGGCACACCTTTGGAGATTGTTTCTGATAATGGTCCAGGGTTTAGGAAGGGCTTGCTCACAGAAGTTTGTGAAGAGCTTCACATTCTACATCGTCATAGCACACCATACTACCCACAGTCAAATGGTTTGGTGGAGAAGGCTAATGGTGTCATTGCAGGAATCATTAGAAAGATGGTGCAAAACAAGACAAAATTATGGGATGACTTCTTGGATGGTGCCTTGTGGGCATATCGAACCACATATAGGGAAGCCACGGAGTTCACACCATTTCACTTGGTCTATGGTCAAGAGGCTTTGCAGCCTATCGAGCTCAACATTCCAACAATGCGACTTCATGGCAAAGGAGCACAAGATGATCAAGAGGTATGGATGGATCGACTTCTTACGTTAGTGGAGCTTGAGTGGAAAAGAGAAGTAGCATACGAGTGCTACAAGAGGAAAGCCACACAAGCGAAAGAAACGCACGACAAGAAACTGAAGGACAAAGGCATCAAGGAAGGAGAGCTTGTGCTAAGGTATGACAATCGACTTGACAATCGTTTTGATGCCAAGTTTGAAACTAGATGGCAAGGGCCATACATAGTCAAGAAGGCTTTCAATTCTAGTTACTATCAGCTTATGGACTTGAATGGTAAAGAGCACTCCAGGAAGGTAAACGGGTATCGCTTGAAGCCCTATTTGAGTCGCCTTCTACCAAAGGATCTACCAAAGATCTGTCCAAAGGCCGCTGTCTCATGTAAGTATTGTTACATGAAGCATGAGTGTAACTCCAGCCAAAATTCTGAGGGGCCAAACAATGAAGATCTCGTCAAGGACTCTGAAGCACTCTTTGGAAAAGATGCTCTATGATGGTACATGAATATACCATCATCCTGGGAGAAGGGCTAATGATAGCCGTTTTTCGGCTCTCCATAATTGCCATACTAGATTACTCCACCCTACCAAATTCACCCAAACGCTATGGCTATCCCTACCATTTCACTGTACATAGGCGTGTGTGAGTTAGGGGGCTTTTCCCATATCTTCTTAAAAACCCTCAGCTAGCTAGTCACTGGGCTAGGTGAGCCAAAAAAAATAAAAAATAAAAATAAATAAAAGTATATTATGGCCTCTTTGTGTGTAAATATTTCATTGTATATATGGCCTAAATATAGGGATTTTTTATAATTATTTTGGTATTTTATTTAAATATTTCTACTTAGGTGTGTGTTTTATTAAACCTATGTACACCTTCTTTCATCCTCTTACACCATAAGTATATTTTTTGCCAATATGTACATATTCTAACCTCATTTTTTTCCTTTATACAAATCACTCCCACATTTTCACCCCCTCACCCTCGTGAAAACAAAAAATTGATTTCTACTCATTAGTTACGTTTATTATATTATTTACTTGCATACCTTTTCCTCTTTCACCCAAAATAATTCAAGGAGGGACCATATCATATGATTCCAATATCTTTCCATATCCATAACTCCTCCATATTTTTATTATTATTTTTACTCATTATTCTAACACCATGTGCTCATTGAGCTAAAGTCCATGAATAGTCCATACACTAGTCCCACCATGTATATATTTCTTATTTCACCAATAATCCTCCTCCATGCATGGGTCAAGGGTGACTTGAATGCTTTGTATTATAATATGACAAAGGAGGGGCTCACTCTTGGATGCATTGTACAAATTCAACAAAGGAGGGGGCCACTAAAAGACTTTTGCAGGCATAAAAAACAAGCTTTTTGGTGAGAATTTTGGCACCTATCTCCACTCCGAATTTGGAGCGGTGGTCAAAAGAGAAAATGTAGCCCACACTCTGAATAATCACCTCAAAGTTTTTCATGATTTTTGGAGCTACCAGCGGTGAGCTATGATTTTTTGAGTGGACCCCATCTGCCCACTTTTCTCACAAGTAGCCCTTAGTCTTCTCTCACCCTTCCACACACCTACTCACTCTTACACATCCCTCCCTCTCCTTCCCTCACTCAAACCTGCAATTTCCATGGCTTCTCCCACCCTCTTCACCATTACCCTTCTCTCTCATCCCTATAGTTCTTTTATGAACCTCTACATACATACACCCTCTCCATGTCTCTCTCTATTGCTTCTATGTTACAATTTCATTTACCTCTCCTAAAATATCTAAAATTCAGCATTTTAACCATGATAACTTCTGCAAATTGAGGATTTTTCATCAACAAATCCTCTTTTCATCGTGGTGGTCAACCGTGGCGGCGGCGTAAAGAAGCGAAGAAGAAGAAGAAGACCAGCGGTCATTTTTCCACAATCTACACAAGGGTGAGTTCAAGTTTCTTCAAAGCTTCACCATCTCAATGATTCTCTTTTAATTCACCCCTCTTCTTTCATCAAATCAACTCACTCTACCCATTGTAAATGTAACATTAACTTTCTAGTGATTACTAACGACTAACATACTAACACAAAATAGCATTGACCTAACCATAAAAGACACCTCACCTCAAGACATGTATAGTAACTCTCTCTCTCTCTCTCTCTCTCTCTCTCTCCCTTCCTTAAAACTTACTTTCACCTTATCTACCATCAATAATGCTCTCTTTTGAGCCCACACCCATGACTCAAGCAGACAAAGAAGGCCCGCAATGTTTTGATATTCAAAAAATTCATAATCCTGATTTGTTAGCTTGTAAATTAGGATTTCCAATAATCTTAATGAGGGGTCTCCAACCTATAAATAGGCCCGTCTCCTTCTTGTAAAACAACCTCCAACATCTCACATAGCACCCCAACACTCTATGCGTGAGGAGAGACTTAGGTGTAGCAACCACTTGTGAGCTTCACTCTTGGTGTGAGAGAAGCCTTCAAGCTACACATTGCAAGTGAGAGAGCGTGAGTTCCACAAATCTCAAAACCACTATTGTACATGCTCCTTCATCATCAATAAATTGAGGTTTGGTGCATCAAAGGCGTGATTCGACGTTTAAATCTTCGTCCTTCCATTTGTGCAATACGGTTTGGTGAATTCAAGGTGACTTGTGTATTTTGAGTTTTATCGGTTGATCTTGATTTTAGAAAGTTTTTTAGTGTGTTTTCATTGCCAGTTTTGTCCATTGTAAGAGGTATTGTGGTGAGAGGTCTCCACACCCTAAGACAGTGTGTGTGTGTTTTGGCAATGATTAGCAATCACTAAGCATTGAGTGATTTTTGTACAAGTTCTACGATAGCATCATAACGAACCATCTCCATTTGCAAGTCACAAATAAGGTATTACGCAAGATCCTTTCCTCTCTCTCTTCCCTTCGCTCTAGCTCTCTCTGGTCCATTTCATGTGTGTCTTGGTGTGAGGTTGCTTGTGTGTGTTGTGTGGTGCATCTTCTTGGTTGTGCCAAAATCTCTCTTGCGTCCTAGTTCGCATACCATAACTAGGTGGTGCCCCTATCTTGTTTGGGTTTGGCTGTGGGTTTGTTGTTGTGTTGTGCTTGTGGTTGCCCCAGCCCCAATTGAGCAGCACGGGAGCCTTGAGGGGTGTTTAGAGGTCGCCTCTCTTGTTGCCCGCCTCGGACCGCCTCACTACAAGCGATGCATATCGCTTCTGACAAGACTCATCCTAATGTAAGGAAGAAAACATACAAGTGGGTTCCTAAAGCTTCTTTAGTGACCATAGCTAGTGCAAAAAAACAGAAGCCTTGTAAGAAACGTACCACTCGCTCCAAGAAAAGTAAGAAAATGTTGCGATGGATCCCTAAACGACTATTGGAAGCCCAAGGCTACTATCAAGGAAATGATCAAATCTGGGTGCCAAAACGTAGATTGTGCTCTTACCTATCACCTGACCCAAGTGAGCCCAATCCCGTAGCTCCAAAACGAATCAATGATCGCGGAAAGGAAAAAATCATGGAATGTTACACACCCGTTCTAGAGCTAGTTTGGGTACCAAAGAAAGAACGATTTGTTCCACCTAGCTCAGGAAGGGGGGAGTCCCATGAAGATTCTAGCTCCTCATGTAATACATCCATAGAGGTAAAAGCTTCTACACCGCCTCCATCTATAGTAGTGGACCTCAATGAAGCTACAAGAGAATCCACACCTCCCAGTGTTCAAGAATCACCTGATGAACCACTTCAAGTTCAATCCTGGGAGAGTACCTTACCACCCTTGCAGCTTGACAAGGCACCTAGGGTAATAACAAACTACTGGAAAAAATCCTCACCTATTACCAACTGGAACAATTGGTTTCAAAG
The DNA here is from genome assembly GCF_014529385.1 of Adiantum capillus-veneris. Classification (NCBI taxonomy): domain Eukaryota; kingdom Viridiplantae; phylum Streptophyta; class Polypodiopsida; order Polypodiales; family Pteridaceae; genus Adiantum; species Adiantum capillus-veneris. Next base: position 160,763,737 of record NC_140942.1, read on the forward strand.
GGTGACAAGCTTCTTTCAAACGGTATGATCTACCCAAGGAAGGGGGGAGTGTTTGCTGACAGTCATCATTCATTTTTTTCCCTCTCAACCTTTTTCCCTGACCTCTCAATCTCCGATCTTAGGGAATGTATATATATAGCCTTATACTCACAAAAAAAAACAAAAATAGTAAAGAGCAAGCGCCTAGCAATGAGAGAGCACCCTATCAGATCTTACATATAAGTCCAAATTCACCGTGTCAATTCAAGCAACACACAAAAACAACTCTTATGTTTAAAGGCCTAACCAAATCTATCTGTCTTGTCAGAAATGGCTACTTCACCAGAGGCATGCACTTCTATTTTTGATGAAAGGTACCCCTTCTTTTCAACAAGTGTTCTACGTATGCTACCCTATACTTTCTTGCGAATGGGATTTGATAGAGAGCCTTGCATGTGAGAGAAATTTTGAGGAGTTAGAATGGCTGATACGTCTATGGCTAACTAGTGATCCCTACCCAGTAGCGAATGTGTCTCCAATGGCACATGCTTATTCTTTTGCACAAGATGAGTATCCACGCATCACGAGGTTCTTGATTAGCATGCTTGCACAAGAGGATGATGAAGAGGAACTAATAGAGACCGAGGAAGACTATGGCCTCACGGACAACGATTTTATTTATCTAGATGATGAGGATAGAGGCCTAGCCTTAGGGTGGCCACCCGGTTTATATAATATCCTCTTTCCTTGATTCTAAAAGGGGTGACAGATAGGTAGGTTAGGGGTCTAGATTGTGTTTTGAGTTTGTTTTTTAGGAGTTTTAATTTTTCCCACTAATCTGCCTCTTGGAGGTATTCCTTTTGTTTCATAGTGTGTACAGGAGCGTGTTGCTATTGATAGGATTTGGACCTTCATGGAACCTTCAAATCAAGCGCGACCATCAACACAAACAGGTGTTTCTTGTCCATTAGCATTGCCCTTATCTTTTGTGCATCCATGTTTGTCTGCTTTGATTGTGATTGGTAGCATAATATTCAGCGCATTGGTTAGTATCGAACATTTAATTCAATGTAGTGTTTTGTCATAGTCACTTGTTTAGGGGTAAAAATCAAGCAGTCCGACTAAGCTAGTTTGACCAAGCTAGATATTAGAAATCTTCTCTTAATACCATGGGGAATGCCTTCCTAATAAGCAATGGTTACTTAGGTTCTTAATCCGATTTAGGCAGCATTGTATGAAATGTACTAGGGTTTTCTAGTGGGCTTAACCCTAGTGACCTTTAGCTTAAGTATTATAAAGGGAGTTTACTAATGTGATGAGCCTGGGGAGGGTAACAGTGTTATATGGCCCCCCAAAGTTACAAAATTAAAATGCTGAAAATGAACAAACAAAAAATCAAAGTGCCACAATGTAAAATTTTAAGCTGGAATATAAATCCCTGCTTGATTTGGTACTTCACTCACATGTATTGCCTATGGTACTAGAGCCCTAGAGGTTCCCAGTGTGGGCGCTTTTCCTTGAAAAGCAAAAAACCCAAGGCATACAAAATAAGCACACACATCATAATTGAATCAATGTGAAAAGACCTTGGGGGGTCAAAGAAAAAGTAATCAGTCAGGCGATGATTTCATGAGAAATTCCTTTTATGGTAGCTTAACTACAAAGTCTTTTAGATATAGCCTCTAGTCAGCCCTCGAATATGAATACTTGGCTCTCGCGATTAAACAACTTAATTGACCACAGAAAATTAAGAAGCTTACCCATGGTATTAATATTCGATCTCTAGTGCTTTTCGACCGTCAAATTAGCGACCCCAGACTTGTTTAATTTTTTACCTTTACATCTGTTTATGCATTTGATTACATTGAAATTTAATGTTCATTGCTAACAAATTGTTGGAAATTCTTTTACCAATCAATTTTTCTATCTAAAACTGCATATGCTTTTTAAGAGAATGCAATTAATGTGCCAATGTTGTTTGATTTTGCAGTGACTAAAGAAGGCTAAGGACATTCATCTCAAATGCTCTTCCACCTCGACGAACCAGCTTCAACTCAATAGCTTCCGAGGATGGAATCTACATCAGGAAGGGGGGCATGTTAACCCTCACGGCACACGGACACCCTATGATCTATAAACGTTGTATTATTTATTTAAGTAGAGTCAGGTACCGGGCTTGTCGGACCAATAGGGAAAGGTAGAGTGATCGTCGATGAGAGGCGTACTTTAACTTGGACATTCAAGGGATTAGTTGGTTAAGCATGGGCGCCCAAGTGTGAATGGGGTGAGCTCCTATAAAAGCCAACTAAACCTAATTTTTACTCATTCTCTCATTTGTGCAATTGAAGAGTGCTCTTGCTCCATCTCCATCTTCTTCTTCTTCACCTCCTTGTGTGTGTGTGTGTGAGAGAGAGAGAGAGAGGGAGAGTGTGTGTGCGATCGAGCATTACAAAGGCACGGCGGCGGCGAAGCAGTTGAGCGCGGCACGACTGCAGCTTCTTCTTCATCGCGGCGAGGAATCCACCACGAAGGCGAGCGTAGAGCGGTGAGTGACACACCCTTTGTTCTCTTGAGCTTGCTAGTTTAGGCTTGTTGTGTGCTTGGAGCCGTTTGTGGCTCGCATACGGTGTATTGGCAAGTCCCTTGCTTCGACAGTGCGGCAAGGAGCGCACAGGTGCATTCAATACTTAGCCATCATAACACTTGTGATTTTACGCAATGTTTGTGGGATGACTAGATCCTAGATCCACCACCTAGCCATTTAGACTAAAAATTGGGAAGTAGATGCATCAAGGATCCACCACTTGGCCATTCTAACAAAGGCTTAAATTGTGGATCCAATTGTTGGTGTCTCTTAGATACACCACTTGGCCATTCTAACCATGTCTTAAAGTTATGAGTATTCAACACTTGGACATCATAATACTTGTAGTTTTACACAATATTTGTGGGATCATTAGATCTTAGATCCACCACTTGGCCATTTATACTAAGAATTGGGAAGTAGGTGCATACATAGATCCACCACCTGGCCATTATAAATGAAGGCTTGAAATGTGGATCCAATTGTTTGTGTCTCCTAGATCCACCACTTGGCCATTCTAACCAATGTCTTAAAGTTAGGTGCATTCAACACTTGGACACCATAACAGTTTAATTTTTACCCAATGTTTGTGGGATGAGTAGATCCTAGATCTACCATTCGGTATTTTAGATTAAGAAAAAGGAAGTAGATACATCAAGCATCCACTACTTGGCCATTATAATAACAAATGCTTGAAATGTGGATGCAATTGTTGGTGTATCCTAGATCCACCTCTTGGTATTCTAACCATGTCTTAAAGTTAGGTACATTCAACACTTGGCCATCATAACACTTGTAATTTAACACAATGTCTGTGGGATAAGTAGATCTTAGATACACCACTTGTCCATTCAGGCTAACAATTGGGAAGTAGGTACATCAAAGATCCACCACTCGGCCATTATGAAAAAGGCTTGAAATGTGGATCCAATTGTTGGTGTCTCCTATATCCACCACTTGGCCATTCTAACCCATGTCTTAAAGTTAGGTGCATTCAACACTTGGCAATCATAACAGTTGTGTATTCAACACTTGGCCATCATAACAATTGTAATTTTTTACACAATGTTTGTGAGATGAGTAGATCTTACATCCACCACTTGTCCACTTTGACTAAGCACTGGAAAGTAGGTGTATTAAACCTCCACCACTTGCCCATTGTAACGAAGGCTTGAACGTGGTTTGAATTGTTGGTGTGTCTTACATCCACCACTTGGCCATTTTAACTATGTCTTAAAGTTAGGTGCATTCAACACTTGGACATGATAACACTAGTAATTTTACAAAATGTTTCTGGGATAAGTAGATCATAGATCCACCACCTGGCCATTTAGACTAAGAATTGGGAAGTAGGTGCATCAAAGATCCACCACTTGGCCATTATACGAAGGCTTGAATTCTGCATTCAATTGTTAGTGTGTCCTAGATCCACAACTTGGCCATTCTAACCATGTCTTAAAGTTAGGTGTATTTAACACTTGGCCATCGTTACAATTGTAATTTTACTCAATGTTTGTGCGATGAGTAGATCCAAGATCCACCACCTGGACATTTACACTAACAATTGGAAAGTAGGTGCATCAAAGATCCACCACTTGACCATTATAATGAAGACTTGAATCATGGATCCAATTGTTGGTATCTCCTAGATCCAGCACTTGGCCATTCTATCCCATGTCTTAAAGCTAGGTGCATTCAACACTTGGCCATCATAACAGTTGTAATTTTACACAATGTTTGTGGGATCAGTAGATCTTAGATCCACAACTTGGGGCCATTTAGACTAAGAATTGGAAAGTAGGTGCATCAAAGATCCACCACTTGGCCATTATAACAAAGTCTTGAATTGTGGATCCAATTGTTGGTGTCTCGTAGATCCACCACTTGGCCATTCTAACCCATCTCTTAAAGTTAGGTGCATTCAACACTTTTCCATCATAACACTTGTAATTTTACACAATGTTTGTGGGATCAATATATCTTAGATCCACCACTTGGCCATTTAGACTAAGAATTGAAAAGTAGGTGCATCAAAGATCCACCACTTGGACATTATAATGAAGGATTGAAATGTGGATCCAATTGTTGGTATCTCGTAGATCCACCACTTGGCCATTCTAACCCATGTCTTAAGGTTAGGTGTATTCAACACTTGTCCATCATAACAGTTCCAATTTTTATGCAGTGTTTGTGGGATGAGTAGATCCTAGATCCACCACTTGGCCTCTTAGACTAAGAAAAAGGAAGTAGATACATCAAACATCCACCAGTTGGCCATTGTAATAAGAAATGCTTGAAATGTGGATACAATTGTTGGTGCCTCCTAGATCCAGCACTTGGCATTCTAACCAATGTCTTAAAGTTAGGTCCACTCAACACTTGGCCATCATAACACTTGTAATTTTAACAATGTGTGCGGGATGAGTAGATCCTAGATCCACCACTTGACCATTCAGACTAACAATTGGGAAGTAGGTGCATCAAAGCTCCACCACTTGACCATTCAGACTAACAATTGGGAAGTAGGTGCATCAAAGCTCCACCACTTGGCCATTAGAACAAAAGCTGGAAATGTGGATCTAATTGTTGGTGTCTGCTAGATCCACCACTTGTCCATTCCAACCATGTCTTACGTCTAGGTATATTCAAAACTTGGCCCTCATAACACTTCTTATTTTACACAATATTTATGGGATCAATAGATCCTACATGCACCATGTGGCCATTTAGACTAAGAATTGGAAAGTAGGTGCATCAAAGATCCACTACTCAAGCACTATAATGAAGGCTTGAAATGTGGATCCAATTAATGGTGTGTCTTAGATCCACCAATTTGGCATTCCTACCCATGTCTTTAAGTTAGGTGCATTCAACACTTAGCCATCATATCACTTGTAATTTTACACAATGTTAGTGGGATGACGAGATCCTAGATCCACCACTTGGCCATTTAGACTAAGAATTGGGAAGTAGGTGTATTAAAGATGCACTACTTGGCCATTGTAACAAAGGCTTGAATTATGGTTCGAATTGTTCGGTGTTTCCTAGATCCACCACTTGGCCATACTAACCATGTCTTAAAGTTAGGTGCATTCAACACCTCGCCGTCATAACTCATATAATTCTACACAATGTTTGTGGGATGAGCGGATCCTAGGTCCACCACTTGGCCATTATAACGAAGGCTTGAAATGTGGATCCAGTTGTTGGTGTCTCCTAGATCCACCCCTTGGCCATTCTTACCCATATCTTAAAGTTAGGTGCATTCAACACTTGGCCATCATAAAAGTTCTAATTTTTACCAAATTTTTGTGGGATGAGTAGATTATAGATCCACCACTTGGCCATTTTGACTAAGAAAAAGGAAGTAGATGCATCTAAGATCCACCACTTGGCCATTGTAATAATGAATGCATGAAATGTAGATCCAATTGTTCGTGTCTCCTAGATCCACCCCTTGGCATTCTAACCATATCTTAAAGTTAGGTGCATTCAACACTTGGCCATCATAACACTTGTAATTGTACACAATGTTTGTCGGATGAGTAGATCCTAGATCCACCACATGGCCATTCAGACTAGGAATTGGGAAGTAGGTGTATGAAAGATCCACCACTTGGCCATTATAGGAAGGCATAAGTTGTGGATCCAGTTGTTGGTGTCTCTTACATCCACCACTTGGCCATTCTAACCATGTCTTAAAGCTATGAGAATTCAACACTTGGCCATCATAACACTTGTAATTCTACACAATGTTTGTGGGATGAGTGGATCATGGATCCACCAATTGGCCACTTACACTAACAATTGGGAAGTAGGTCCATCAAAGGTCCACCACTTGGCCACTCTAACCATGTCTTAAAGCTAGGTGCATTCAATACTTGGCCATCACAGCACTTGTAATTTTACACAATGTTTGTGGGATCACTAGATCCTAGATGCACCACTTGGCCATTTGGACTAGGCATTCAGAAGTATTGCATCAAAGATCCACCACTTGGCCATTATAATGAAGGCTTGTAATGTGGATCAAATTGTTGATGTCTCCTAGACCCACCACTTGGCCATTATAATGAAGGCTTGTAATGTGGATCAAATTGTTGGTGTCTCCTAGATCCACCACTTGGCCATTCTAACCCATGTCTTAAAGGTAGGTGCATTCAACACTTGGCCATCAGTCCACCTATAATTTTACACCATGTTTGTGGGATGAGTAGATCCTATATCCATCACTTGTCCATTCAAACTCACAATTGGAAAGTAGGTGTATTAAAGATCCACCACTTGGCCATTGTAAAGAAGGCTTGAATTGTGGTTGAAATTGTTGGTGTCTCCTAGATCCACCACTTGCACATTCTAACCATGTCTTAAAGTTAGGTGTATTCAACACTTGGCCATCATAACGCTTGTGATTCTACACAATGCTTGTGGTGGATCTTAGATCCACCACTTGGCCATTTACACTAAAAATTGAAAAGTAGGTGCATCAACGATCCACCACTTGGCGATTATAACGAAGGCTTGAAATGTGGATCCAATTGTTAGTGTCTCCTAGATCCACCACTTGGCCATTCTAACCCATGCCTTAAAGTGAGGTACATTCAACACTTGGCCATCATAACACTTTTAATTCTACACAATGTTTGCGGGATGAGTAGATCCTAGATTTACCACTTGGACATTTAGACGAAGGATTGGTAAGTAGGTGCATCAAAGATTCATCACTTCGCCATTATAACAAACGCTTGAATTGTTGATCCATTTGTTGGTGTCTCGTAGATCCACCACTTGTGGATTCTAACCAATGTCTTAAAGCTAGGTGCATTCAACACTTGGCTATTAAAACACTTGTAATTTTACACAATGTTTGTGGAATGAGTAGATCCTAGATCCACCACTTGGACATTTAGACTAAGAATTGGGAAATAGATGCATTAGAGATACACTACTTGGCCATTATAACGAAGGCTTGAAATATTGATCCAATTTTTGGTGTATCGTATATCCATCATTTGTCCATTATAACCATGTCTTAAAGTTAGGTGCATTCACACTTGGCCATCATAACACTTGTTATTTTACACAATGTTTGTGGGATCAATAGATCATAGATGCACCACTTTGTTATTTAGAATAAGAATTGGGAAATAGGTGCATTAAAGATCCACTACTTGGCCATTATAACGAAGGCTTGAAATGTGGATCCAATTGTTGGTATCTTCTAGATCCACCACTTGGCCATTCTAACTCATGTCTTAAAGTTATGTGCATTCAACACTTGGCTATCACAATACTTGTAATTTTAAACAATGTTTGTGGGATGAGTAGATCCTAGATCCACCACTAGGCCATTTAGACTAAGAATTGGAAAGTAGGTGTATTAAAGATCCACCACTTTGCCATTGTAACAAAGGCTTGAATTGTCGTTCGAATTGTTGGTGTGTCCCAGATCCACCACTTGGCCATTCTAACTATCTCGTAAAGCTAGGTGCATTCAACACTTGGCCATCATAACACTTGTAATTCTACACAATGTTTGTGGGATGAGCGGATCCTAGATCCACCACTTGGCCATTCATACTAAGAATTGGGAAGTAGGTGTATCAAAGATTCACCACTTGGCCATTCTAACCCATGTCTTAAAGTTAGGTACATTCAACACTTGGCCATCATAACACTTGTAATTTAACACAATGTATGTGGGATAAGTAGATCCTAGATACACCACTTGGCCATTGAGGCTAACAATTGGGAAGTAGGTGCATCAAAAAAGATCCACACTTGGCCATTATAACAAAGGTTTGAAATGTGGATCCAATTGTTGGTATCTCCTAGATCCACCACTTGGCCATTCTAACCCATGTCTTAAAGCTAGGTGTATTCAACACTTGGAATTTTACACAATGTTTGTGGTATGTGTAGATCCTAGATCTAGCACTTGAGCATTTAGACTAAGAATTGAGAAGTAGGTGCATCAAAGATCCACCACTTGGACATTATAACCAAGGCTTGAATTGTGGATCCATTTTTTGGTGTCTCATAGATCCACCACTTGGCCATTCTAACCCATGTCTCCAAGTGGTGGTACATTTAATACTTGGCCATCATAACACTTGTAATTTTTTACAGTGTTTGTGGGATGAGTAGATCCTAGATCCACCACTTGGCCAAGCGTTCACCAAAGGATAGATGTCGGGTAACACTCTGGCTTGTCCATGCTTCGGCTCTTTTTATGGATTCACTAATGACTTCCTCTGCCTTTTAAGTTTGGATACCATATTCATCAACTGTCCAAAAGTACAATCTACTTTCCTCTTAATCAGGTCTTTCTTTAAACTATAATCTATTTGACCTTCTCCCAAAGGAAAATCTGCCACTTCAAATTGTATACGAGGCTTTCTTTTTTTCTTGGCTTTTGCATCTTCACCCTCCTTCTTCTTTGCTTTCTTTCTGCTAGTCCCTGGTGCTGCATAGACTTACCTCTCTATTTTGCCTACCGGAAACACATTTGCATCTTTCTTTTCTACCCGCACAATACCCACATGACCACTAGAGGTCTAGGCTTGATTTTCCCTGTCGAATACCTTGATCTCCCTATATATCAAAGTTATAATCATTATCTCTCTTAGGAATCTATTAAGGAAGTGGAAACATATCCCCTCCCATCCTTGTTGGCGTTGGACAATAAGTGCTGATGTGACCAAGATCACCACAATTATAACAAGTAGGAATGAACCTCCTCTGTGGCTCAAAACCACCTTGTTCATGACCCGCATTACCATTAGGATGAGCCTCACATGCGTGAGCCATCCCTCTACCACATCCACGACCATGACCACCTCCACCACCAAGAACACTAAGGTGTAATTCTTGCATAATGGTGATCATGTCTGCTGGGTTCAAGCCCTGTGGTCTAATCCCGTGGGAACATGCCCTTATGGTATGCAGGAAAGCTTTAGTTATTTGCATGGTTAATTCTTTTTAATATGTAAGGCTTCACATAAACAATCAATATATATATTGTGTGTTGCTGGCTCTCTTGCATATCAAATCTCTCTCTCTCTCTCTCTCTCTCTCTCTCTCTCTCTCTCTCTCTCTCTCTATCTCTATCTCTCTCTCATTCTGCACCAAGCCGTACTCGCCATGAACCCCCAACTGCTTCATCCACCATAGCTGCAACCTCATCAACTGGTATCAGAGCCACAGGCGGGATGCTATTGGCGCTAGCAAGGCACTGCAGCAAGAGGTTGGTGGCGACTTTTCAAACCCAGGTGGTGCCTCTGCAGCATATCAAAATGCTATGGCAAAGGCAACATTTCAACACGCTCAAGGCCACTGCAGGCAGGGCTGCATTTCACTAGCATCTCAAAATGCCATCAAGGCTTGCTTTCGAAATGCTTCCTCTTAATGTTGTAGCAGTTGAACAGCATCTCAAAACGTTGCCTATATCAAAGGCTTGCTAGCAACTTTGCATGAGCATCTTCAAATGCCTGCTACTACATGGTTTTGTGTGCATATCAAAAGGCTCATAGTGATCATACCGCTGTCAACAAAGGCATCTCAAAATACCTTCAACAACCAAGGTTCACTGTTTTTCAGCATCTCAAAAGGCAAGTAGTCAAGGACCATTCATTGGCAATTTTCACAGCATCTCAAGATGCTTATGGGTACTACATCACAAGTAATGTCAATTACCTACGACAGCTCAAAACTTTTTCATGGCATGTATGTAAAGTAGGATTTGGAGATTTCAAATATCCTTCAAGACTTCAAAGTTTGGCAAAGACAACATGCCATATGCATGCTTAAGATTGTTCCAGAACTTAATTGGGTTATATATGAGTTGTGCTTTGATCCAAGCACATGAAGCAGAGGAGATTATGGAGCCCTGAAGCACCTACTCTCATGCACAAAGACTTGCTTCAAGCACTTTGTACATCAACAGATGCAACACATGAAGGTTTGCTTTGATATTGTGGTACAAGATTTCACAAGCTATTTTTGTCAGTTTAATGTCATAGATTTGTCCTCTTTTGTCTATTGTCAAAACCATCAGACAGTTTTTAGTCAAAGACTTATTTTAGCCTATAAATTGTCAGCTATTGCCATGATAAAAGCATTCTGCGGGCTTTAGACACTGCCACACATGAGTGTTAAGACCTCCCAAATTATCAGTTTTTTGTTCTCAAGTCCTATTTTGTTCCCACTTCTCATGAGGTTACTGGGTACACCTTAAACCCAAGGTTTGAAAGTGAACCAAAAACTCCATTTTTTTGGTAGCTAATTTTTTGCCCTACACCCTATCTGTTCAAGGGGGGGTTATTATTATAGCTCCAAGTTATGGATACACCAGAAATCCTTGGTTGTGAGAGAAACTAAAACTCACGGTTAACGAGTACACCAAAAACTCGAGGTATCATGAGTTGTCTGTCTAGTTCGAGCTTGAGGGGGAGATTGTTGGGTTCAAGCCCTATGGTCTAATCCCGTGGGAACATTCCCTCATGGCATGCAAGAAAGATTTAGTTATTTGCATGGCTAATACTTTTTTATATGTAAGGCTTCACACAAACAATCAATATACATAGCGTGTGTTGTTGGCTCTCTTGCAATATTAAATCTCTCTCTCTCTCTATCTTGCTCTCTCGTTCTGCACCAAGACATGCTCGCCATGAACTCCCACCGGCTTCATCCACCATAGTTGCAACCTCATCAATGTCTTGCATATTCTGTTACAACTGTTCGATATTAGCAGCCCTTTGAACATGTTGGTCTCAATCATCTGCGTGATTCTCCTCCTTTTGGCTACCATTATTTTGCTCACGGGCCGCTTTTTCGTATTCATTAAGCCTTTGAGCTTTCCATTCTTTCTCTCTGGCAATGGCGACTGCCTCTTTGAAGGTGGTGGGCCTTTTCAGCTCAACGTTGAACTTCCAACTTTCTTTTAGGTTTGCCACAAAATGTTCCTTATATAACATGGATGGAGTGATCTCGTTTCCCAAATCCCGTGTCCATTTACCCCATAAACGGATGAACTACATGACGAAATCATAAGTAGTTTCATTAGCCCTCTGAGTGTACCCCAAAATTTTAGGCCAAACATTGTCAAGTACTTTGATGGATCAGTATTGTGCCATGAAAGCTTGCTTCACACAATTGCAGTCCCAAACCACCCCTGGATTTTGTGCTTGCATCAACTCCTCAAATTTGTGTAACCAAAATTTTACCTCATCCTGTAAACTATATTGCAGCAGCCGCAACAATATAGCTTTGTCTAGTATATTGCGCAGTAAGCAATTCACTTCCAGCTTTTCCATAAACGTTTGTGCATTTTTATTAGGCAATCCATGAAACTTTGGAAACTCATCTACCATGTTTGATTGCCACAAAAACACTTGGATGTGATGTCAAAACTCAAGGGATGTCGATGGATCGTTGTAGTACCTAATCCACCTCACACTGGGTAACCTGGTCCCCTAGTTCTTGGCTTCACAAAACCTCAGTTCCCTCCAAAGGATGCAATCCAATTATACGACCGCCTCAAGTATTGTCCACAATTTGCACATACATAGGCGGTTGTCCATAAGAGCCCACATCCCTTTTACATTCACTACCTGCAGAATAGACATATTTCACAAGAATTGGAGAATAGGAGCACTTGCTCCTCAGTGGGGGCACCAGAACAATGTTAGCGTGCAAACAAGAAGTAAAATGATAACCTCTCCACACCATCGGAAGGAAACACCATAAAGTTGCGGAAAACACCTATGTCGAATACCTGTAAAGCAGGGCGGGAAACAACCCTAACCCAAACCATGATTAAAATTGTTGACAATCAGAACCATAAAGAGGAATCTCAATTCATGTAGACCTCCATAGAGTATCCATATGCTTGGTTTACACAACAGACGAGAGAGTTACAAGCTTTCGATGTTGGGGTATCTCTCAAAAGCTCCAAAAAGCCTACTCTCCGTTAGCCAAAAAGATGTGCAGGGAATTGCAACTATTAAAAAGGGGATTTTTTGGGCTCTTATCCCAAACTATTTTCTCTCTCCTCTTAGCCAACATGGTTCTCTCCTTGGGCACCTTTTAATTGGTCCAATTTTGGCCTTTTTTGGGTGGAAAATGAGTTGTCGTGACCATTTGACCAAGGAATGGAGTGGGGGCAAGTGTCCGGGGACCAAAAAAATGACAAGGCACCTGTCCAGGTAGTGGGGACTTAAAATGGGAGCCCTTTCCTCCCCCAAAGACCACGAGTCCTCATGGGCTAGGCAAGTGAGCTCCATTTGCTCCTTTGATACACCCTTAGGGGGTACCCACTCCCCCCCTTATACCATCCAATTTCCACTTTCTCCCTCCCATGTGTGATTACTCCATTGCCACATGGAAACTCTCCCCAAGCTTCCCAACTTTCCCAAAAATTATCAGCTTCTCCCAAAGCATGAGAGGACTTCTCGGACAATTTTCCCGAGGGCATACCTTGCTGCTCCAGTCACCGAATGGTCCGCACTGTAACACATGGCTCGAAGCCCATCACCTGGGCTATCTCCAGAAATATAAAACTTCAGCATTTCTAATCTTAAACCCCCAAGTTGGCCTAGTTTCCCTTCTTTCATGCACCCTCAATCACCTTCTAAGTGGCGACCGCGCGCTTCGGATGCTCATAACTAATGATGTACAAGTCCAATTCACAAGCTATAAAGCATGAATGAAAATACTTATTAAAAACCATATTTTTGAGTCTCGAACAACCCAAAACAATAGCATTAAATCTTGGAAAAATCACAACTCTGTACATGAATTTTTACAAGGCCACTTCCAAAACTTGCAGGGCTATGTACACATAAATACATGAGGCTAGTGGGGGAAAGCTTTTTGGCATGACTTAGTGACTTCATGCTTATCCAAAAAATGATTGACACCACCATAATTAAGCATAGTCATACCCTTTTGAACATGTGTATGCACAAAAATCCCATAACGAGCTCCTTGTGTATTTGAAGCCCGTACTTCAAAGATAATTCCTCTTATCTCAAAGACTATATCCTTTGGAATGGGAAAAGTTTGTATATCTAGAGGATCATCATGCCACACATAATGTGAAAGACGTTGTCTTTTAATATCTCTTATGATTTTTGAGTCTGCAATAAAAAAATGTTTAACATATTTTGGTTAAAAAATGTCAAATGTTTGTAGACTATATGTTTTAGTTAAGTTTTCTATGTCATGAAGTATCAACTCAACATAGTAAATAGTCAATTCTTTGTGTGCCAATTTACATTGAAATGTTTTTTAGTAGATATATACTTCAAATTACTGATGTAATAAGTAATGATTTATCTTTCCTACAATTTTATACTATTAAGAAAAGATTCACTGCATGATACTTTTGAGAAAAAATAAAGTCAAAGATCTTAAATCCTATCATTACATGTTTAAAAAAGATATCAAACTTATTTCAAAATAAAAAGCTTAACTGATAAGTGGGTATAGAAACTCTTCCTTGTCTTTGACCATTTTTTCAACGACATAGAATCTGCCAATAGTTGGTACTCAATATTTCCAGGTATCCCAATGTTAATGCACTCAATGTTAGGATGTATTTCAACTATTGAAACACTTGCAGAGACTACCTCCTCTAGATCATCAAATCTATTCTCATCTTTGTCACTAGCCACAAAGACATGCACTTTATGAAATTGTGCACCTTGCACTCCATAAACGTGTAAGTACCATCTTCTCTTATTGTCACTTGCAAAGTCAACATTAACAAGAATTGTCACTGCTTTTTGTTTTTGAATCATTTTTTCTTTGAAATCAAAGAAAACACAAATAACTAGTTAGAATCTATAATGACACATTGAATGTAATAATGCTTTGAAGGCGTATAAAACTACATTGACACATAACATTTTAATTACACTCTTCAAGACTTCTAGATTCTAAAATCAAATATCTATCCAATATAGACATTTGATAGCCAAAGTAGGTGTATCCTATATCCCATAAGTCATGTAGAATAATTTTTTCAAGGTAACTTATATTGAATCCTTTAAAATAAACCATTTGAAACACATTTTCAAGATTGTATCCGTCTTAGATCCACTACTTGGCCACTCTAACCAACCCTTGAAAGGTGGTGCATCAAAGATCCACCACTTCGCCATTCTAAGAAACTCTTTGAAATGTGGGTCCAATTGTTGATGTATCTTAGATTCATCACATTGAATCATCAAATAAAGTATGTAGGATAGGTAGACACTAGATTTACTATTTGGCCATTCTAGTCAACTCTTTGAAGGTGGGTGCATCCAAGATCCACCACTTGGCCATTCTTACTAGGTTTTCTAAGGTGGATGCAATGGTTGGTTTCTTCTACATACACCAACTTACCATGTTAAACAAAGTGTGTGCAATATGCACACCTTAGATCCACCACCTCACCATTCTAACCAAGTCTTGAAGGTGGCTACAATTCAGATCCACCACTTGGCCATTCTAAACACGTCTTGTAAGGTGGATGCAATGGTTGGTTTCTTCTCCATCCACCAACTTCCTATTCTAAACAAAGTGTGCACAATATGTAGACTTTAGGTCCACCACTTAGCCATTCTAACCAAGTTTTGAAGGTGACTGCAATTCAGATCCACCATTTGGCCATTCTAAGCACGTCTTGCAAGGTGGATACAATGGTTGGTTTCTCCTACATCCAACAACTTTCTATTCTAAACAAAGTGTGTGAAATATATAGACCTTAAATCCCCCACTTGACTATTCTAACCAAGTTTAGAAGTGGGTGCATCAAAGATCCACAGCTTGGCCATTATAACAAAGACATGAAATGTGGATCCAATTGTTGGTGTCTCCTTGATCAACCACTTGGCCATTCTAACCATGCCTTAAAGATAGGTGCATTCAACACTTGGCCATCATAACACTGTTAATTTTACACATTGTTTGTGGGATGAGTAGATCCTAGATCCACCACTTGGCCATTTTGACTAAGAATTGGGAAGTGGGTGCATCAAACATCCAGCACTTGGCCGTTATAACGAAGGCTTGAATTTTAGATCCAATTGTTCGTGTCTCCTTGATGCACCACTTGGCCATTCTAACCATATCTTAAAGCTAGATACATTCAACAAAATTCCATCATAAGAGTTCTAATTTTACACAATGTTTGTGGGATGAGTAGATCTTAGATCCACCACTTGGCCATTCTAACAAAGGCTCAAAATGTGGATCCAATTGTTGGTGTCTCCTAGATCCACCACTTGGCCATTCTAACCATTTCGGAAAGTTGGGTGCATTCAACACTTGGACATCATAACATCTGTAATTTTACACAATGTTTGTGGGATAAGTAGATCCTAGATCAACCACATGGAGATTTAAACTAATAATTGGAAAGTCGGTGCATCAGAGATCCACCACTTGGCCATTATAACAAAGCCTTCAAATGTGGATCCAATTGTTGGTGTCTCTTAGATCCACCACTTGGCCATTCTGACCATGTCTTAAAGGTAGGTGCATTCAACACTTGGCCATCATAACACTTGTAAATTTATAAAATGTTCGTGAGATGAGTACATCCTAGATCCTCTCTAGGCCATTTAGACTAACAATTGGGAAGTAGGTGCATCAAAGATCCAGCACTTGGCCATAATCATGAAGGCTTGGGTTGTGGATCCAATTCGTAGTGACTCCTAGGTCCACCATTTTGCCATTCTAACCATGTCTTAAAGTTAGGTGCATTCAACACTTCGCTATCATAACATTTGTAATTCTACACAATGTTTATCGGATGAATAGATTACACTAAAAATTGGAAAGTAGATGCATCAAAGATCCACCACTTGTCCATTATAACAAAGGTTTGAATTGTGCATTCCATTGTTAGTGTCTCCTAGATCCACCTCTTTGCCATTCTAACCATGTCTTAAAGTTAGGTATTCAACACTTGGCCATCATAACAGTTGTATTTTTACGCAATGTTTTTGGGATGAGTAGATCCTAGATCCACACCCTGGCCATTCACTAAGAACTGGGAAGTAGGTGCATCAAAGATCCACCACTTGGCTATTATAACAAACTCATGAAATGTGGATCCAATTGTTGGTGTCTCCTAGATCCACCAGTTGGCCATTCTAACCATGTCCTAAATTTAGGTGCATTCAACACCTGGCCATCATAAAACTTGTAATTTTACAGAATGTTTGTGAGATGAGTAGATCCTAGACCCACCACTTTGCCATTTAGATTAAGAATTGGGAAGTAGGTGCATCAAAGATCCACCACTTGGCCATTATACCAAAGGCTTGAATTGTGGATCCAATTGTTGGTGTCTATTAGATCCACCACTTGGCCACTCTAACCATGTTTTAAAGATAGGTATATTCAACACTTGTCCATGATAATAGTTCTAATTTTACACAATGTTTGTGGGATGAGTAGATTATAGATCCACCACTTGGCCATTGACACTAAGAATTGGTATGTAAGTGCATCAAAGACCCACCACTTTGCCATTATAACAAAGGCTTGAATTGCGGATCCAATTATTGGTGTCTCCTAGATCCACCACTTGGCCCCCATCATAATACTTGTAATTTTACACATTTTTTGTGGGATTAGTGTATCTTAGATCCACCACTTGGCCATTTAGACTAAGAATTGGGAAGTAGGTTCATCAAAGATCCACCACTTGGCCATTTAAACTAAGAATTTGGAAGTAGGTGCATCAAAGATCCACCACTTGGCCATTATAATGAAGGCCTGAACTGTGGATCCAATTGTTGGTGTCTCTTAGATCCACCACTTGGCCATTATAACCCATGTCTTAGGGTTAGGTGCATTCAACACTTGGCCATCATAACAATTGGAGTTTTGACCCAATGCTTGTGGGATGAGTAGATCTTAGATCCACCACTTGGCCATTATAATAATGAATTCTTGGAATGTGGATCCAATTTTTGGTGTATCCTAGATCCACCACGTGGCATTCTAACTGTGTCTTAAAGTTAGGTGCATCCAACACTTGGCCATCATAACACTTGTAATTTTACACAATTTTTGTGGGATGAGTAGACTCTAGATCCACCACATGGCCATTGAGACTAACAATTCGGAAGTAGGTGCATCAAAGATCCACCACTTGGCCATTATAATGAAGGCTTGAAATGTGGATCCAATTGTTGGTGTCTCCATCCACACTCGGCCATTCTAACCCTGTCTTAAAGTTAGGTGCTTTTAACCTCTGGCCATCATAACATGTGTAATTTTACACAATGTTTGTGGGATCAGTAGATCCTAGATCCACCAAATGGCCATTTAGACTAAGAATTGGGAAGTAGGTGCATCAAAGATCCACCACATGGCCATTATAACGACGGTTTGAAATGTGGATCCAATTGTTGGTGTCTCCTAGATCCACCACTTGGCCATTCTAACTCATGTCTTAAAGTTAGATGGATTCAACACATGGCCATCATAATACTTGTAATTGTTTACAATGTTTGTGGGATGAGTAGATCTTAGATCCACCACTTGGTCATTTATACTAAGAATTGAAAAGTATATTATAACAAACGCTTGAATTGTGCATCCAATTGTTTGTTTCTCCTAGATCCACCACTTGTCCATTCTAACCCATGTCTTAAAGCTAGATGAATTCAACACTTGGACATCATAAAATTGTAATTTTTGACAATGTGTGAGGGATCAGTAGGTCTTAGATCCACCACTTGGCCATTTAGACTTAGAAGTGGGAAGTAGGTGCATCAAAGACCCACCACATGGCTATTATAACAAATGCTTGAAATGGGGATCAATTGTTGGTGGCTCCTAGAGCCACACTTGGCCATTCTAACCGATGTCTTAAAGTTAGGTGCACTCAACACATGGCCATCATAACACTTGTAATTTTACACAATGTTTGCAAGATGAGTAGATATTAGATCGACCACTTGGCCATTAGACTAAGAATTGGGAAGTAGGTGCATCAAAGTTCCACCACTTGGCCATTATAACAAAGGATTGAATTGTGGATCCAATTTTTGGTGTCTCCTAGATCCACCACTTAGCCATTTAGACTATAAATTAAGAAGAGGAATCATCAAAGATCCACCACTTGTCCATTATAATAACGAATGCTTGAAATGTGGATCCGATTGTTGGTGTCTCCTAGATCTACTACTTGAATTTCTAACCATGTCTTAAAGCTAGGTACAATCAACACCTGGCTATCATAACACTTATAATTTTACAGAATTTTTGTGGGATGAGTAGCTCCTAGATCCACGGCTTGACCATTTATACTAAGAATTGGGAAGTAGGTGCATCAAAGATTCACAACATGGACATTATCACGAAGGCTTGAATTGTGGATCTAATTGAATGTGTCTCCTAGATCCACCACTTGGCCATTCTAACCATGTCCTAACGTTAGGTGCATTCAACACTTGGTCATGATAATACTTCTAAGTTTACACAATGTTTGTGGGATGAGTAGATCATAGATCCACCACTTGGCCATTATAGAAAAGCCTTGAATGGTGGATGCAATTTTTTGTGTCTCCTAGATCCATCACTTGGCCATTCTAACCCATGTCTTAAATTTAGGTGCATTCAACACCTGGCCATGATAACACTTGTAATTTTACAGAATGTTTGTGGGATGAGTAGATCCTAGATCCACAACTTGGTCATTTAAACTACGAATTGGGAAGTAGGTCCATCAAAGATCCACCACTTATCCATTATAACGGAGGCTTGAATTGCGGATCCAATTGCTGGTATCTCTTAGATCCACCACTTGGACATTTTAACCATGAATTCAAGTTAGGTGTATTCAATACTTAACCATCATAATAGTTCTAATTTTACAGAATGTTTGTGGGATGAGTAGATCATAGATCCTCCACTTGGACATTTACACTAAAAATTGGGAAGTAGATGGATCACAGATCCACAACTTGGACATTATAACGAAGGCTTGAAATGTGGATCCAATTGTTGGTGTCTCCTAGATCCACCACTTGGCCATTTGAACTAATAATTGGGAAGTAGATGCATCAAAGATCCATGACCTGGCCATTATAACGAAGGCTTGAAATGTGGATCCAATTGTTGGTGTCTCCTAAATCCACCACTTGTCCATTCTAAGCCATGTCTTAGAGTTAGGTGCATTCAGCACTTGGCCATCATAAAAGTTGTAATTTTGAGACAATGTGTGTGGGATAAGTAGCTCCCAGATCCACCATTTTGCCATTTAGAGTAAGAAAAAGGATGTAGATGCATGGAACATCCACCACTTAGGCATTATGATAACGAATGCTTGAAATGTTGATCCAACTGTTGGTATCTCCTAGATCCACCACTTGGCATTCTAACCATGTCTTAAAGTTAGGTGAATTCAACACTTGGCCATCATAACACTTGTAATTTTACATAATTTTTGTGGGATGAATAGATCCTAGATCCACCACTTGGCCATTCAGACTAACAAGTGGGAAGTATGTGCATCAAAGATTCACCACTTGGTCATTATGAAAAAGGCTTGATGTTAACCCTCACGGCACACGGACACCCCATCACCTACGACGGACGTGTATTATGTATTTGGTAGAGTCAGGTACTGGGCTTGTCGGACCAATAGGAAAAGGGTAAGAGTGATCGCCGATGAGAGGCGCACTCTAACTGGGACATTCAAGGGATTAGTTGGCTAAGCATGGGCGCCCAAGTGTGAATGGGGTGAGCTCCTAGAAAAGCCAACTAAACCTAATTTTTACTCATTCTCTCATTTGTGCAATAAAAGAGTGCTCTTGCTCCATCTCCATCTTCTTCTTCTTCACCTCCTTTTGTGTGTGTGTGTGTGTGAGAGAGAGAGAGAGGGAGAGTGTGTGTGCGATCGAGCATTACGAAGGCACGACGGCGGCGAGGCGGTTGAGCGCGGCACGACTGCAGCTTCTTCTTCATCGCGGCGAGGAATCCACCACGAAGGCGAGCGTAGAGCTGTGAGTGACACACCCTTGCTCTCTTGAGCTTGCTAGTTTAGGCTTGTTGTGTGCTTGGAGCCGTCTGCGGCTCGCACGCGGTGTATCGGCAAGTCCCTTGCTTCTACAGTGTGGCAAGGAGCGCACACTTGAAATGTGGATCAAATTGTTGGTGTCTCCTAGATCAACACTTGGCCATTCTAACCCATGTCTTGAGTTTAGGTGCATAAAACGCCTGTCCATCATAACACTTGTGATTTTACACAATGTTTATGGGATGAGTAGATCCTAGATCCACCACTTGGCCATTTAGACTAAGAATTGAGACATAGGTGCATCAAAGATCCACCAATTTGCTATTATAACGAAGGCTTGAATGGTGGATCCAATTGTTGGTGTCTCTTAGATCCCACATTTGGCCATTCTAACCCATGTCTTAAAGGTAGGTACATTCCACACTTGGCCATCATAGCACTTGTAATTTTACACAATGTTTGTGGGATGAGTAAATACTAGATCTACCACTTGGCGTAGATCTACCACTTGGCGATTTACACTAAGAATTGGGAATTAGGTGCATCAAAGATCCACCACTTGGCCATTATTACGAAGGCTTGAAATGTGGCCACCTATTGGTGTCTCCTAGATCCACCACTTTGCCGTTCTAACCCATGTCTTAAAGTCAGGTGCATTCAACACTTGGCCATCATAAAACTTGTAATTTTACACAATGTTTTTGGGATGAGTAGATCCTAGATCCACCACTTGGCCATTTAGACTAAGAATTGGGATGTAGGTGCATCAAAGATCCACCAATTGGTCATTATAACGAAGGCTTGAATGTTGGATCCAATTGTTGGTGTCTCTTAGATCCACCACTTGGTCATTCTCACCCATGTCTTAAAGTTAGGTACAATCCACACTTGGCCATCATAAGACTTGTAATTTTACGCAATGTTTCTTGGATGAGTAGATCCTAGATCCACCACTTGGCCATTTAGACTAACAAATGGGAAGTAGGTGTCTCCTAGATCCACCACTTGGCCATTATAATCAAGGCTTGAAATGTGGATCAAATTGTTAGTGTCTCCTAGATCCACCACTTGGCCATTCTAACCCATGTCTTAAAGTTAGGTGCATTCAACACGTGGCCATCATAACACTTGTAGTTTTACACAATGTTTGTGGGATGAGTATATCTTAGATCCACCACTCTGCCATTTAGTCTAACAATTGGAAAGTAGGTCCATCAAAGATCCACCACTTGGCCATTATAACAAAGGCTTGAATGGTGGATCCAATTGTTGGTGTCTCATAGATCCACCACTTGGCCATTCTACCCAGGTCTTAAAGTTAGGTGCATTCAACACTTGGCAATCATAATGATTCTAATTTTACACAATGTTTGTGGGATGATAAGATCCTAGATCTACCAATTGGCGATTTAGACTAAGAATTGGGAACGGTAGGTACATCAATGATCCACCACTTGACCATTCTAACGAAGGCTTGAAATGTGGATCCAATTGTTGGTGTCTCTTAGATCCACCACTTAGCCATTCTAACCATGTATTAAAGTTATGTTCATTCAACACTTGGCAATCATAACACTTATAATTTTACACAATGTTTGTGGGATGAGTAGATCCTAGAACTAACACTTGGCCATTTAGACTAAGAATTGGGAAGTAGGTACATCAAAGATCCATCACTTGGCCATTATAATGGAGGCTTTAAATGTGGATCCAATTGTTGGTGTCTCATAGATCCACCACTTGGCCATTCTAACCATATCTTAAAGGTAGGTGAACTCAACACTTGACATGTCATTAGGATGAGAATGGGGTCTTGGAGGGCCTCTTTATTTGATAGTTTAAGGGAGTCAAACAGTAAGTATTGAGAAAGTCATCAAAGAACAACTTCTGAATTCAGACAGGAAAAATGGCTTATTTATTTGAATTCATATTTTCTCCCCAAAATCTAGTTGGTAAAATCATATCATGTAACATATCTATGGGAAGATCTTGGAGTGTAGCACTGATATATAATGGTTGATCAAATTGGAGATTTTATATTGGAGTTATGCAGGGCCCAAAATCATAAAAGTATACTCCTCTTTTTTTGGGGGGGAAATTGTGTCCTTTGACCACTCTCACACCTCTCTTACACATGCACCATTCATGAACACATGGCATGCATCTATTTGTCAAAATGTTAATCATCTCCATAATCTCATGGCTAATAAAGAGGCCCTCTTAGACCCCATCCTTTTTATAATGAACGGGGTGGTGCGCAAATGATTTAAATTGGTATGGTGCCGTCATAAATTGATTCAAGTGATGTTTTTAAAGTGAACAACAATCATCAGATTTAATAGTGTGAGGTGAACAGTTTAGTAAGTGATGAAAACCCAACATGGTGGTTGCGCTCTTGTTGTGCTTACTTATGAAGCAATGGTGTCGCATGTGGTGCGCATAATTTTATTTTGTTCAAAATTAAGTGTGATGGTGGGCGTTCCATTAAGACATTGTAAATTGTTTTCTTGTTAGGCATGGACAAACTGAAAAAGCCAAAAAGACATACAATTTCCACCAGCTACTTGCATATGCAATTGGTTCGTATGACTTAACCACAAGGCTTGGTGCATGGACCTCTTAGTGAGAACCGTCTAATGGCAAGGAATGGAAGGACATAAATAAAAACATGTCCACAAATATGGTCAAGGAAGCATGGCATGGTGTGTCTGATGTCTCCATCCGCAATGAGAGATTGAAGCTGTATAAATGTATTTTGCTAGAGATTTTCATGCACACAAAGGCCATATATCTTACTTTCATGGGCACCACCTTGAACCACACAGATTGCCTATTGTGGTCTACAAAGATGCTATACATGAAAAATATTTTAAGCAGCAGGGCACCCAACAAGGCCATAGTGGACATCCGTAGTGAGATGATAACAGTGTCCCATACAAAGATCTGAGATATGCATTGGTTGAAGCTGCTATATAAACCCATGATGCCGTGGGGGAATTAGAGACACAATTTCATATCTCCATGTAGATGTTGGGGACAGACACAAGTGAGACCAGAGAGTTGGACAATGACATCAAGAAGCAGTGTGAGCTTCGTGACATGGAGAATCGGTGTGAGCAGCCATGAGCATGATCAAGAATCCCAACACATTGCAAACCCCTCCAATTGACACACAAGATGCTATAGGGCCTTTCCAAGTTTGCAGTATTTTTCTTCCACAAGTGGAGTGGTCAATATATGATATCATGTAGCCACATGTATTATCTACCATGTATCATGCAGAACATGGTGAACAAAACTACGTGCCATATATGCAAGGCTTCCATTGAAGAGCTTTTGTACACAATGTTCAAAATGGAGAAAGACAAATAACACCTAGTGCCTGCCATTGCAAGAGAGAGATGTTGTTTTGGGAGACCTAAATTTACCTTTATAGATGCTACATGACTGAAAGTTTTAAAACATCCTTTGTAAAAACCACTTATTATTGTTAATGAATCTATGATGTATTTTGCATGCTTTTCAGTCAAGGTGAATTTTGATGAAGTATACTACAAATACCAGTTTCAAGTTTTCATCAATGCAAGTTTTGATAAATTTTAAAGCATTAGTTACCACTTACACAAAAAATTTGCACAAATAAAGAGTCAACATGACTTGTCACTTGTCGTTGTAAGTGGACTTAAACTTGTTTTGCACTTGGAGAAAGTTGTTATAAAAAGGACTAGATTATAGAGCTAAGAAGATATAACTCCACCATAACCGGGATGCAGTGCTATCTATGTCTATATCAATGCTCCACAATAATATTCTTTTTCACGTGGCAGGAAAATCATCTACCTCAAGATTTGCATCCAATTCAAAAAAAACTGTAAGATCCCCAATTTTTGGGTCTCTTTCAAAAATAAGAAAAATTGAATTTAAATGGACATTGCATTATTTCCAGTCTAGGAAGTTCACTGTGCAATGCTGTGATATTTGAAAATGAAAAGCAAGGTTGTTTTCAAGTTGTATTAGCTCAGACAGATGTTTGGTTCAGTTTGGAAAAAATCTATTTTTTCTTGCTTTTTGGTGCTTTTTTGTGAAAAGCAGGGCCAAATTCTTAATATATTGGTCCCGGGGATGCTAGGGTTTAATTTTGTAAAAAGCCATTTTTAACGCTTTTTGTGCTTTTCGACGAAATCAAGGCCGTATCCTAGCCTAGGTGGGATAGGAGTAGCTGTGGTTCAATTTTAGTTTTAGTTTTTTTTTTCTTTTAACGTGCTTTTTGGCGCTTTAAAAAAGCAACGTGCTTTTTAAAACCATCTAACCCTAGAATTATTATTTTAGTCACCGTTCAGCTCAAAAACGGACATTCGATGAAGAAACAGGAGTAAACAAAATTTTACGAGAATTATTTTTATAAAAAGAAACTCTGTAAATATGCAAGGGCGATATGAGAATGTCATACTTAGTCTAGGGCATTATGGTGTGGCTTAGTTCAGTCACACTATCATTAGTTACGAAGATACCGTTCCAATTAATTACATTGCAGGTGAAAATTGGATGGTTGTGGCTAAAGTTAACATCCCCAAAAGTTGTGGCTTGTTCTAACAAAGTCTGAAAAGATGAGGGCTAATCTTGGCAAAAGAAGGGGCACCCTGATTTTTCTTGGGAAGCACTCCAACATGCTGCACACTCTATAAGTTGGCCTAGACAACTCAGTTTTGCAAGCCGTTAGTTGCATACTACACACAAAAGCTATACGTACGTATTATACAGAGTGGTTCAAGCTCTACTTCACCATATCCATACGGACTATGGAAGAAGAAGAATGATGATTCTCTCTCTCTAGAAGTGGATCTCCGCAACGGATGTCTTCAGCATAGCTTTTTTGTACTAACATAATTGACTTAAAGGCTAAGGGAACATTCCCACGGCCATTCGGCCATTCACAAGGGTGTAGACTCAGAGAGGCTGAGAGGGTATTTTAAAATATACTACGATTACAATTCTTCATTAGCTCAATTACACAGCTTCGTTCAAAAAAATGAGAGAGTGTTACAGGGTTTGGTTTACATCCACCTGTTATGTGTCAGATCGTTGTATCCACCAAACATTCCCCCCTTCTTATTCATTGCATGTCCTCATGCAATCTATCTCTGAGTGTAATTTATTGTCTTTTCTCTAGTGTTGCAGTGATGTGCCTGAATTTCTAAGCTCTTGCCTCGATCTCCACTTTTGTCGCCAGCTCTCTGAAAGGCTTATACTGAGAGTACTTTGATATCCTATATGGCGTGCTGGCAGATCTTTTGTCACGGGATTGAATATGGAGAAGTCCACCTCAAAGAATCCGGTCATGAACGCCTCCTCGGAAGTCTACATGTAGTAGGAGGGAAGAACATGACTCTTGCATACAATCCCATGATGAAGTTCTTGCTTGGGATTTCCATCTCCATAGTCCAGCAGAGCCCTCTTGTGCCTTCCACAAAAATTTGCCAGGGAGGCTCTGCTACCTCTATATTATTGAAAGCCATTATGCAGGTGATTAGCATCTTGGGAATTTTCACTTGGTCGACCCCTCTTGCTATTTGCTCATGCTCACACCCTATTGGCCCATGCCAGGCTTAGCCAATGAAATTTAAGCAGTATAAGTGATAGCCTTCTGACATATGTCCCCCTTTCTCCTTTTGTGAGAGCTTTAGGTAATTAATTAATGCAACTAAACTCTCATTGGACCCCTTTGTCTCCTGGCAAATACGAATCATGCAAGCCATTGGGCTGCTGAATGCTCATTGGACCCCTTGGGAGAGTGTCCAATAGTCTTCTAGAGAACTCAATTCTTATTGGTTCTTTTATTAAGTGTTTTTAAATTAATCAAACTAGATTTACTCTAGCCTAATTATCATTGGTCCACCTCCGTGGCCATCCAATACGATTTCAATACACCTTGTGGAAATCTGGGCTAGGGAGCTAACATGCGTCCCTCTCTCCCTTTGTGTAAAGGAACTTGTGTGTGTGTGTGTGTGTGTGTGTGTGTGTGTGTGTGTGTGTGTGTGTTTCTCTCTCATCTCCTACTTCTAGGGCTCGCCCGCTCCATGTAGGGATGCATGAAGACTTTTTGAGCACACACAAAGCATCCAATTTTCCTAGGCTTTTGACCTTTGGACTCAACCTTTGAATTTTGGAACCTGAGCATTTTGGAAATCTTCATGGGTTGAACCTTAGGGTCTTTTAAGCCCATTGTTGCACCTTGCTCTTTTGCAGATGGCCCCGCCCCTTTTGATTCCTATTTTCCCTCCTTTGGATCCCTACTGTGGTCGATCTGTCAGCTTAACCGATATTCTAGCCTTTTCTCCCCAGGCACTTCCCCATATTAAATGATCAGTTTAACATGAGAAAATAATTTAGGATAATTAGATATTAGTTATTATGGCATTACCTCTCTCTTGAAATCATAGTCGTCCTCGACTATGGGGTAGAGAAGATAAAGATATTCATTAGTCCTTTTTCTAGCGGGTTGAGGATCCCTATGTTACCCTATGACATCGTTCCAGAATGGATGACTAGTCCATTTGGCACTTGAGAGCCTAAGCTTCCACAAGCATGTCTGCAGATTAGTCCTATCAATCTTCCATAGTAGAGTGACAAGCTCTACTTGGTGTTTGGAAGATGTCATCTCCGAAAACTTGATCTAAGCATGCATACTACTTCATTTTTGTGCACAATAAATAAAAAGAGAGTCTTATAAGACAAAAAAAAAATCATTTTTAACATTTATGCATTTTCTTACTCTAGGGAAGCATTGTAAGCATTGACAAGGTTTAGGTTATCCTTTAATCGTATGCCTTGAATCCATCTAGAATCTTGAAAAGGATGATTCTTCAAATTAATAAGATATCATTGGATAGTCTTACCGCCTCTTAATACCTTGTCTTCATGTCGGAGAATGGACTCGAGCTGCGGAACCTCTTCTTGGTCCTCGATTTCCGGTGGATCTTCAATAGTTGGTTCTTGAGGTGGCTCTCCTTTCTAAGGCTTTAGTTGGCTCACATGGAAATCATTGTGTATGAGCCAATGGCTGGGCAACTTGAGTTGATAGGCTATGTCATTGATTGGCCAAGAATTTGGAAGGGACCATAGTATCTTTTTTCTAACTTAGCATAGTAGTTTTGGTGTCCCGTAGGATTCTTACCCGTCGTGTGCCTTACTCGAGCCTTAGGAAATTTGAATAAGACCAAATCATTTTCTTTAAAGGCTTGGGCTCTTCTGTGCTTATCAGCAGCAGCCTTTTCCCTTTCCTGTGAGATAGAGATAGCATCCTTAATATTTTGGAAAGATTCTTGTAGGTCTCGTCTTGTAAATGCCCGAATGGCCATGGGAAAGTTCCCTTAGCCTTTAAGTCAAAACCCTTAGTTTTGGAAAAAGGGTTATCATTAGCAAAACAGAGTTTTGAACGTGCACTGTGTGGGAATCTTCTTGCTGCTACAAGTTGTAATCCACTTTTCTCCTTGACTGGTAATCATAATTTATTTCCGAATAACACATTGTGTTCCTTGTCTCTTACTCTACAATTTAAGTATAATCATTCTCAATTCTGTTGAGTTTCGTGATGCATTGCTTGTGAGCTAAATGCATTGATTTGAAGGTTAAAATGGTTGTTTTTTTATGTTTTGATCATGGTTAAGTGTTTCTATGCTTAAGGGGGACCTTTTTGTTTAGTTCTGTTTCCGTTTTTTGCACATATTTTGTGATGGACCATGATTTATGTACCTTCCCAGATGGTTGCAAAACTTGGTAGGATTGTGCCCCTAGGTGTTGTAATACTTCTCCTTAAGTTTCGTTGCATTCTGAATTTGTTTGGATGCCAAAAAGGCGTGATGACCTAGGGCAGTGAGATTAGACGCATTTTGATTCTCTTACTAGGAAGTGGTTGATTTGCTTTTGTCGTAGTGTCCATAGCTCCCTGAGTTCTTTCATTAAGTCTCCGTGCCCCAACCCGAGTCGCTTCCTTGCATGTTGACGTTATGTTAGTACAAAGAAGCTATGATGCAGATGTCCATCGCGGCGGCCCGCTAACATTGGCGTCGTTGCCAAGGAAACCGATCCTTAGGGGTGGTGAGTGACGCAGTGTACAAAAAACTCCCTTCGAAATCTTTTGACACCCATTTCACTTACACATTGATAGTAAAGCAGTTAGACTTAGATTTAGTGCTTAGTAGAGACTGGAGTCCGACTAACCAGTGCTACTCTTTATGAGCAAAGAAAGCTGTGAGAGAAGTACAATAGAGAATTTTGTTTTTTGATTTTCCCATGCTTGAAAAGGACTATTCCACCACACACTTCGTTGTCGTTTTTGTAGGACTAAATTCATTTATGTTTGTGGATTTATTTCAATTTATAGGAGTAGGCTAGGTAACAATTTACACAATCATTCGGGGCCAAAAGGATCGAGGGAAAAACTGTCAAAAACCTTATTTTGGTGTTGAAGACCATAACTCTGAAAAGTTGAAAAATTGATGGTTAGAGCTTCAAAACTGAACCAAACCAAGAAAAAACCTTCAGAAAGGGATAGACACTCTTGCTAAAAACAAATTGTGCAAAAAATTTCCAATTTGCGTGTCCAACATGGATTGCGATCCATGTACCTTTCTGGCATAATGTGCTAAAATTGTTTCCCTTGCTTAGAATAGGCTCTCAGGTACCAGAACCTTGAGTTTGGTCACAAATAGAGTGTTAAAAGATCATTTAAATCAAGAAATTGGATTGAGCAGAGCAAAACCTTGAAAATTGAGAAAAATAATGAAAAACTGAACTTTTACTTATCGAAATTTAAAAAGGGAAGAGAATTGGGATCAACTAGAAGCAGGGAACCAACAAAACCAAGAAAGATGACCAGATGCTTCCCAACATGGATCGCGATCCATGTACCAGGTAGACATTCCACAGTGAAAATTGACCAGTGCACTCATGATTACTAAGGGAACAACTTTTCCAAAAGGATCCATAGACAAAGAGTGAGAAAACCTGATCAAAATACCAAAAAAAGCAGTTGTTTACAAAAAACCGCAAAACAGACATAAAATCTTGCTTTTGACCTGGAAAAAGTTGATCAAATCTAAAAAGATTTGGGAAATAGTATCACCAGACCTTTTATCACAAACTCACAAAGTATCAGTCCAAAATCTTGCCAAACATGGATTGCGATCCATGTACCTTTTTGGAATTTTGAGCTAATATTGGCAAGTAGAAAAGTGATAACAATTGAAGTACTTTCTCCCAAGGGACCTTTATTAGAAAAGTTAAAAAAGAGGACAAAATGGGGAAAAATTAGATCGAGGGAGAAACCATTGGAACAAACCCTAAAATTGAGTTTTGGTTGGCCTAAAAAGCTCCAAAACACTCAAAAACCATATAGCCAGCATAGTAGGCCAAGGACTAGTTGTGAGTCAAGTTTCAGTACATTCTGGCACTAAGGTCCATGGATCGCGATCCATGTTCGTCTGACACATCTTGATACAAAAGTTGCACCATAGCTAGCTAGAGGGAATCACAAAGAGTCTAGTCATCCTTTCAAAATTGAATTTGGATACAAAAAACCATACCAAAAGCCCAAAACTGGTAGGAACTCTGGCAAAGTGACAGAATTGACCTGGCTTCCAATCGAGAGATTCATTTCTAAAAGATTTTATACCAGAAGACCTCATAATCATGCTAAACCTGATGGTATTAAGAAAAGTCCATTTGGCTTCCCAACATGGATCGCGATCCATTTTTCTCTGAGTCAAAATAGAAACATAACTTCACTACACAAAGAGGTAGTCCACAGGACCTTGGTGCTTCTTTCAAAATTGAAATTGGACCTAAATTGTTGATGTTGTGTATGAGATTGTGTGTTATTGGAAAACCTAGTTAGATTTTATTGATTAAAAGTCAGAACTAATAGGAATGGCTATAAGCTCACAATTATCAAGCATCTTTTGACAAGTTGCAGGTACTAGAGAATACTACCCAGCAAGTAAGATCAAACAGGGAGTTCAAACTAGCTAATGAGGTAACCCGGTTTAGATTCTGCAATACCAATTCTTCATGAATTTGCGATCAAGAAGATTGTACCAAAATAGGAATCCCAGCGTCTTTGACCAAGGGAGCAATTACTCAATGGAATAAAGCATGAACCAAAGACCATTGCCACCTTTAGAACCCATTTTAGAGGAGAGCTTCTCTGACACTTCGTCAGAAAGATCATACAGCCTCATGACTGAGGATTCTAACAAGTCAAATTCTAAGGGAAGAACTTCCATGGGGGCAGGTCCTTCTGAACCTGCATCTGATGTAAAATTGCTATATTTGAAGTTTTAATTTGAAAATGTGCTTAAAGCCAAAATCTATAAGGATGGAATGGACCGCTATTGTGTTAAGTTGCAAAATAAGCCGAGCAAGTTTAGAGACCTTGTAGATGTTGATTATGATGGGGGTAGATATTTTTACGGAGAGGGAATGATGCACCTAGTGGTTCATAAACCCTTTATTGTGGAAAAATGGGGGATGACTAGCACCAAGGACAAGGTAGTCAAGAGCTGGCAGATGAGCCACCCAAGGTGGATAGGCAAAATATGGTGCTCAGATGCGCAAATGAGACAAAACGTCTTAATACAGACAACATGTATGGTGGGCTATATAATTTTAATAATGGAGAACAAACATTGTATTATAGATGTGACGAACCCCGCATCAAGGAATTGATTGCCCATAAAAAACTATATGTTTTTATGTACACGGAAGGGATAAGTATTTAGGTAGTCATAATAGAAAAGTATGGAAAAAAGTACTTTGCTATGGATCATAAGGAGTTAGAGACGTATACATATTTTGGGGGACCACTCCGCCAATACTATGTAAATTTGGAAGAGGTGAAAACCACAACTACTCACATGACACCGGACACTGCACATATGAGTCCAGTGAGAACCAGGGTGGAAGATTCTTTTGGACATGAACAATTCCCACACACAGGGCCTTTAGGATGGATAGGGTCTAGGGCTTCCATGTACACAGTTAGGGACAGTTTGCTCCTGACATGACTTACATAACTATAATCCCTCCAACTATTACACGAGATTGACTTGACAAACATATAGTGGATAGGATACCACTCGTAGTGCCAGGATGAGAATATGAACCTAGAGAAACAACACTAGGAGGACCACGTGTTGTTAGAATGGTTGTGAATTCCAGATGTATTGGCAATTATCTCAAGTGGAAAAATGCGTATCCAGAAAGTATAGTGGATCAAGAGATCCGTATGCCCATGTTTCGATCTTCAAACAAGTGTTGAGAGCGAAAGATGTAACTGATTTCCATACTCAACCTGAAGGATTTGGGTTAACGTTAGAAGGGACTTTTTGGACCTTGTTCCAGCCATTAAACAGCTTGGAACTCCCAAGTATTGAGCAACTTCTCTGAGAGTTCAATGAGGAATTCTCAAAAAGAGGAATCAAGCATAACATTTTCTCCTAGATCTATGCATTTAGACAAAAGGAGAAAGAAAAGGTGAAGGAAGCATCGCTTTGTTTCAAGCAATACATAGAAAGATTCCCTCCTTGAGAACTACCTCAGGATGAAAGACTGTCAGTCCTTTTCATAGAAGGATTGTGAAATAAAACGCTCAAAAACGACTTTCACTTAAAGGCATATGTAACTTATGAGCAAGTCACGAAAGAGGCATTGTATTTGGTAGATAATTACAAGGCATATGGAGAGGTGACTAAAGACACAGATCTGGGAACAAGTAGTACCTCTTTGACCAATAGTGAGTCCATGATGAAATTGGGTGGGCAAAACCCAACCGTGCCGAACGTTGATCAAATGATCAAGAGAGTGATCAAAAGGATAAACCAAGGAAATAGAATGAACCCAAACACACGACAACCGGCCACCCAAAAATGTGACACTTGTGGAGGAGATCATCCAGTCCAATGGTGCAACATTCAACAAAGGCCACCAGTAAACATACCGCACGTACTCAAGTGGTGTGCTATTGAAAAAAAATGGACAAACCATAAAACCCACGAATGTTTCTATAATCGAAACTATGTTAGAGAGAGACAATATGGACCACATGGAGGGCAACAATTTCCACCCCCCTCGAGATACCAAGTAGGGCTAAATAATGCAATGCAAGGGAAATAAAAAGCCTCAACCTGTGCTGGGGCATCAACCTCTGTTACCCCAGAAAAATAAGGCCATGGTAAGGATTTCTTAACCCATAGAAACACCTTCTAATCAAGTATGGTCCAGGTAGTTTCATATCAAGAGGATTTAGACAATACATACAAGAGGGGGTTTGATGGGAATGCATATGCTTTGGAGGGACAAATTCCATGGATAATTCTTGAAGAGACGCCCAAGCCCTCATACATAGCACAGACAATGAAAAACCATTACTTGGTTGATGAAAATATTCTTGTGTTCATGGAAAATCAGAACTACAAACCTAGGGGGTATCCTCCTAGAGCAAGACAACCAATGGGAGCTCCACAAGCTTCTCCACCACCTGTAGGACCATGCTATGAATGTGGCGGTATCATTGGGCAAGGATTCGTCCAAACAAAGGATAACGGGTTAAACTTTTTGGGTTCTATGAAGGATGTACAACTGACCATCTCATTCCACACTATCCAAAAAACTTTGACAACAAAGGGAAAGCAACCATGAACAAGATTGGTGTTGTGCCAAGCTCAAGTGGATCAAAAATAGAATCATCCATTCCTATAAATTTGATAACAAGAGCCCAAGTACATGAGGTTGAAAGGAATAGCCCAGTCAGTCAAACAGGGATAGAAAATTTGTTTGTCTGAACCCCTAGGAAATCCTGGAAGGAAAAATGAGACAAGATAAAAACCAGAAGAGAGAAAGGAAAAACGGATTTAGAAACCAAATTACTACAAACAGAGGAAAAATTGCAAAGGGAAAGAGACCTTAAGGAAAAGAGTGAGGTAGAAAAACCATCGGCTATACCATCAGGAGGATCTGTCTTAGTGGAGAAGGTTTTTGAACCCTTGGACGCGATTGTAAAAGCTTACGATGAGAGACTAAAGCCTAACCAAACCCAAGAGGATAGTTGGCTAATGTACCATCATCCAGGCTATGAAAAAGAGAGGCTAAAGATGTACAAAGCTTGTCTTGTGACGTCCCTGCCCCTGGTCGAGAGGAGCGGAGTACCTTTGATAGGTCTCCAATCCTGAGAAAGAAAAACCAACGGACATTGCCTTAGCTACTACGTAGCCACGGGTATGAACCGTTAGTGAAGGATTGGTCCTATCTCGCTATGGCGGAGCGTGACCACCATAACCCTATCTAAAAACTATCTATAATCAATTATACCTAAAAGTATAAATCTTAGAGTGACCAACCTGTGCGCTTTTTTCCCCATGTTTCAGAAGCACAGCCGCCAAGGTTTGTCTCTGTAAATATTTATGACTTAAAAAAAAAATTCTAGCGTTGGAAAGTTACCCGACTCATCGGGTCCACCCGTCCATAGAATGGTACCGTTGGGGTATCATCAACCCACTTTCCACACCACACTCACCCTTCTTTTGTTATCTAATTACTACCACACTGTTAAAACATACATGTTCCTTTATTTTATTTATGATACTGGTTCGTTAAAACAGCCCTTCAAACAGTATTACAAACAATAGTCAAGCAAGAAGTCGTCCAATTTTAAACCAACAACCCTTGGATTAAGTTCACTCAAGAATCTCTACTGGCACTATTATGTCCGATTGATATATACATTATTTATAAAAACCCTTGTCCTCATGAGCGTCCCATACCACTCGACAAGTACTCGTTGTGCTAATCTGGACGTACTCCCGTCACAGCAACAACAGTGCCAATCTGGGCGTCATCCTCATGCCACGGCAAAACAAAACTACAGTATCCAGCTGGGCTAATCTGGGTGTACTCCCACCACAGCATCAGTGGTGCCATCCTGGGCGTCATCTCACGCCTCGGCAACTGCCACATAATACCAGCGCTAATAAGTAGAGAGACTTGAGAGAAACCATACCGATGGTTTTGGACAAACATTCTTTCCTATAGCAACCAGTTTAACGAGACAATCTTTCTTACTTGTCAAACATATGACGAGTTTCTTGGGGTCAAGCCCCGTGGTTTCGGTCCGTGTTTTCTTTTCATAAGGTAAATAATATATTGCTATCACTACAAGAGGTTGTGTGCTCTTGTGACGCTGTTAGCGACGGAAACACACTGGGTTTTTATAACCCCCGGCGTCACTAAAACCGTCTCTACGAGAGCGTCGCTATATGCGTCGCTATAAGCGTTGCTATATGCATCGCTATATGGAGACGCTCATAGCGACGGTTATAGCGACGTTTATACAGAAGACTATAGCGACGCTCATAGCAACGCTATAGAGCCATAAATAGTGACGGTTATAGCGACGCCCGAGAGATTTTTGTTTTGGTGGCAGAGCATTGAATGCCCTGCCACCCATCAACCATATTGTACTTGATTCACTTTTTTAAAAAAGTGCAAGGGTAGATAATAGACCTAAAATAGTCACCCACAAGACGCATTGTTTGCAAAATTGACAATTGTACACATCATAGACAAAATGAATTCATTGGCAAATGTAATAATGACAATTGTACAACATCATAGGCATAAAGAATTGATTGGCAAAAGGAACTGCGGTGACAAATGTAATAATATACATGGTTCAAAAAGACGTATAAAATCCGTCTCATGATACATAAGCTATGAGAAACCCTAAACTAATGCTATCTAGCTACAGCTAAACTGACGTCGTGTAGTCAGACGTCTCATCGCGTCCAAGCGGCGTATCTGTCGGATTCTGCAAAAAAGGACAATAAGACAGCTTTCAGTAAGTATAAACATATAACGACATTTATAAAACAATACAAAAAATAGAAAAGAGTAAACCCTAATACTAACCATGCCGCCGCAAGAACTGAGAATGTCCATCAGGGCGTTTAAGCCCTTCCTACCTGCGTACTCGCGCTCGTACGATGTGGGATCACGTCCTGTCATCGACCACTGTCAAAACATACAAAGATTTCATTATGTTAGAATTAAAAAACTCATAAACCCTAAACTATCGAACATAAAGAGCAATGCGAAAACACTTACAAAATCGGCCTCAAATGATGCCCATCCACCGCTCCCCAAGTGGTGTGAGCTCCCTGCCTCTACTCGCGCTCTGGCTGCAACCTTTTGTTTCGTCCACTTGTCGGGATTCTCGTGCGCTGCTTTCTTCGCATTCTTCCAATCTTCTTTGGCCAGCCAATCTGGCCTGTTCCACCCATTCGTGATTGCTTTTTGCACTTTGGAACGCTTGTGTTTGCAGTATTCGCGCATTCGAATCTTCATCAGGTCTTCATTGAAGCGCTGATCCCGTGTTGGAACGGGAAACTCATCATGAAGTATGTTGATGACTCTGTTTTTTAAATCACTTGGTACTTCACTCCATTTGTTTAGTATGTAGTGTCTAAACAGCTGAGAGCAAAGACCACGCATGCGTGAGATCACCTTCTTGCCGTCATCATCCATGATGATTCCGCCGCTGAAGTCAACAGAGTAAGACAAGCCCTCTGGCAGGTGACGCGTGAGCCTGGGTGTCTCGGCAGGGGTCTCTAGCGGCGTGTCGATGGGGGTACAGATGTCAGGTGTCTCCACCGGTGTCTGGGCCCCGAAGCGAGGAGTGTCGAGTGGGTTGGCTCTTGGCGGAGTAGGTAGAGGTTTGTAGCTTCTAGGAACAGTCAGCCTTGCAAAACCTGGAGTAGATGGCGATGCTATGGCTGGTGTGGGGGCGGGCAAAGAAGGGGAGGGTAAAGAGCCTCGTCGAACACGAGGCGGTGTGGAGGCATCGGTGGCGGAATCCCCACAACAACCGCCACCGCCACCACTAGAGCGCCGGTGTCTAGACGAGTGTGAAGCTCGTCTCGTCGACGCTGAAGCTTCGGAGCGCGCCGAATGCTCCGAAAGAGAGGGAGATGCGGATGGAGTAGGAACGCACGATGATGCGCCAGAGCGATGACGCTCCACGTACCACTGTCTCTGCTGCGGTGACAAAGAAGAAAGAAACTCCTCATCATCCATACCTGCATTAAACACACGAATATTTAAACTTAATATTGAATGAATAGAGTAGACAATGACGCAAAGACTATTAAATACAATGACGTAATGACGCATATAAATACAATGACGTAATGAATTGAGTGATAGAAGAGGCAAGTCGAAAACTCAGAATTTTCAATCAAAAGATGTGAGCACGAGTAGAAAAGAGCGTTATACACCATGGAAGGTACTTAGAGAGCCAGAGCTTTTACAACACAGAGAAAAATTGTTCAAATACAATATTTGTGGCTTTAAGAGATCTCTCTCTCATCCTCGCATAGCTCAGCATAACTTCTTATATCTATATAGAGCTCTCCGTTTAAACACATATCCTCTGTTTCATTTAGTAGCTCCTCTGCATGCACCCCATATAGAGTAGTAGCATCTTGATGCTCGTCTGGCACCACCGCAGCGGCTTTTGATTGAGCATCTTCTCTGATCTCCTCCATTGATGCCGTTGTGATTGGCACATGGTAGCCTTCATACGTCCTTGCACTACGAGGGGCTACCTCTATGACGTACCACCAGTTTGATGTAGACTTTGTAGGATGAAATATTACCTGCCAGAGCCACATAACTTACATGAGAGCTTTCAAGCACATAACTTGTAAAAGGGGGATGTTAACTATTTACATACTTACTTGTTCACAATGCTCGGGTAGTACGAAAGTGTCTCTTAGGTCAGTCCATTTCTTAGTAGAATCCACCTCAAGAAAACCAGACTCTCCTCTACGCACAGTAGCGTTGCGACCCTCCATGATTATCTTGAACCATTGCATGTCGAACAAGTCTCCTCTGTAATCGATCCTCAAAATCTCTTGCAGTGTGCCGAAGTAAGTGAGTTCCGCCACAACAGGATCTGCATCAGAGGAACGTCGTCGACTAGACTGTTCAAATTTTGCCATGATTCCACAATCTTGAGTAAAACGCTTTTTGTCGATTCGTTCCACCCTAAAATGTCGACCTTTACACCATGCTGCTGTGTATGACTTATACTACAACGAACA
This sequence comes from Adiantum capillus-veneris, assembly GCF_014529385.1. Taxonomy (NCBI): domain Eukaryota; kingdom Viridiplantae; phylum Streptophyta; class Polypodiopsida; order Polypodiales; family Pteridaceae; genus Adiantum; species Adiantum capillus-veneris. Next base: position 160,801,478 of record NC_140942.1, read on the forward strand.
AAGATTATGAGTGGCCGTTCAAACGTTTATAAATAAAGTCACTTGCTAGTCGTACATTGCAAACTTACCTTGGTCGTGCAACCCCGAGAGTACTCCCACTCTTCCTCAGTCACTTCGTCACCGCATTGTTGTGCGCTTTTCAATTGGTTGTGCAACCATCTGAAGCTCATGAAGGTTGGTAGGCTCTCCAGAACCGCTGGATAATGCATCGGTGGTCGTCTTCCCCGTCTCCACTCGATTCGTGCCCTTTGTCACTCTTGCTTTGCATCCTCATATTGTGAAATCCACTTTTGCATCACTAGATTGTGAAGCATGCAAAATCGGTTGATTTTAGCCTCTAGATCTTTCGTCATCTTCTTCTCAACACCGAGATTGCACATGAAAATCCTAGATATGCGCTCATCATCTATGGTTCGCCATAGCGTGTCCCGGGTTTATCAAATCCGTCTAGCCACTCTCCAATGTACACTAGGGACTCTGATACCAACCAACCTTCTGCCATGCTACCCTCCGGACGTGCCTTTTGACGCACATATCCCTTAAGCGTTTTCATGAAACGTTCTAAGAAGAACATCCATCTGAAATGAACTGTGCCAGCTATTTCCACCTCATCAACTATGTGAACAAGACGATGCACCTGAATGGTTAGCATGGTAGTAGGAAAATGTTTCTCAAACATGCACACAAGCTCCGCAGCATTTAGTTTGGCGAATGGTATGGAGTCTACGTTGATCTCTTTTTGTGAGATCCATTGCACCAGCTTTGCAAGTTTGTAGATTGTGTTACGGATGTCGAGAGACAAACATCCCTCAATGGTAACCGGTAAAATAAACTGTAAAGTATGTGCAGCAATGATATTAAAGTCCACATTTTATGCAATGATATTAAAGTCCACTATGAACGTACCTGACACATTTTATGCCAATCGTGTTACTTCAAACCGGTAAGCTTTCCTTCTTTAGTAAAACACGTTTGGAGCGAGTGCATTACGCCAGTGGGGGTCCACAAAGATCGAATGGTCTCTTTTACTTTGCGTTCTTGGGCTCTTGTGAAAATCCATGGTGCTTTAGGGAGTTTTATCGATCCATCAGACGCTGTTTGCGGCCAATATTGCTCCATACGATCCACATTTCTAAGGTCAACTCTGGCTCCCAAAGTATCTTTCTTGCCGGTCAGATGGTCCCATAGTAGATTACCCACATTCTTGAATATGTGCATTGGATCGAGCAAGTGATTGATCATGAGTCGGGGCCATTATGGTAACTCGTACCATAGAGATAGTCTCTTCATCCCTGGAGGCAATCCGTCATCGCACATCTCCTTCTGCTCTAACCATGCTTGTGCAGACATCCTTGGTGGATCTCTTCCCAAAAAGCCGTCGCGTAACACATGATTCTCTGGAAGATACGCTTGATGACCTTCGTAGATTTGCTTCTTCAGTGAGGGTGCCCTACGTGCATTCAGTCTAGGTCCACATGTGACACATGCTCTGTATCCGCTTGTTTGAAGCCCTGCATGTATACACATGATAATAGATCAACTATGGGAAAAAACAAGATTTACAGTGTCTGAGTGAGGAGTGTCAATAGATCACCTGAGCATTCTGTTAGCCCGGGATAGTCATGCATGGTCCACATTAGAATGCCTCTGATCAAAGCATTCCGTCATCCTGTGTGTCGGCTCATATCCACCACCTCTATGCCAATACACAATTGTTGTAGCTCTTCCAATAGTGGACGAAGATACACATCCATATTCCCCACTTTATATCGCCTTGGCACAATCAAGCTTAGCCATAGGTGCCCTTTCTTTGTAGTCAACCACGGGGAAATGTTGTAGTTGACGATGACAATGGGCCATACACTGTAAGATGTTGATCTTTGACCAAATGGATTTATGCCTTCCATAGCTGGGCCTAAGCGCAAATTTCGAGCTTCCCTGGCAAAATCCGACCATGTTCTATCTATATGTTTCCAAGTTGCGCAATCTACAGGAATTCGTAGCACACCGTCCGAAGATTTATTCTCCTCATGCCATGATGCTAGGGCGGCCATGGACTTACATTCGAAGAAATGTTTGATGCGAGGAAGCAGAGGAAAATGTCGCAAAACCTTTTGTGGAATTTTTGTCCCGTGGAGATCTACTCGATATCTTTCGGAATCACATTTCGGACACTTCTCCATGTCTATGTATTCCCCTCTGAAAAGAATGCAGTCATTAGGACAAGCGTGGATAGAATTGTAATCCATCCCCAAGTTTCGCAAAATCTTTCTTGCTTCATCTCGGGAATCTGGCATGACATTGTCAGCTGGTAGTATGTGCTCTTTAAGCAATCTACACAACATAAAAATATGATACAGTCGTGTAAAAATCTATCAGATCATTATACATTTAGAGTTTTATTAAAGTAAACTAATTGTAATAGATCACCTGAAAAGCGCTGTGACGCTAGTGTCACTCCATCCAAACTTTGTCTACATGTTGAGAAGAACCAGGAGTGCTTTCAATCTAGACATACGTGCTCCATTATACAATGGCGTATCGGCTTCACTTTTCATATCATCATAGATAAGCCTTTCTGAATCCATGATCGTCTCGATCATTTCATCAATCTCGGGCTCAAACATTGCCTCGTTGGGAATGTGCTCTGCATGATCATCCCCCGAGCTATCAGAGGCTACATCTTGTGGCCTCACATATGCTGCTTGACCAAAGCGCCTGCGAACACGTCTATTGGGTTGCAGCTCGATCTATAATAGATGGATCGAACTCGCCAATTTCGCGAACGTGCTGCAAAGAAACACGTCTTGTCCGTCGCACAACATACTTGCATTGATTACAAGGACATAAGACCCTCGTTGAGAGATAGGTGTTTTGGTTGGACGGTCCCACATCCTCGTCCCTACTCATAATGAGGATAAAAATCTTATAACCTGGACAAAAAATTTAATATTCTATTGGCATTCTTCGTCTTATCTCTCTCTCTCTCTCCTCTCTCTCTCTCTCTCTCTCTCTCTCTCTCTCTCTCTCTCTCTCTTTACCTCACATTCTCTAGTCATGTCCAATCCCCGCACACCTCGGTCTAGAGGTGCACGGAGATCAGAACCACCGGGTTATAATCTCGTCTTTATTGGTCAATACCTATATTTGTGGGTACAAGAAATCTACACACCCACGTCTACATGATACTGCATGTAGTTGACAAAACCCCTTTGCCTCTTCTCTAGCTGTAGCACTTCACAGCATCTTAACATCTTTTCACAGTAGATCTTTTCACTGTTCGTCTAACTCTAAACCCTAAACCGTAAGTAATTCTTGCGTGGACTCGATCTAACGTAAATAAGCGTAAATCTAAATAAACGTAAATCTAACTAAAAATAAACCTAAATCTAATTTAACGTAAGTCTACATCTAACCTAATCTTTAACGTCTTTTGGGATAGTTTCCTACGACGTTAAAACTCTCTTCTTCTTGTATGTGTGTGTGTGTGTGTGTGTGTGTGGGTAAACCTAAATAAACCTAAGTCTAATCTAATATAACACAAATCTAAATCTAACGTAAATTATGTTATATTAAAAACAAAGAACTAAACTAACAGGGATTATAAGAACCTTAAAACTAATTTAACACATAATTTTTCACATAACTCGGCAAGAGTTGGCATTCTCATCACTAAAGATGTGAGAGTTAACTTCCGGCGGTGACGCTGCCTCATCTCCATCCACATCTGACGACAGGAATTGGCCCTTTAGACCGTTCTTGCTCTTGTTACTAACTTTGAAGGTGCTGTTGAATGACTAGAGGTTGTCTAGATGGTCATTGTGTCGGGGATGTAGTGACTCTTGCCGCCCTGAAGATCCACCTTCTTCCCTATCTTTTGAAGACATTTCACCAGTACTTTTGGATCGATGGAGCCCACCATGAGTGAAGGCAGCAATACCCTATATTCCATTGAGGGCTTTCTTCACCCGCTTCATGCAGGCATCGCAGTCTATGGAGACCTAAATCTAATCTAATATAACGTAAGTCTACATCTAACCTAATCTTTAACGTCTTTTAGGATAGTTTCCTATGACGTTATAACTCTCTTCTTCTTGTGTGTGTGCGCGTGTGTGGATGTGTGTGCCAATAAAAAGAGATAAATGGTATAACCTTTCTATCACCCATGCCAAGTATGATAGATTGATTATGCCATTTCCCTCTTGAATAATAGGTCTTGAGTTCAACTCCTCGTCGGCTAGATCTTTAGGTCTTTTAATTTTAATTAGTTTCCTACGATGTTAAATTAGTTTCTCTCTCTTTCTCTCTCAATGTGTGTGTGTTTTTTTGGATCGTATGCATGTTTTCTCTCTCTTTTCCTCTCTCAATGTGTGCGTTTTTTTGTTTATGCATGTTCTCTCTCTCTTTTCCTCTCTCAATGTGTGCGTTTTTTGTTTATGCATGCTCTCTCTCTCTTTTCCTCTCTCAATGTGTGTGTGCATTCTTTGTTTATGTATGTGTGTGTGCGTTTTTGTTTATGTTTGTACTCTCTCTCTCTCTCTCTCTCTCTCTCAAAAACACTATGTGTGTGTGTGTATGTGTGTGTGTGAGAGAGAGAGAGAGGGAGAGAGAAAGAGGGGAAGGGAACATGAAAATGAGGAGAGGGAAGCAGCATACCTGGCTCTCCTTCCTCTCCTCGTGTGTGTGTGTGTGTGTGTGTGTGTGGAGACAAAAGAGAGAGAGAGAGAGAGAGAGAGGAAGAGCGTTACCTGCTCCTTGCTTGAGGGCACCGAAAAACTCAAATCTGAGATCTGAGTTTTTGGGCGCGCTCGGTTATTTTTTTAGCCCAGCCGGCGTCGCTATGAGCGTTGCAAATTTCTTTGTAAATTTGCGACGCTCATAGCGATGCCGAGAATTTTTTTTTTGAGCGTCGCTGTGTGAGCATCACTAATATGAATAGCCTCTTGTAGTGTATGGTCTCGCATATGCAATGATGCATAACTTGAAACTGCAATACTAACCTGTACCATAGCTCCGATTGGTCCGATTGGTGGAGAGAGAGCATTTTTCGCAGGGATTCCACCGTTACTTGTATCAGCTTCATGATTATTAGCGCCTTGGGTTCAAGCACGCTTTGGAGCCATTTTTTTGTACTACACTTATGTTATACACTTAGAACTGTAAATTGGTCAATTTCTCTAGTAATGTCCTTGTTCTCAAAGAGAGTCTGTAATTTGAACCCTCGCCAACTGGGATTCACACTTAGTGTTGTTGTTCTACATCTAATTTCTATACATCAAATATTTTCTAATCTTAATTAATCAAAACTTAAGTGTGTAAATTACGAGTGAAAGTTTAGGAATGCATTACTTTTATGCATGAAATTTCTAATCCAATTCTAACTTCAATTCTATACTTCAACTAAATCAACTTTTAGTATTATTCAAAATTCTATTTAACCTAATTGACAATAACATTGGTGAATGAGAATTTCATAATGTATAATAATAATATGATGAGTTTTCTTATGTATTAACTTTCAATTAACAATATATAAGTTAATAGTGAAGATGTACTAACTAGAGAGAGTAGGTATACTTAGAGAGATTAGAGTAAGAGAAAACATACACACACATCTTTTCTAAATTAAATTGAATCTTATTATCCATTAGAAAGATTAGAGTAAAAGAGAACACACACACTTACTTTTCTAAAACTAATTGAATCTCACTAATCTATTAGAGAGATTAGAGTAAAAGATAACACACACACACACACATATCCTTCTTAAAGCTAATTGAATCTCACTAATCTATTAGAAGATTAGAGTAAAAGATAACACACACACACACATATTCTTCTTAAAGCTAATTGAATCTTACTAATCTATTAGAAGATTATTGTAATCGATAGCACACACACACACATATCTACTTGAATCTTACTAATCTATTAGAGAGATTAGAGTAGGAGATAGCACACATACACACATATCCTTTTTAAAACTAATTGAATGCTCAATTAATACACACCTTATTGGTCCACTAGAGTTTTTGCTCTCTTAGTGGTTTGTGGACGCCTTCTCTCTAAGAGAAGTGACAGCACTTCGTGAGCGCTACAAAGGCAATCTCTATGTCTAAAGTGTGAGCATGGATGCTCTATTTATAGCAGAAAAGAAAATGTCCAACTTTTTTTTCCCAAAAAAAAAAAAGTTTTTTATTTAAAAATAATAATAATTGCCCCCCCCCCAAAAACATACCCGCGTTTTTGGTACCCTTGTGGTACCCATGAGCTTGACCACTTTGTCATTATCATCAAAAGATAAGGCCACACAGGCCCCCCCTCATTAAGATTAGTCAAGAGTAGCCTCTCCTTTTTCATGTGACAGTGTGTCCCACTTTGTCTCCTCCTATGTGAGTCCATGTGCCTTCATTTGTCATCCCTGTGTATTCTTTTGTCTTTATAATTATTTTATTTATTTCTTTAATGATAATTTACTTTACATTTTTAAGTTAAACTTTACAGTTTTATATTAACTTTATAGTAGTAAAAGAAAATTCTACAATCAGTAAATAAGTCTTGCAATAAGTTAGTAAGTGATTCATTTAGCTAAACATGTCAGAATTTTGTAGCGTAAATTTTAATTTCTAGGTTTTCTCAACCTACGATTCATAATTTGAACTCGAATATCTTAAATAAGGAGTGATGGTTCAAAAAAATACAAATGCGTAATAGAACTTGTGTGCAATTTGAAAGTAGAGACCTTACAATGTTTCCAACTTAGAATTTGAGATGCCCTCATCTCAAGAACAGTGAAGGGTAATCCTTAAGAAGGGATGTCTCATCTTCCCAAGTAGCATCTTCTATAGGGAAATCCTTCCATAAGATAAGATGTTCTTTGATGGATCTATTCCTAAGCTTTCTCTCTCGAGTTTCTAGGATAGTATCAGGTTGGAGTTGTAGAACATCTTGAGCGGGTAAAATGATTTGCTCATCATCAAGGACATGGTCAAGGTTATATACATAAGGTTTTAACAGACTTACATGAAATACATCATGCACTTTGAGATGAGAAGGGAGTTTTAGTCTATAAGCTTGATCACTTACAACCTTGATTATTTTGTAAGGTCCACAATATCGGTAGCTAAGCTTCTTATACCTTCCAAGAGACAGATTGCTCTTTTTGGGCATTACTCGTAAGAAAACTTCGTCACCTTCTTTGAAAATCCGATCAGATCTTTTTAAGTCGGCGTACTTCTTTTGTCGATCTTGAGCCGCTTGAATATCCCTTCGAATAGCTTTGGTTTGAGCTTCCATTTCTTCAAGCATTTTCTTTGAGGCTTCTACCCTTATAGTGGGGTCAGAAAAGTTAAGAGGTGATAAACATTCTTGACCATAAAGAGCATTAAAAGGTGTCATTCCAATACTTCTATGAGTAGAGGAATTGTATGCATACTCTACCAAGGGTAGGTATTGAATCCACTTGCGAGGTTCTCTATTGCAGTAGGCTCTGAGGATGTCTTCAATTACTTGATTAACTCTTTCAGTTTGGCCATCAGTTTGAGGATGATAAGCAGTACTAAAACATAACTGGGTTCCAATAGCTTGAAACAATGATACCCAAAACTTTGAAGTAAACTTGGCATCATGATCGCTAACAATCCTCTTGGGTAAACCATGAATTCTGAAAACCTCTTTCACAAATAGACGAGCAATATCTGAAGCTGTAAAGGTTGTCTTGACTGGGATTAAGTGAGACACTTTAGTAAGCAAGTCGACTATGACCATGATTGAATCATATCCAGCTTGGACAGAAGGAAACCCGATGATAAAGTCCATGCTAATACATTCCCATTTTATTTGGGGAATATCTAAAGGATGTAATTTACCTGGCATCTTTAGTCTCTCTGCCTTAATCCTTTGACAAGACAAACACTGCTTGACATAGCGAAGGACATCACCCTTCATACCTTGCCAATAGTAACTTTTGCAAATTGCATTGATGGTTTTGGCATAACCTGGATGTTCTGAAGTTGGGCCATCGTGTGATTCATATAGGATATCATTCCTTAGGGTAGAATCCTTAGGTATGCATAATCGATTCCTATAGTAAATTTTCCCATCTTCTAAGGAGTAATGTAGAGGTTTAGGCTGATTTGATGATACCCTCTCTTCACGTAGGATACTAGCAAGCATCTGGTAATCTGTATCTCTGACAACAGCATCCAAGACCTTGTCTAGAATAGGGTTGTTAGCCATGGAAATTGCCCCCAGAAAAGCTTTACAGTTTAGGGAATCTGCCACAACATTATCCTTATCTGGTCTAAATTTAATATCAAAATCATATTCGTGCATGAGCTCTATCCATCTCCTCTGTCTCATGTTAAGGTTAGGTTGGGTAAAAATCCACTTAAGGCTCTTGTGATCTATTACCAACTGGAATTTGCATCCCAATAGATAACGTCTCCATAGCTTGAGAGCATGAATCATGTGTAGCATAATTCACTTCATGAATCCTAAGCTTCCGAGAAGTATAAGCTACAGGCCTTCCTTCTTGAGTAAGGACTCCTCCTAATGCAAGGTTACTAGCATCTGTGATCACCTCGAATTCTTGAAGTTTTAAGAGAGGTTCTGAAGCAAGATACTCCTTCAGCTGTTTGAAGCAAGATTCATGTTTTTCTTCCCAAATTATCGTAGCTCCTTTCTTTAGCAAGTCAGTTAGTGGTACAGCTTTAAGAGCATAGTCCTTTACAAAGATCATGTACCACCCTGTGATACCTAAGAACCCTCTGACTTCGGTTTGTGAAGTGGGTTGAGGACATTCCACAATATCTTTGACTTTGTCAGGGTCAACAGAGACTCCTTCAGGTGAAATGATAAACCCTAAGTAATAGACCTTAGGGGTAAAGAAGGTACATTTGCTTTTCTTTGCATACAACTTATTTCGGCGTTAAAGCTCTAACACTTTCCTAACATGTCCTTCATGCTCTTCCTCTGATTTGGAATAAATTAAGATATCGTCAAAGAATACTAGGACAAAATCATCCAAGAATTCTCTAAAGATATCGTGCATCAGACGATTGAAAGTTGTAGGAGCATTCGTAAGTCCGAAAGCCATCACTGTAAATTCGTAATGACCATAACGAGTGTTGAAAGTTGTTTTGGAGATATCAGCCTCCTGGATTCTAATTTGATGATAGCCAGATCGAAGATCGATCTTTGTGAATATTTTGGCTCTATGTAATCTGTCCAGCATCTCATCAATACGATGAATTGGATATTTATTCTTGATGGTAACTTGATTTAAGCCCCTATAATCTATGCAAAGTCGAAGAGAGCCATCCTTTTTCTTTTGGAAGAGAACAGGCGCACCCCATGGAGATGTACTAGGTCGGATAAACCCTTGCTCAATCAACTGTTTGAGCTGCTCCTTGAGTTCTATAGCCTCTGGAAGTGACATATTGTACGGCGCTCTTGAGATTGGTTCACTACCTGGAAAAATTTTGATTTCATGGTCTACCTCCCTAGGTGGTGGTAGTTCAGAAATTTCACTGGGGAAAACATCTGAAAATTCTTCTAGCCACATTGGTTCAAGGTTGGAAGAAGATTTTTCTACTTTGTTTAGCTTGACTACAAAAATTTGTTGACCCTTGCGTAACCCTTTCAAAAGACGATTAGCTTTGACCAAGTAAGCTTTTGGTCGTCCATTCTGGCCTTGAATAGTGACCTCTTGACCTAGGTTGTCCACAAAAGTAACACTTCCTTGGGCACAATGGATATTGGCATTATGACTGGCTAACCAATCCATTCCAAGAATTCTGTCATAGATTCCTATGGGTAAGGTTCGAAAAGTAGCAGAAGTAGAGTATTCTCCCAACTTGAAATCTATTTTGCCCACAGTGTACTGAGATAATACCTCCTTTCCATTGGCTAATTCAACTCTCATCTTTCTTGTAGGATGTTGATTAAGTTCTAACCTCCTTAAACATTTAGGTGACAAGAAAGAATGAGTACTACCACAATCAATAAGAAGATCAAATTTTTCACCTTGGTGATTTGCAGGTGTTTGAATGACAGCATATTGTTGTCTTGCTCTTGGGTTATCAATTGCACATGTAGAGTTTCTCTTTCCTCTTGTTCTTCTCCCAATGTTGGTTCTCCTATGATAGAATTGACTCTGGCAACCATTCCGCGCCCTCGACCTTGTCCTCCATTTATTCGTCCACGATTTATTATTTGTCCTCGTCCTCTAGCACGAGTAGGTGTATTTGTTACGGAGACTCGCCTAGGACATACATTCCTGAAATGTCCTAGCTCATTGCATTCATAGCATCTAAGATCTGCATTTTGAGCTCCATTTGCCGAAGCTGCAGCTATTGGATGAGTTTGGTGAACTGGGTGAACTTGCCTTTGGTTCCACATCATAGACCGTCCTCTCCTTCTAGCATTCCTTAAATTTCCATTTCGTACCCTTTGAGAGTTTGACATCTCTTTAGCTAAGGGTTTAGCTCTTAAAAGAGCATCTTGCAAATTTACAGACCTCATGGCTTCTAGACGAGTATTTAAAGGAGAATTTAGCCCTTGGTAGAAACGGGCTACTTTTTGATCTGCGATCATTGGCGGAGCATAGCGCCTAAGAGTTACAAATTTGGAGTAGTATTCTTCCACTGTAAGATGAAACTGACGTAAGTTGAATAATTCATTCATCTTAAGGGATTCGTGTGCAGGTGGAAGATAATGTCCTTTGACAGCATACTTAATGTCTTCCCAAGTTTGAGTGTTTTGAGCTACTTGATTATCTTTGCAGTGTTTTTTCCACCAAATCTTGGCATCCCCCGTGAGACGAAACATATCCAACATTGCCTGGTTATCGGGAGTACCAGCAGCAGCAAAATAATCCTCCATCTCTTCGAGCCACACTTCAGCATCGCGCTCAACTAGGGCTCCTTCCCCTTTGAAAGAGGGAAGTTTAGATTGCTTGAGAAGTAGCTTTTTCTCTTGAAGAGATGTGTACACCGCACTCTGTGCAATATAGATTAAGTGAAACTTTATTGGATGCTCTAACTTTAATCCACTTTAAGGCAAGACTTGATCAGACAATAATACAAACAAAAGATAATATTAATCCAAACTTTATTTATATACACATTATTTACTACCAAGGTTGGTAGTCTTTAGGTACAAGGATTGTAATGTCTCTATATTTTGAGTTTAGTGACTACAAAAGGATAGGCTAAAGGATCAAAATAATAAGTTTCTTTTGACCCTTGAAAGCTACGAGATACACATATGGGTCGAATCCTACCACCATGGATAACTTTTGTAACTTGGTTATAGACCCATTGAGTCTGAGATATCTTTTCTCCTCCCAAGGTAATGGTAGCATCCAGATTCTTAGTACCAATGAAAAGATAAACTTTGATGACTTTTAACTCCTCTGTCCATCGAAGTTTCTTGAGGTTGGTATCCATGCACCATATCTTGTCAGCATCGATGGTATAGATTCCTCCAGATGGACTCTAGTTGATTCCCCATCCTCTATGCACCCTTGGAATAGGTGGTGAAAACACCCTATCCAAAATCATCATCACCCTTTTTCGAAACTGATAATTTGGTGATTGGCATGCATTTTCAAACATGATGGTGAACACCTGGAATTTCTGGTAGGCTGAATAAACATTTCCCTATACCAGGAAAGTTCAGTATTCAAGACCATATAAACACTCAAAACAATTTTTCTAGGTTCTTCTATTATTTCAAACATTCGCATCCTTCAACATCCAAACATCAATCTAAAAATATCCACAAGCTTTAACATAGGCTCTGATACAAGTGTGAGGTCCCTGCCCCTGGTCGAAAGGAGCGGAGTACCTTTGATAGGTCTCCAATCCTGAGATAGAAAAACCAACGGACATTGCCTTAGCTACTACGTAGCCGCGGGCATGAACGGTTGTGAAGGATTGGTCCTATCTCGCTATGGCAGAGCGTGACCACCATAACCCTATCTAAAAACTATCTATAATCAATTATACCTAAAAGTATAAATCTTAGAGTGACCAACCTGTGCGCTTTTGTCACGGGAACCGAATAATAGAGATCGATAGCAAAAGATAGAGAAAGAGATCTTTGTATTGATGAATCTTTGTAGAGTTTTGATACAACAGAGGAGCAAAATATATGGGCGCACTCCGTTGTACGGAGCTCGAACCTCCCGACCACCCCCGAGCTTCAGTTCGCTTGCATGCAGCGTTTCACTCGCACTCGCACTCGCACTCGCACTCGCACTCTCACTCTCACTCTCACTCTCACTCTCACTCGCACTCGCACTCGCAGAAGAAGAGATCGGTGGATGATCCCCAAATGCACCACCCGTCGTGCTTTTATCCTTCTTTTCCTCGAAAAGCTTGCACGATTTTCGTACCAAGTATACCTGCGAGAATAATATAAGAACGTGATCGCTAAGCGATCCGTAAAGGTTAGATTTCTATCATGACACTTTGTACAGATCCTATTTCACACATTGATTTTTGCATCGCCTACAAAATAGCCAAAAGAACATACTTGTGCAACCAATTCAACATGATAATCAAAGCAAAAAAACATAATTATATACCTTCATAATTTCAATTGCCATACTCTACCATGAAGAAACAATCTACTTCTTGGTTGATAGCAGGGAGAACTGTATGATGTTGTATGTCTGTCTGTCCCTGTGTACACTACATTGCAGCTGCCTTCTGCTTGTTTTCATCATAACGTTTACAAACGAACTCAGAACAGAGTGATCCAGATACTCAAAACGACGGGAATAGGTCTGGTCTACAAGGCATCGCGGACAGAATTGTGAAAAACATCTCTATTCGGCTAAAAACGCAACTTTTAGGTCGCGACTCATAAAACCTCTATTTTTGGGTCTCCACTACTATTACAACTTATTTTAAACCTACCCATGCATTTTAAATTAAAACACATAAATATAAAACATTGATATTAATAAAAATCTCAATTTTACTGTCCATAGACAGACTATCTGTTATTCATTATCTTTATCAAATCCGTCTTTAGTGTATTATTAAAAAAAAAGAATATATGTTCTCTCTTAATATTTCAACTCATTCGTATAAGCTCTATTTAATAGACTATTCAACAATCTTTCAAATCGTGCTAACGAAAGATATGCCCTGCTACATTCTTTTCGACTTTAAGAACTTCAAATATTAGTCCTATTACATTCTCCCCTTATCAAAATTAACTCTGTCCTCAGAGATGGTCTAAAGAGAGAAAAATTCTCTTTGCAAAACACTAAGATCAACCCATGATGCATCCTCTACTGGATAGTTCTGCCACTTAACCAAAACTTCCACAATGTTTCTATTTCTCATATGTTTAAAACGCCTATCTAGTACTAAGTCTGATTCTACAGTCAATGGTCCGTCATCTTTCAACTTAGAGTTGTCCTCTAAAACATGATGCACATTAGGAACATACTTTTTCAATAAACTCACATAGAATACATGATGCACTTTAACATGAGAAGGCAATTCCAATTTGTAAGCGACTGAACCAATGCGCTTCAAAATTTTAAATGGACCAACAAATCGTGGAGACAATCTTCTATCATTTCCAAGAATCAAATGAGACTTCTCAAGAATAACCGTTAAAAAACCATATCACCAGTTTCATACTCCACAACACGATGTTTCTTGTCTTAATACAGTTTATGTCTCTTTTGAGATTCCCTAATATTCCCCCTGATTTTGGCCAACTCGTTATCCATTTTCTCAAGCATCTCACGTGACAGTTCTACCTTATTCCTCGAGCTAAGAAAATTTATAGGTGTGGGACAGTTATAGCCATACGTTGCCTCAAACGGAGTCATCCTAATAGATGAATGATATGAACTGTTGTATGCAAATTCAAGCAAAGGCAAATATTCATTCCAATTAGATTGGTTTTCATTGACATACATTCATAACATATCTTCTAAAATACGATTCACCCTCTCCGTTTCCGCATCGTTTTGAGGATGGAAAGCATTAGACATGCGTAACTGGGTACCTATAGAGTCAAAAGTCGCTCTCCAGAAATGAGAAGTGAACTTAGAATCTCTGTCAGACACTATGCTCTTGGGCATGCCATGAAAACAAAATATCTCTTTCATAAACAAGTATGCAATGGTCAATGCACTATAAGTTATTTTTACAAGAAAGAAGTGAGCTTCTGTTGTGAGTCTATCTACCACCAGAAAGATCGAATCATACCCTCCACGAATAGTAGGAAGTCTAATGATAAAGTCCATGGATATACACTCCCACTTCTGTAAAGGAATGTCTAAGGGTTGAAGGTCACCAAGTATCCTCTTATGTTCAATCTTAACTTGTTGACATTGAAAGCATTCACGCACATAATTCTTAACATCCAATTTCATACGCAGAAAAAGAATGAACTTTTAATCTTTTCATGTGTCTTATTCAATCCAGGATGACCAGAAAAAGGTGAATTATGACACTTATGCAGAATTTGACTCTTAAAAAGCAGAATTTGCAGGAATAAAAGCGGTCATAATAATACAGATTTTCCTTATACAAGTGATATCTGTTCTCATACCTCTCACCAATATTCTCACGCAAGAATTTCAAAATAGGCATATAAAAAGAATCATTTTCAACTTCAGCATGCATATCATCAATCAAATTGGATCGCACAACAGTCAACAAATTACCCATGGGCGTACGACTCAATGCATCTGCAACTTTATTTTCTTTTTCACACAAATAATTCAAATCAAAGTCATACTCAGCCAGTAATTCAATCCATCTTCTTTGTCTGTTATTTAACAATGGATGAGTGAAAATATACTTCAAGTTTTGATGATCAGTACGCAATTCAAATTTTACACCAAGCAAGAGATGACGCCAATGCTTCAATGCATGAACAACAGCAAGCAATTCTAGATCATGTGTTGCATAGTTCAATTCATGTCGTCTTAATTTCCTAAACTCATATGCAACTACTCTTTCTTCTTGTGTCAAAACACAACCTAATTGTTCACCACTAGCGTCACAGGACACAACAAATGGTTTGCCCATCTCAGGAACTTTTAAAACAAAATTTTCCGCTATTTTAGCCTTCAAGGTCTCAAAAGCAGTCTCACAGCTAGAAGTCCACACAAAACCCTTGTCTTTCTTGGTCAATTCGGTAAAAGGACTTGCTATCTTAGAGAAATCTTTAATGTGTGCTCTCTCATATTGTGCTAGACCCATAAAGCTTCTTACATCTCTTACTAACATAGTCTTAACTTTATCAAGATCAATGTGAATCCCCTCTTTAGAAATCACTCTTCCCAAATATACAATCTGATCCTTTGCAAAAGAATACTTACTTGCTTTGGCATACAATTTATGTTCACGCAAAACCTCAAATGTTTTCTTTAAGTGCAATGCACGATCTTCTTCATTCGTAGAATACACAAAAATATTATCCAAGAATACCAGAATGAAGTCATCAAGATACAGGTGAAAAATATTATTCATTAAGCAGATGAAAGTTGTTGGTGCATTAGTCAAACCAAAAGCAAGAACTCTAAATTCATAATGTTCATAACGTGTACGAAAAGAAATCTTTAGAATGTCCTCGACCTTAATGCGGATTTGATGGTAGCCAGAACGAAGGTCAACCTTTGAAAATATTGTGGCACCACTCAAATGACTAAGCAGTTCATCTATGTGAGGAAGAGGATATTTGTTCTTAATGTTCTGTTTGTTTAATCCCCTATAGTCGATGTATAACCTATATGTACCATCCTTTTTCTTTTTGAATAACACAAGACTACCCCAAGGAGATACACTAGGCTTAATGAAACCCTTTTTTCAACACATCATCAAGTTGTATCTTGAGCTCTTTAAGCTCATCAATATTGAACCTGTATGGAGCTCTTGAATAAGGTGTTGCTCCTGGATATAGATCTATGGCGTGGTCTACCGCTCAAGGCGGAGGCATACCAGGAAGATCGTCCGGAAACACATCCTTAAATTCATGTAAGAGATCCTCTATAAATTCTGGATTTGTCTCTTTATATTTATCCCCAGATTCTCTTTAATCTCATTAGCAAACACAAGCAACGTCTCACACTCTTATCTAAGTCACCTTATCAATTCCATTGCCAAAATTAGATTTAGAATCTCTTTCTTTCCACAAAGAGTGTGACTTATCATCATAAAATGATTAAAGATATATATTTTTTTCTTAACAATCAATCAAAACATGATTTTCAATGATCTAATTGATACCAATGATAACATCATGCATATCAATGTTTATGTTATAGAAATCATCTTTATGATTTCGACTCTTCAAAGAAAAAAAAACAAATTTTCTACTAACTCTTTCGTGGAACTATTATTATCACTAGTTAAGTCCACAAGTCTTTTAACTTCTTGATTTAATTTCAAGTTTAATTTCTCAATCAATTTAGACAATAAGAAGCAATGAATACTATCCAAATCAATTAAGAAATTCAAATTTTAATCTCAACTTCTACGCATAAATTCGATCTCACAGAAGCTTTCAAAGGACGTATCAAAGACATAAAGCATCACAAAGAAGAGGTAGATGACTTACCTTTATCGTACGCATCGCCAAAAGTCTCCAATTGAGCCATCTTGGTACGTATTGTCTTATCGGTCACCTTGCTCGAGCATTCGAAAGTCTCGTGGTCGTGTTCTCGATATTGAAAGTATAATCCAAATCTTTGAGTTCTTCAATCCACGCTTCTAAATCTTCGCATATCTTTCTTATGCCATCAAACTCTTTAAGCTTAACCTTCGTTAAGAATGATTTGGTTGTCGCTTCTCCCATATCGTCATCGTTTCTTTTGGCGGTACCACAACGCCGCCACGATGATTATTGTTTTCAGGTGGATTAGCATGGTTTTCACCTTCATGTTGGCCATCAAGGTCTACATAGATATCAAGCTCTCGTGCTGCTTTGCCCCGCAGAGCCTCAGCACGCTCCCGATTTGCAATTTTCATATCTTCTCATAGTCGCCGAATCAGGTCTTCTTGCTCCTTCATCCTCCTCTCGTATCCTTCCATGTCCAGAATCAACCGCTTGCTCTGATACCAATTGTCATGGGAACCGAATAATAGAGATTGATAGCAAAAGATAGAGAAAGAGATCTTTGTATTGATGAATCTTTGTAGAGTTTTGATACAACAGAGGAGCAAAATATATGGGCGCACTCCGTTGTACGGAGCTCGAACCTCCCGACCACCCCCGAGCTTCAGTTCGCTTGCATGCAGCGTCTCACTCGCACTCGCACTCGCACTCTCACTCTCACTCTCACTCGCACTCGCAGAAGAAGAGATCGGTGGATGATCCCCAAACGCACCACCCGTCGTGCTTTTATCCTTCTTTTCCTCGAAAAGCCTGCACGATTTTCGTACCAAGTATACCTGCGAGAATAATATAAGAACGTGATCGCTAAGCGATCTGTAAAGGTTAGATTTCTATCATGACACTTTGTACAGATCCTGTTTCACACATTGATTTCTGCATCGCCTACAAAATAGCCAAAAGAACATACCTGTGCAACCAATTCAACATGATAATCAAAGCAAAAAATCATAATTATATACCTTCATAATTTCAATTGCCATACTCTACCATGAAGAAACAATCCACTTCTTGGTTGATAGCAGGGAGAACTGTATGATGTTGTATGTCTGTCTGTCCTTGTGTACACTACACTGCAGCTTCCTTCTGTTTGTTTTCATCATAACTTTTACAAACGAACTCAAAACAAAGTGATCCAGGTAATCAAAACGACGGGAATAGGTCTGGTCTACAAGGCAGCGCGGACAGAATTGCGAAAACCATCTCTATTCGGCTAAAAACGCAACTTTTAGGTCGCGACTCATAAAACCTCTATTTTTGGGTCTCCACTACTATTACAACTTATTTTAAGCCTACCCATGCATTTTAAGTTAAAACACATAAATATAAAATATTGATATTAATAAAAATCTCAATTTTACTGTTCATAGACAGACTATCTGTTATTCATTATCTTTATCAAATCCGTCTTTAGTGTATTATTAAAAAAAAAGAATATATGTTCTCTCTTAATATTTCAACTCATTCGTATAAGCTCTATTTAATAGACTATTCAACAATCTTTCAAATCGTGCTAACGAAAGATATGCCCTGCTACATTCTTTTCGACTTTAAGAACTTCAAATATTAGTCCTATTACAGCTTTTTTCCCCATGTTTCAGAAGCACAGCCGCCAAGGTTTGTCTCTGTAAAGATTTATGACAAAAAAAAAATTCTAGCATTGGAAAGTTACCCGACTCATCGGGTCCACCCGTCCATAGAATGGTACCGTTGGGGTATCATTCTCCCACTTTCCACACCACACTCACCCTTATTTTGTTATCTAATTACTACCACACGGTTAAAACATACATGTTCCTTTATTTTATTTATGATACTGGTTCGTTAAAACAACCCTTCAAACAGTATTACAAACAATAGTCAAACAAGAAGTCGTCCAATTTTAAACCAACAACCCTTGGATTAAGTTCACTTAAGAATCTCTACTAGCGCTGATAGCCGTTTTTCGGCTACCCATAATTGCCATAGTAAGTTACTCCACCCTACCAAATTCACCCAAACGCTATGGCTATCCCTACCATTTCAATGTACATAGGCGTGTGTGAGTTAGGGGGCTTTTCCCATATCTTCTTCAAAACCCTCAGCTAGCTAGTCACTGGGCTAGTTGAGCCAAAAAAAAAAAAAAAAGTATATTATGGCCTCTTTGTGTGTAAATATTTCATTGTATATATGGCCTAAATATAGGGATTTTTAATAATTATTTTGGTATTTTATTTAAATATTCTACTTAGGTGTGTGTTTTATTAAATCTATGTACACCTTCTTTCATTCTCTTACACCATAATTATATTTTTTGCCAATATTGTACATACTCTAACCTCATATTTTTCCTTTATACAAATCACTCCCACATTTTCACCCTCACCCTCGTGAAAACAAAAAATTGATTTCTACTCATTGGTTAACTTTATTATATTATTTACTTGCATACCTTTTCCTCTTTCACCCAAAATAATTCAAGGAGGGACCATATCATATAATTCCAATATCTTTCTATATCCATAACTCCTCCATATTTTTATTATTATTTTTACTCATTATTCTAACACCATGTGTTTATTGAGCTAAAGTCCATGAATAGTCCATACACTAGTCCCACCATGTATATATTTCTTTATTCACCAATAATTCTCCTCCATGTATGGGTCAAAGGGCAACTTGGATACTTTGTATTATAATATGACAAAGGAGGGGCTCACTCTTGGATGCATTGTATAAATTCAACAAAGGAGGGGGCCACTAAAAGACTTTTGCAGGCATAAGAAACAGGCTTTTTGGTGAGAATTTTGGCACCTATCTCCACTCCGAATTTGGAGCGATGGTCAAAAGAGAAAATATAGCCCACGCTCTGAATAATCACCTCAAATTGTTTCATGATTTTCAGAGCTACCAGCAGTGAGCTATGATTTTTTGAGTGGACCCCAGTCTGCCCACTTTTCTCACAAGTAGCTTTTAGTCTTCTCTCACCCTTCCACACACCTACTCACTCTTACACATCCCTCCCTCTCCTTCCCTCACTCAAACCTGCAATTTCCATGGCTTCTCCCACCCTCTTCACCATTACCCTTCTCTCTCATCTCTATAGTTCTTTTATGAACCTCTACATACATACACCATCTCTATGCCTCTCTCTATTATCTCCAAAGTACAATTCCATCTTAACCCTTATATATATACATAAATTCAGCATGTGTACCATGATTAACCTCTGCAAATCAAGAGATCTCATCAACAAAATTACCATTTTCATCACGATAATCAACCTTGGCGGCGGTGGCGTAAAGAAGAGAAGACGAAGAAGAAGATCGATAGTCATTTTGAGAACCTACACAAGTAAGTCCAAAACATCTTCAAGCTTCACCATCACAAGGATTTTCTCACTTCATTCAACCATCCACCTCATTCTACCCATTGTAAATGTAACATTAACTTTCTAGTGATTACTAACCACTAACATACTAACACAAAATAGCCATTGACCTAACCATAAAAGACACCTCGCCTCAAGCTTATAGTAACTCTCTCTCTCTCTCTCTCTCTCTCTCTCTCTCTCTTTACTTACTTTCACCTTATCTACCATCAATAATGCTCTCTTTTGAGCCCATACCCATGACTCAAGCAGACAAAGAAGGCCCGCAATGTTTTGATATTCAAAAAAGTCATAATCCTGATTTGTTAGCTTGTAAATTAGGATTTCCAATAATCTTAATGAGGGGTCTCCAACCTATAAATAGGCCCCTTTCCTTCTTGTAAAACAACCTCCAACATCTCACATAGCACCCCAACACTCTATGCGTGAGGAGAGACTTAGGTGTAGCAACCACTTGTGAGCTTCACTCTTGGTGTGAGAGAAGCCTTCAAGCTACACATTGCAAGTGAGAGAGCGTGAGTTCCACAAACCTCAAAACCACTATTGTATATGCTCCTTCATCATCAATAAATTGAGGTTTGGTGCATCAATGGCGTGATTTGACGTTCAAATCTTCGTCCTTCCATTTGTGCAATACGGTTTGGTGAATTCAAGGTGACTTGTGTATTTGAGTTTTTATCGATTGATCTTGATTTTAGAAACTTTTTTAGTGTGTTTTTCATTGCCAGTTTTGTGTCCATTGTAAGAGGGTATTGTGGTGAGAGGTCTCCCACACCCTAAGACAGTGTGTGTGTGTTTTGGCAATGTTTTAGCAATCACTAAGCATTGAGTGAGTTTATACAAGTTCTACGATAGCATCATAACGAACCATCTCCATTTGCAAGTCACAAATAAGGTATTACGCAAGATCCTTTTCTCTCTCTCTTCCCTTTGCTCTAGCTCTCTCTGGTCCAGTTTGTGTGTGTCTTGGTGTGAGGTTGTTTGTGTGTGTTGTGTGGTGCATCTTCTTGGTTGTGCCAAAATCTCTCTTGCGTCCTAGTTCGCATACCATAACTAGGTGGTGCCCCTATCTTGTTTGGGTTTGGCTGTGGGTTTGTTGTTGTGTTGTGCTTGTGGTTGCCCCAGCCCCAATTGAGCAGCACGGGAGCCTTGAGGGGTGTTTAGAGGTCGCCTCTCTTGTTGCCCGCCCCAGACCGCCTCAATTTTGGTGCCCCCACTGAGGACGGCTTGTGTATGTTTTGTGTAGGCTCAACCTTTAGCATAATCAAGTAGCTTGCATGAATCACGAGAATTTGGATGATCCCTTCATTCCCATTGCAAGGCAAAAGGTACACATAATTGTTAGTACTAAGTTGCAATTTCAACGTGTAATTCGTAGAATTTTAGGTCCTCTTAGGTTGGCAGAGATAAACGCATCAGTAAATCCTTTTATTTTGCCTCTCATTAGGTACGACCTTAGTTTGGACGTCTATATTTTTTTTTGTTTTAAGCATAAGGTCATGCATAGACAATGGATAATGGCCCATGAATAGAGGTTTTCCCCTTTCATTTCACTCCACACATTAGAATAAACATTGCAATTAGTAGAAAACTCCATTTTCAACAACGTATGGTGTTCATGTTTGGTGCCCAAAGAGTAGGAGAAATTCTTGCGTCACCGAACCCTGTCATCCTACCTCTCATTGATTATCATAGGTCATTTGATGTGAATATTTTTATTTTGTTTTAGAATAGATTGCAATTTAGAGAATATTATTGTGTAGATCTTTTAAAGAAAGAAAAAACAAAAACGCGTCGCTTTGAAATCAATTCAATGGAGAACCAACGCCAAATGTCTAGATATCCTCTTTTCTTTGGAGAGCCTGGAGAGGATGCAGAATTATTTTTGGCAAATTTCAAGATGTCTTGTTGTATCAAGAGGATAGTAACTGATCAAGAACGTGTAGAAATGTTTGAGGTAGTCCTTAAGAAGTTAAAGAAAATTACATGGAAGTTGTCAATCATTTCAAGAGATACTTCTTTGATCCCCAAAACACTCAAAATCTATGGCAAGACATTGTTTCTCATAAGCAAAAAGACTTAGATGACTACTACTTGTACAAGCAAGAGTTTCTACGTCTTTGGGCTGTATGGGTGAGAAATGTTGCTAACCCTGGTGATGGTGCAGAGTTCCTAAAGAAGGAGAGGTTCATAGCTGGACTCTTTCCTGACCTTAAGGTAAAAGTTGAGGCGGATGCACCTGCTACCTTTGATGCAGCTGAAACTAGGGCTACTGAGAAATATAGAAAACTCAAGTGCTTAAGGGGAGAGGTTCCAATAGAAGTTCTGAAACCCAAAGGTAAGTCACAAACATCAACATCTAGGGAGCTTCCTGAGGTAACGGCGGAAGTGATTGAGAAGTTAAATGAATCCTTAAGCAGCCTGTCAATTCACCTTGCACAAGCTGTAGGTCCAAAGGGACAAGAAAAGAAGTCAGAAGAGCGAGATCCACCACGACCTAGGAGAGTCTTGCAATCCTGGAATTGCGGAGAGTCTGGACATGGGATGTATAATTGTCCTTGGCCCCGTGGGGATCCAAGCAGACCTAACTTGAATTACCCAGTGATGAATGCAGGTGAAGGAACTAGTCAACAACTACGGCTTCTACAAAGGCCAAACGGAGCAAGACCACCTCCACAAGGAGTGGAAGGAGTTCCACCTTTGCCAGACCCAAACGTGCATGTGGTAGAGGTGAAAAATTCAAGAGAGGTTGACATGGAAGCAAATGGCATTAAGCGTGGCCGAGGGAAAGGTAAGGAGAAAGAAGGAGTTACATCACAAAGTGACCATGGACGAGAAAAGAAGGCAAAGGAGACCAAGGAAGCTAAGAGGACTCGACATCGTATCAACCTCCAAGACGTTCCTCTTGGACATGGAATGGCTCCATACAACCTGTTGGAAGACATGAGAGGTAAGGGTCCTGATATCTCAGGGCCTCAATTTCTTGCATTATGTCCACAAGTTAGGAGGGATTTAACGAGGGCAATTAGCACTAGGAGAAAGGTAAAAGAGAGTGTGCCTGTTGTAAAAATTGCACAAGCTGAAATGAATGAGGACATTACACCTGTGCTAGATTGTTACATAAAAGGGAGATTGGTTAGGAAAGGTCTAGTGGATGGGGGTGCACAAATTTGCATCATGACAGAGGGACTCATGCAAAAACTAGGCATGCACATCCATGAGACACCTGAAATTAAGGTCAAGATGGCAAACAATAGCAAGGCTAGGTGTGTAGGCATTTGTACAAATGTTTTTGTGGAGGCCTTTGGCAATAAGAAGGCAGTGGATTTCTATGTCATGTCTACCAAAGGAAATGGTTACCCATTTATCCTAGGGAGACCATGGATAATGAAAATGCGAGCTTTGCAGGATTGGGAGAGTGGAAAGCTAATTTGCAGGAACGACAATCATAAGAAGGTTGTCTTTGACATGAAGGAGCAACGCCAAGAGGAGCTCCATGAAGAATCATCTCAAAGTGAGACGGAAGAAGGTTGGACCGATAACACTTCAGAAGAAGAGAGTAGCGGCAGCATTACTGAAGAGGAGTCTTCCATCGAAGTCATGGGGGTAAGGTTTAAGCCAACCAACCAAGAGACCTCTTGTCAAGGTTTGGAGGAGGTAGGTTCCCAAGAGAACCAAAAAGTGGAAGATGAAAGAATGCTAGAAGGTATGCTATCTACAACACTTACAAAGGATGAAAGAGAGGAGTTCAAATGTGTGCTAAGGAAATTTCTTAGGCTTTTTGCTAAAGACTACACCGATGTGCGTGGAGTAGATGCTGTTCAACACAAAATTGAGTTGAAGCCAGAGGCCACACCTAAGGCTCAGAAGCTACGAAGGCTAGCAGTCATCAAGGAGCAGGCTTTACTCAAGGAGGTAAGAAAGCTTCTAGCAGCAAGTTTCATTTATCCAGTGGAGAATTCAGAGTGGGTCTCTCCCGTTGTTGTCACTCCTAAGAAAAACGGAAAGTGGAGGGTGTGTGTGGATTACCGTCCACTCAATGAGGCAACAAAAAGAGATCACTTTCCCCTCCCATTTCAGGATGAGATACTAAATGAGGTAGCTGGTCATGAGAAGTACACTGTGTGTGATGGCTACTCAGGCTACTTTCAAATAGGTATCGCATTGGAAGATCAATTGAAAACAACCTTTATCACTCCTTGGGGTTGTTATGCTTTTAGAGTCATGCCATTTGGTCTGACAAATGCTCCTGCAACATTCCAACATTTCATGAACATGGTGTTTCAAGCATTCTTTGGAAAGTGAATTAGGGTGTTCATTGATGATTTTTGCATTTATAGCTCAAAATCATTGCATCTACAAAGGGTAGAAGAAGGTTTAAAGAAGCTCTACGACATGAGAGGTCAACTCAACCCCGACAAGTGCCACATAGGTGAGGATGAAGTGATCTTGCTCGATCACAAGGTTTCCTATAAAGGCATTGAGGTGGATCCTTCAAAGGCAAAGGCTCTTATTGAGCTCCCATCACCGAAGAGTCTTAAGAAGGTCATCTCTTTCATTCAGAAGGTGAAGTATATGTCACGCTTCATTCACTTAGCCTCGGAGTTGCTTCATCCTTTGCAAAAGTTGACACAACAAGTAGAATTTGCATGGTCTGATGAGCTTGAAGAGTATTTTTGTAACATTAAAGTCATTTTGTCAGATCTACCAACACTCATTCCTCCTTGTTGGGAGTACACATTCTTTGTTAGCTCTAGTGTTGGAAGGGAAACAATTGGTGCTGTGCTGCTACAACAAGATCCCCACAGTACAAGGATGCGACCCATCTACTTTGCTAGTAGGGTCATGAATGCTTTGGAGAGAGACTACACAGAAGCAGAACTCATGATGCTTTCTCTCATGTTTGTGATAAGGAAGTTTAGATCCTACTTGCTCCCAAAACATTTTGTAATCCTCACCGCAGAGAATTTGTTCCCTTGGGTGTCATCTCAAATGAATCTTAGTACTAGGATCTCAAAGTGGATTATGGATTTGCAAGAGTTTCAATACTCTTTCAAGGTAGAAGATAGTGTGCGTGCACAATTGGCAGGGATTCTCACTTATAGGGTGCATGAAAAGGAGATTAAGGTGCCTGAAGTAAAGACCCTACCATTGCCACCACCAAAAAGTATTCCTAATGCTTTTACCTTGTTCTTTGATGGAGCTTTTCGACGAGCCACAGGGAAGGAAGGGGGAGAGCTAGTGTTGCTCAACCCAAGTGGAGAGGTGGTCATGAAAGAGAAGGTCAATCTACCAGGTTCAACTAGCAACAATGAAGCAGAATACGACACACTACTTCATGGTTTGAAGATGTGCATTGGCCAAGGGATAAAACGTCTCATGGTAAAGGGAGATGCACTTCTCATTGTTAAACAGATTTTAGGCATTTGGCCATGCAAGAATGAAAGCTTAAGGACAAAAGTTCATGCCATTCGTAAGATGTTTAATCAGTTTGAAGAAGTGCAACTATATCATATTCCGAGGAAACAAAATGAAGATGCCGATTTACTTGCACAACAAGCAGTTACATGTGTTGAGAGAGAAGTGCAGGTCATCATGGTGGCAGCAGCTGTCAAGCAACCGAGATACCAGGGATTGGAGTCATTGGCTCCCATTATTGGCTACATTTTGGAGGGTGAGTTTCCACAAGACTTCACGAAGGCTCAGAAGAGGAGACTCATGAAGAAGTCAAGTTTCTATCTCTTCCTAGAAGGCTCCCTCTATCAAAAAGGGAAGGATCAAGTGTGCAGAAGAGTACCAACTATCGAGGAAATTCCAGCCATTCTAAAAGATTTGCATGAAGAGGCATGTGGTGGTCATTTTGCCCAAGAATCAACTATGAAGAAGATTTTGCTTGCGGGGTATGTTTGGCCAAGCTTGCATGTGGACGTTCAACATTGGTGTAAAAGCTGTCACAATTGTCAGATAAATGGAAATAGAAGGTTGGTGCATGGCCCGAGGCAAACAGTTCTTGCAAATGGACCCTTTGAAAAGTGAGGCATTGATGCTATGGGTCCTCTGCCTAGGACAAAAAATGGTAAACTCTACATTCTAGTGGTTGTGGACTATATGACTAGGTGGGTGGAAGCTCAAAGTGTGGCAAGAGTGAATGAGAGGACAGTTAGCAAGTTTGTGTACAATCACATTTGTTACAGATTTGGCACACCTTTGGAGATTGTTTCTGATAATGGTCCAGGGTTTAGGAAGGGCTTTCTCACAGAAGTTTGTGAAGAGCTTCACATTCTACATAGTCATAGCACACCATACTACCCATAGTCAAATGGTTTGGTGGAGAAGGCTAATGGTGTCATTGCAGGAATCATTAGAAAGATGGTGCAAAACAAGACAAAATTATGGGATGACTTCTTGGATGGTGCCTTGTGGGCATATCGAACCACATATAGGGAAGCCACGGAGTTCACACCATTTCACTTGGTTTATGGTCAAGAGGCTTTGCA
The DNA here is from genome assembly GCF_014529385.1 of Adiantum capillus-veneris. Lineage (NCBI taxonomy): Eukaryota > Viridiplantae > Streptophyta > Polypodiopsida > Polypodiales > Pteridaceae > Adiantum > Adiantum capillus-veneris. The sequence goes on from NC_140942.1 coordinate 160,827,998, forward strand.
GCCTATCGAGCTCAACATTCCAACAATGCGACTTCATGGCAAAGGAGCACAAGATGATCAAGAGGTATGGATGGATCGACTTCTTACGTTAGTGGAGCTTGAGTGGAAAAGAGAAGCAGCATATGAGTGCTACAAGAGGAAAGCCACACAAGTGAAAGAAACGCACGACAAGAAACTGAAGGACAAAGGCATCAAGGAAGGAGAGCTTGTGTTAAGGTATGACAATCGACTTGACAATCGTTTTGATGCCAAGTTTGAAACTAGATGGCAAGGTCTATACATAGTCAAGAAGGCTTTCAATTCTACTCACTATCAGCTTATGGATTTGAATGGTAAAGAGCACTCCAGGAAGGTAAACGGGTATCGCTTGAAGCCCTATTTGAGTCACCTTCTACCAAAGGATCTACCAAAGATCTGTCCAAAGGCCGCTGTCTCATGTAAGTATTGTTACATGAAGCATGAGTGTAACTCCAGCCAAAATTCTGAGGGGCCAAACAATGAAGATCTCGTCAAGGACTCTGAAGCACTCTCTTTGGAAAAGATGCTCTATGATGGTACATGAATATACCATCATCCTGGGGGAGGGCTAATGATAGCCGTTTTTCGGCTACCCATAATTGCCATAGTAAGTTACTCCACCCTACCAAATTCACCCAAACACTATGGCTATCCCTACCATTTCAATGTACATAGGCGTGTGTGAGTTAGGGGGCTTTTTCCATATCTTCTTAAAAACCCTCAGCTAGCTAGTCACAAGGCTAGTTGAGCCAAAAAAATAAAAAAAATAAAACTATGTTATGGCCTCTTTGTGTGTAAATATTTCATTGTATATAAAGCCTAAATATAGGGATTTTTAATAATTATTTTGGTATTTTATTTAAATATTCTACTTAGGTGTGTGTTTTATTAAACCTATGTACACCTTCTTTCATTCTCTTACACCATAATTATAGTTTTTGCCAATATTTTACATACTCTAACCTCATATTTTTTCTTTATACACATCACTCCCACATTTTCACCCTCACCCTCGTGAAAACAAAAAATTGATTTCTATTCATTGGTTACTTTTATTATATTATTTACTTGCATACCTTTTCCTCTTTCACCCAAAATAATTCAAGGAGGGACCATATCATATGATTCCAATATCTTTCCATATCCATAACTCCTCCATATTTTTATTATTATTTTTACTCATTATTCTAACACCATGTGTTCATTGAGCTAAAGTCCATGAATAGTCCAAACACTAGTCCCACCATGTATATATTTCTTTATTCACCAATAATCCTCCTCCATGCATGGGTCAAAGGGCAACTTGGATGCTTTGTATTATAATATGACAAAGGAGGGGCTCACTCTTGGATGCATTGTACAAATGCAACAAAGGAGGGGGCCACTAAAAGACTTTTGCAGGCATTAAAAACAGGCTTTTTGGTGAGAATTTTGGCACCTATCTCCACTCCGAATTTGGAGTGGTGGTCAAAAAAGACAATGTAGCCCACACTCTGAATAATCACCTCGAATTTTTAAATAATTTTTGGAGCTACCAGCGGTGAGCTATGATTTTTTGAGTGGACCCCAGTCTGCCCACTTTTCTCACAAGTAGCTTTTAGTCTTCTCTCACCCTTCCACACACCTACTCACTCTTACACATCCCTCCCTCTCCTTCCCTCACTCAAACCTGCAATTTCCATGGCTTCTCCCACCCTCTTCACCATTACCCTTCTCTCTCATCCCTATAGTTCTTTTATGAACCTCTACATACATACACCATCTCTATGCCTCTCTCTATTATCTCCAAAGTACAATTCCATCTTAACCCTTATATATATACATAAATTCAGCATGTGTACCATGATTAACCTCTGCAAATCAAGAGATCTCATCAACAAAATTACCATTTTCATCACGATAATCAACCTTGGCGGCGGTGGCGTAAAGAAGAGAAGACGAAGAAGAAGATCGATAGTCATTTTGAGAACCTACACAAGTAAGTCCAAAACATCTTCAAGCTTCACCATCACAAGGATTTGCTCACTTCATTCAACCATCCACCTCATTCTACCCATTGTAAATGTAACATTAACTTTCTAGTGATTACTAACCACTAACATACTAACACAAAATAGCCATTGACCTAACCATAAAAGACACCTCGCCTCAAGCTTATAGTAACTCTCTCTCTCTCTCTCTCTCTCTTTACTTACTTTCACCTTATCTACCATCAATAATGCTCTCTTTTGAGCCCACACCCATGACTCAAGCAGACAAAGAAGGCCCGCAATGTTTTGATATTCAAAAACATCATAATCCTGATTTGTTAGCTTGTAAATTAGGATTTCCAATAATCTTAATGAGAGGTATCCGACCTATACATAGGCCCCTTTCCTTCTTGTAAAACAACCTCTAACATTTCACATTGCACCCCAACACTCTATGCGTGAGGAGAGACTTAGTTGTAGCAACCACTTGTGAGCTTCACTCTTGGTGTGAGAGAAGCCTTCAAGCTACACATTGCAAGTGAGAGAGCGTGAGTTCCAAAAACCTCAAAACCACTATTGTATATGCTCCTTCATCATCAATAAATTGAGGTTTGGTGCATCAAAGGCGTGATTCGACGTTCAAATCTTCGTCCTTCCATTTGTGCAATACGGTTTGGTGAATTCAAGGTGACTTGTGTATTTGAGGTTTTATCGGTTGATCTTGATTTTAGAAAGTTTTTTAGTGTGTTTTTCATTGCCAGTTTTGTGTCCATTGTAAGCGGGTATTGTGGTGAGAGGTCTCCCACACCCTAAGACAGTGTGCGTGTGTTTTGGCAATGTTTTAGCAATCACTAAGCATTGAGTGAGTTTATACAAGTTCAACAATAGCATCATAACGAACCATCTCCATTTGCAAGTCACAAATAAGGTATTACGCAAGATCCTTTTCTCTCTCTCTTCCCTTTGCTCTAGCTCTCTCTGGTCCAGTTTGTGTGTGTCTTGGTGTGAGGTTGTTTGTGTGTGTTGTGTGGTGCATCTTCTTGGTTGTGCCAAAATCTCTCTTGCGTCCTAGTTCGCATACCATAACTAGGTGGTGCCCCTATCTTGTTTGGGTTTGGCTGTGGGTTTGTTGTTGTGTTGTGCTTGTGGTTGCCCCAGCACCAATTGAGCAGCACGGGAGCCTTGAGGGGTGTTTAGAGGTCGCCTCTCTTGTTGCCCGCCCCGGACCGCCTCAGTGCTATTATGTCCGATCGGTATATACATTATTTATAAAAACCCTTGTCCTCATGAGCGTCCCATACCGCTCGACAAGTACTCGTTGTGCTAATCTGGACGTACTCCCATCATAGCAATAACGGTGCCAATCTGAGCGTCATCCTCACGCCACGGCAAAACAAAACTACAGTATCCAGCTGGGCTAATCTGGGTGTACTCCCACCACAGCATCAGTGGTGCCATCCTGGGCGTCATCTCACGCCTCGGCAACTGCCACATAATACCAGCGCTAATAGGTAGAGATACTTGAGAGAAACCATACCGAAGGTTTTGGACAAACATTCTTTCCTATAGCAACCAGTTTAACGAGACAATCTTTCCTACTTGTCAAACATATGACGTGTTTCTTGGGGTTAAGCCCCGTGGTTTCGGTCCGTGTTTTCTTTTCATAAGGTAAATAATATATTCCTATGGTCTCGCATATGCAATGATGCATAACTTGAAACTGCAATACTAACCTGTACCATAGCTCCAATTGGTCCGATTGGTGGAGACATAGCATTTTCCGCAGGGATTCCACCATTACTTGTACCAGCTTCATGATCATTAGCGCCTTGGGTTCGAGCACTCTTTGGAGCCATTTTTTTGTACTACACTTATGTTATACATTTAGAACTTTAAATTGGTCAATTTCCCTAGTAATCTCCTTATTTTCAAAGAGAGTCTGTAATTTGAACCCTCGCGAATTGGGATTCACACTTAGTGTTGTTGTTCTACATCTAATTTCTATCATCAAATATTTGCTAATCTTAATTAATAAAAAATTAAGTGTGTAGATTAGGAGTGAAAGTTTAGGAATGCATTACTTTTATGCATGACATTTGTAGTCCAAATCTAACTTCAATTCTATACTTCAACTAAATCAATTTTTAGTATTATTCAAAATTCTATTTAACATAATTGACAATAACATTGGTGAATGAGAATTTCATAATGTATAATAAGAATATGATGAGTTTTCTTATGTATTAACTTTCAATTAACAATATATCAGTTAATAGTGAAGATGTACTAACTAGAAAGAGTAGGTATCCTTAGAGAGATTAGAGTAAGAGAAAACATACACACACATCTTTTCTAAAGTTAATTGAATCTTATTATCCATTAGAAAGATTAGAGTAAAAGAGAACACACACACTTACTTTTCTAAAGCTCATTGAATCTCACTAATCTATTAGAGAGATTAGAGTAAAAGATAACACACACACACACACATATCCTTCTTAAAGCTAATTGAATCTCACTAATCTAATAGAAGATTAGAGTAATAGATAGCACACACACACACACATATCTACTTGAATCTTAGTAATCTATTAGAGAGATTAGAGTAGGAGATAGCACACATACACACATATCCTTTTTAAAACTAATTGAATGCTCAATTAATACACACCTTATTAGTCCACTAGAGTTTTTGCTCTCTTAGTGTTTTGTGGACGCCTTCTCTCTAAGAGAAGTGGCAGCACTTCATGAGCCCTATAGAGGCAATCTCTATCTCTAAAGTGTGAACATGGATGCTCTATTTATAGCAGAAAAGAAAATTTCCAACTTTTTTTTCCCAAAAAAAAAAATATTTTTTTATAAAAAAAATAGTAATATATATATATATTCCCCCCCCCCCCCCCCCAAAAAAAAAAAAATCATACCCGCGTTTTTGGTACCCGTGTGGTACCCATGAGCTTGACCACTTTGTCATTATCATCAAAAGATAAGGCCACACAGGCCCCCCCTCATTAAGATTAGTCAAGAGTAGCCTCTCCTTTTTCATGTGACAGTGTGTCCCACTTTGTCCCCTCCTATGTGAGTCCATGTGCCTTCATTTGTTATCCCTGTGTATTCTTTTGTCTTTATAATTATTTTATTTATTTCTTTAATGATAATTTACTTTAGATTTTTAAGTTAAAATTTACAGTCTTATATTAACTTTACAGTAGTAAAAGAAAATTCTACAATCAGTAAATAAGTCTTGCAATAAGTTAGTTAGTGATTTATATAGCTAAACATGTCAGAATTTTGTAGTGTAAATTTTAATTTCTAGGTTTTCTCAACCTACGATTCATAATTTAAACTCGAATATCTTAAATAAGGAGTGATGGTTCAAATAGAACTTGTGTGCGATGTGAAAGTAGAGACCTTACATGGCTGTAGAACAAAGCTCGCCATTGGATAGGAGAAGATTCCCAAGGTGGGAGTTTAAAAAAGGAAGATTGCATTCTTGATAGGACTACACAAGACGAGGCATATGTACCAGAGCCTTTTCTAGAGGAGAGGTTCAAACCTTTTGGATGGAAACAAATACTAGCCACTCTTTATGTTTGTGTAAATGAGGGGACCCTCACCAAATTCTGCGATGAGGAAGGATATGATATCATTTTATTCCAGATGTTGGGTGTCAGGGTAGATCCGAAATTAGAATGGGAAGTCCCTAGTAACGAGGAGGGGTTTGTCAATCGCCGACGCATAGTGGATGAAATCTCAATGGATGAAGAAGCTTTCTAGGACTCGGCGGATAAGCTGTTAGAGGACAATGTAGACGATGAGCTTTCTAGTATCTGAAGTCATAACATCAAATGGAAGGATCAACGGGTGATCTACTATGATTCTCTGAACCAAAGTCCTCAAATATAGTGTAGATATCGGGATAAATGCATAAACAAATGAAACAAGACAAGAGAAGACTTAGTACCTCGGTTAACCGACAAAATGTAGTACTGAAGGTTAGTAGAAGCAACTGATTGCCTCAACGACGGGATATCAAAGAGGTACATGAAACCTGACTCAACCAAAACAAATACGAAAAAGAAGAACACACAAGAATAAAAAAAAGGAGAATAATTTCGAGAAATCAACGAAGTTGTTCAAAATGGAGCGCAAAAACAAATACAATGAACTGAAACAAGCTTTGAAGGATGTTTGGACAACAGAAATGGAAACTGGCAAGGAATCAAACGATGATAAATTCGATGCACCTTCCCACTATAAGAAGTATACTATTCAATATAGAAAAATTGTGGTGCAAAAACCCAAACAAGATCCCAAAGAACCAGGAACTTCATATAATGGGCCTAAAAAAGCCAAATGCATTAACTTAGTGGAACCAGGCGAGGAGCCTAAACCACCATACATGGCCATGGACCTCACTGACAAAGAGGAGTGACATATAGTCGATACGCTCAGACAATACAAAGATGTCTTTGCATGGTCATTCAAAGATCTAAAAGGGATAGATCCTAAGATTTATCAGTACAAGATACCCCTTAAAAGTGATTCCAGACCACACAGACAACATCCTTACACATGCAATGAGACTTTTGCCAAGAAAATTAAGGAAGAGATAGACAAACTGAAGGATGCAAAGTTTATCTATGAGATTGAAAACACCGATTGGGTGTCCCCTATTGTAGTAGTACCCAAAAAGAATGTCAAATTGCGTGTCCGTGTAACGCTCAAGCAGGTTAATGCTGCCACCATCAGAGACAACTATCCCACTACGAATAACGGATCATGTTATTGAGAGGGTAGCAGGGAAAGAGGCCTATAGTTTTCTGGATGGGTTTTCACGCTATAATCAGTTGACAATCAAAGTAGAAGAGCAGCATAAGACAACTTTTGCAACAGAGTAGGACATATTTGCATACAGGGTAATGCCTTTCGGCCTGACCAATGTCCCTGCTACTTTCCAAAGGCTAATGAGTCATGCGTTCAAAGAATATCTCCGACAATTTCTAGAGATATACATGGATGTTCTTTGTGTTCATTCTCAACAGAGAAGTGACCACATAAGGCATCTAGAGAAAGTCTTCAAAAAGTGCAAAACATATCATATTTGATTAAATTCCAAAAAATGAGTCTTCATGGATCCACCATTAGACAACGTAAAATTTTGGGCCGCATTGTGTCCAAAATTGGAATTTCCACTGATTAAGAAAAGGTAGAAATAATTTCCGCACTACTAAGACCAACAAAAATGAAGGAAGTGCAGGGATTTATGGGGCATTATGGGTACTATAGGTGTTTCATACATATGTATGATGTAATAGCTAAGACATTGTATGCGCTCATTGTTGCTCAGTTTGAATGGACAGAAGAATGCGAGAAGGCTTTCCATAAATTGAAGCAACAACTAATTTCTGCTCCAATTTTGCAAGCCCATGGCTTGAGCAAAATCTTTCATGTTCATATTGATGCATCAGTCTATGCCATAGGATGCATACTAGCCCAACTAGGAGAGAAGAAAATGGATTTTTCCATTTGCTACTCTATCCGACAGCTAAAAAACGCACAGAAAAGTTATACCACTATGGAAAGAGAAGGTCTAGAAATGATATATGCTATCAAAAAAGTTAGACAGTACCTTCTTGCAAACAAGTTTGTTTTCTTTGTGAATCACCAAGCCCTACTATATCTAGTAAACAAACCTTGCAACACTGGAAGGATTTTTTGTTGGTTTATACTATTGCTTGAGTTTGACTTCACGGTAGTCATAAAAAAGGAGACTACACACACACACACACACACACACACACACACACACACACACACGAGCAGATCATCTTTCATGGTTGTTTCATGGAAGCACCTGAGGGTATCGATGATGATCTTCCCAATTCGTATATGTTTAACATTGAAATGGTTCCAAGGTGGAGTGAAGAGGTCATTCCTCTACTCACAATAGGGTCATTACAGGTAGAAACGCAACCATCAATTATACATCAAACAAAAAATCTCCAGATTTTACCAGGACGATTGTACAAACACGGTAAGGATGGGTTTTTAAGACTATGTGTACAGTCCGAAGAATCCGACTACTATCTCAAACAGGCTCATATACAAAATACAGGGTTTCACAATGGAGAAACACAAACATGCCAACCACTAAAGAGACTGTGAGTCTATTGGCAAAACATGGAACACAATGTCCATACATATGTAAAATCATGTGATATCTGTACAAAACAACCTCCAATGGAACATGCCACCCTGTTTTGAGTAGTATAAGCATCCAATTGGAGTACTCACATAACTGAGTACTTCAAAAACAAGAACTTCCCTGAGGGATGGGGCAAGGCAAGAATGAAAAAAGTAGAAGAAGAGGCCAAAAACTATCGTCTCATTGCCAACCAACTATATAGGTGGGGAGAAGAGGAACAACTATGATTGTGTGCTACTGAAAGAGAATATTATATTATCCTAGAATAAGCACATTCAGGACAGCCAGGGAAACATTTCTGTGCTGATAAAACAACAAATCTCGTGCTACACTCAAGAATTTGGTGGCTAACACTGTTTATGGATGCATAGATCTGTGTCAACTGATGTGATGAATGTCAACGCACAAAACCACCCCTACTAAGAGATGAAATACCATTAAGGCCAATGATGGGGATACGTGCTTTTGCCAAATGGGGCATCGACTTTATTGGGCCCATCATACCTCCAGGATATAGGTCGCATGCACAATACATCATAGTAGCAACAGACTACATGATGAAATGGGTGGAAGCGAAGGAAACACAAAATGACAATGCACAAACTACAGCTCAGTTCGTTTTCAAACACATCTTTACAAGATATGGTCTACCCATAGAAATAGTAAGTGATAGGGCAACATACTTTCTAAGCAAGCAAAGTTTCAAAGAAAATCACAGTAGAACGATTGTCTCGATACTATTCCAATAGCATCCCTACAAAAGGCCTCTACATGGTTACGTGGAATGGATCTACGCATTAATTTACAGCTTGCTGATGGTACAATCGAGCGAGCATTAGTGGACATTGGGGCAAGAGCTAATGTTGTTAACTACTCCACTTTCAGAAAACTCACAAGGAAACCTCTAATACCAAACATGATGGGGTTCAAAGTGGGAAACAAAGGCACAATGGACAGTCTAGGACACATCAATTTACCAATCACTATTGATGGAACATTTTATCTGCATCAATTTCATGTGGTCGAGGATCAGGATCTTAATGAAGTAGTTATTCTGGGAGTACCATATATGGATGCGCACTTATCAGGCCACGCCAAACTGGTAGGACAATACCTTGTAGCTCAGACAAGAGGACCAATCTTTTGCCACACCCTTTGTACCAACAAACCATGTATGGGAATCTCTACAAACACCATTTACTCCAATTCAGCAATATTCTCCAACCGTGGTAAGGAAAGTATGGATTAAAAAATCCATCATGAAAACCATTCCGATGAAATTGTGGATACCCAAATGACAAAGCAATACAAGCCAGGCTACATTGCCTCAATAAAAATCCAACCTCACCAAACTGACCACGGCTTTGTCGGACAATGTAGGCCAATCCAACATCAACCTTGACAACCAAAAGAAGTCAAGCAGGTATGGAAATCAAAACAAAATTGCTCAAGGGAATCCACATCCAAGCAATTTCAGTGGTGATCAAAACAAAGAGCTCAATCAAAACAACAAGCAACATCACAACTTCTGCAGGTCACCGTCAAACATACGGCGCGTCTTCTACAATTACTACTATTTAGACCATGCAGCTTCAATGTGACCTCGACACTAGCAGCCAATGAACATATTTTTTAGCCCCCCTCTCTTGCACAAAATTTTGTTTCCCCATATATTCTCCATCGGCATTGGGACGACTCACTCTAGGAAGGGAGGAAATGCAGCTAGATTATCATTTTGTATATATTATTATAATATTATTTCTTTTCTTTTTGTTTTCTTTTCTTTTTCTTTTCCTTTTCTTTTTCTTTAAAACAAGCTTTTCAGAGCCTTATAAACTTTTAGGCGGCATAATCATGAGCCATACCGGCACCATCTAATACTGGGTTAAGAATATGTATGTATGAGAGGTGACACTAATTTTGGCTAATTTTCGGCCAACTAATAATAAATTGTAAAGAAATTTATTTTACTAAAAAGAAAAAAACAACAAATAATCAACAAAAATTGATAAGTCGAGCCAAGAAAGTTGGAATTGGCTTTTGAAAGTAAACGCCAAAACTTCAAAGCAAGGACTTCGAACATGGAAAATATGAAAAGATTCGGCACACGATGGATTTTGAGCCAGCTTCTAAGGGATCAAAACTGCAGATCGATCACCATTTGTCAATCAAATATCAGAATGAAGAATGGTTTGAACTGCAGGTGATATGAAGAACAGGATAGGATCAATGGTGGTAAGTATGAATGGGGCATTCCGGGTAGACTAGGAATATATAGTCGAATGGTGCAACATAAGCTCATTTGCTTTGAGAGAGAGAGAGAGAGAGAGAGAGAGAGAGAGAGAGAGAGAGAGAGAGAGAGAGAGAGAGAGAGAGATAGAGAGAGAGAGAGAGAGTAGAAGCATAGGGTTTTTGGATTTATTTCCGCCTGCTGCGACCACCTTGGTAGCTCTTACTACACCGGATTCGGCATATATGATCTTTAACCTTACAAGAACATGTATGTATTCCCCATACTGCATCAACATTGCCAAAACAATAGATCAGAGCAATACAAAGTCACAAAATCTGCAAACTAATAGGGCCAATGGGGGACTTTAAAAATCATCAAAAACCAAAAACCTTTAATCATCAGTAGACCCCAAGTAGCTCGTAGAATCAGGCAGGGCAAAAACAACTGGAAAATGTAGTGGAACATGGATCACGATACATGTTCCCCAAATCCTAAAACCAATAAAATTTGTACAGAAGCATCCTTAGGTGGCCAGGAACAACCTCCCCTAGCTGGAATTGCAAAATGCTTCCCAACATGAAACGCGATCCATGTACCCTTTTGCCAAAATCAGGGCAGGACTAGTTCACTAGCTTGGGAATGCAACAATATGACTGGTGCTGCAAAAATAATCACAAAAATTGCTCTTAAACTCATCAGACCTTCCTGACTTGCTACCTTCAGTCTACAAATGGTCTTTTGGCCATTTTCATAGAAAAAATTGTAGGAGTTCAGTAGAAACTCAGGGAAAGTAAAAATGGTAGGATGCCATTAAAACTCATGGAATAGAGCTAAAAGGAGAGTTCTTGAGGAGGAGTTTTCAATTGCTGCTTAAGCCAGTTGGAAAGCTTCACACTATCCTCAAAGCCTATCAACAAGGAAATGTAACTTAAGGATGTTTGTAGGATCAAAACCAAGCAAAAGATTACCTACAAAGTGGTGAAATTTTCCAGAATCAATTTGTCTCCTCAAATGGATTCAGGGTTTGGTGGAATTTGACAGGGAGCTAGGGAAAGCTGTGAATTACATGCACAAATCATCGGGAATAGAGGCAATGGTAGCTAACAGGCAAAGCATGTGCCCAAAATTGGATCCAAGAAACAAATATGGTCAAGACGGAAAAAAACATGGCCATAAACTAGAAAATGGGGCAAACTAAGAAAAAACATGTCCAAATCTAAAAAAATCTCACCAATGTACTAGGAAGACCTATGGGAACATATGTGCAAAGAAAATGTATCAAAATTCCTCTAAACATGGATTGCGATCCATGTACCTTTTTGCCAAATCAAAGAAAAACCCATGCCATATGGCCTAGTATATTCAAAAAAAGCCAAGCCATGAAGTTTCAAGCCACAAATTCCAAAATCCATTTCAAAATGCCAAAATTCTCTAAGTCTGTTCCGCTCCTATCTTCTGCCTAGACCCTTTGTAATTCTGACAATGGAGGAGGTCTTTCCATATGTAATGCGACACATGGATGTGTGTTGCATCAATAAAAGAGGCATTCCATTGCAACAAATTAATGCAAATTTTGGTACCGCCGGTAGGTCTCTTGGGATTGTTTAAAAACTAGTCTAAGTGTCAAACCAATGATCTAAATCCCAAAATCCTTGGACGAAGGCACTATCTAGATGAACCCTATTAGATGGTATCATTAGAATTTCAAGATGTTGTCCAACATGGATCGCGATCCATGTACCTTAGACCCTAAATCTAGAGAAATTTTCACAGTAGAATCTCCATATGCCCAGGAACAACCTCCCCTAGTTGGATTTTCAAAATTCCTCCCAACCTGGATCGAGATCCATGTACCTTTTTACTAGAATTCCTCTATTACATTATGCCCTTGTGCCTATAGTAGTCCTAGATGCACTGGTGAAATTTGGTCAAATTTGGGGTAGTTTTGACAAAGTTATGCTCATTTTTTATTATATGGTCAAAGTTTGCAACTTTCCAAAAGTTTCGATCAATTGCTAAAACTTGTTTTTAATGCTAAAATTGACCACAGGATGCCTCAAAGCAAAGCACAAAGGGAGTGGGAAGCTGCACCTTATGAGATAACAAATATCTCCTCAATGAGAAGGCACATATCACCAAATAGGTACTCGAAGCAATATCAGCTAGCATATTCATCGGAATATTTCAAGCCACGGATGGAGAAATAGTGAAGACCAATATCTTCCCAAGGGAAATGTGGACACTACACCAAAATCTAGAAGTACGAGCAAGGGATAGATGCCTACAATTGGAAAGCTTCCTACGATTATCGCCCTAGGGAACGGATATCAGATGATATCATGAACTCATAAGCTATATTCAGTACAATGGGGAAGCCACTCTGACTGACAAAGATGGGGCAACAATCAAGGTTAAGATCACAACAGAAATAATCAATGGAACTCTCCATCTGCAGCAAGGGACGCACAATCTATTGCAAAAGACAAAAGAAATAGACAACGACAAAGCTTTCCTGAAGCAGAAAGGCCACAAGTTGACATATCAGGATTTAATCTACTCAAAAATTGAATTGCCGTTGCGCTTCATATCGCAACACTTCAAAGTGCAAAAGCCACCAAGCCTATACAGAACCGTTGTTGTACATGCTAGTAGTAATGACAATGGGCTTGGAAAAGAGAAGAGTGGTCAGCTGTGACTTTAGAAATCACCTTCTCAACAACATCGTTGAAGCAAACCTAAAAGGGTTCCAAAAAAGTAAGACCTACATGAATGCAGGGCCAATGTTGACACAAATGGCCTATCAAGCATTAGGGATGATTGATGGTCTACCACCCACAAAAGCGCAGATAGATCTAATTCACAAATCTAAAAGATCAGTAAGACCTGTGGCCCCGGAGCATCCACAAGGCCGAAACTAGAAGCTAAATAAACAAGACAAAGTGCAACCATAAATGACTCTGACAGCAAAAAGACAAAGTCGGATGCTCGGAGTAGGCAGGAAGTTGGGTCCCAACAAAGAGATACCCCTTCGGAGTACCAGTATTCAGAAGAGGAGCATGGCATCCAGTTCTCCCTAGGATATACAATATTAAGGAAGAAAACTGCCCGCATCGCAGAAGCCATCCCAATAACTCAAGCAAGGAGAACAATGGAAGAAGCGTAGGCATTGAGGGAAAGAATTTTCCAACAGAAGCATGAAGAAAAAAGAATCCAAGGAAGAGAAGCTAATGATGAGAAAGAAGAAGAAGAAGAAGAAGAGGAAAGCATTCCGTTGTTACACAGGCAGACAACAGCTCTAGAACGGATCAAGCAGCAAAAAAAACAAGAAGCCGAAGGGAATTGAGAGATTGCTAGCACTATGCGACAACAAATCCAACGAGCTCAAACGAAAGATGGAGCAAAGAGAGAAAGAAGAATCAAAGAGATCACACGTCGATGATCTTGAATCATGTGACGAATCCACTCGAACAGAAAACAAGGAAGATAACTCACAAGGAAAGGAAGAAGAAGACACGCTTGACCAGCAGGTTCAAGAATTTGATTCTCGCAAGGACACTAAGGTACCTTCAGAGACTGCAATGAAAGAGAAATAAAAATTTGAAGACCTCCCAGAGCAAGGAGCGGAGAAGATGCAGTCAAAACAAAAGACATATCAAGAAACGGAGGCAACACAACCAAAGCCTACCACAATTTTAGCAATTATAGAAGAACTGAAACTGAAGGAAAAAACGATTGATGACGCTGGGACATTAGATCAAGGTCAAAAAAGCCAGTAGAAACCAAGATCGCAAGCTATAATAGAGGAGGGAGCAAAAATGATAAAGTCATTCGACATTGATGCTCATTTAGAGAGAATCAAGCTCCAGTTTCAATGCCAAAGGGCTCTTTACAACCTACGCAAGCTAAAAGTGGAAGATACTAAAAGAGACGCATGTAAGGCATCTTAAAATACCTTGCAACTAAAACAAAGAATAGAGGAATTGGAGGAAGCACAACTACAAGTCCAATCCGAGTTGCAAAGAGAACAGGAAAATGCAGCCTACTATTACAAGGAGGTGCAGCAGTTTAATGAGGCAAACTCTTCACTGCAAGTCGAGAACCAATTCCTTGAGGAGGAACTATCCAAAGAAAGGGAACAGAACAAAAAGCAGCAAGAGTCATACGCGATGGTCAGCAGAACCCTTACCCAGCTCTTAGCCATACAAGAGACTCTCACGTCCTCAACCGTGACTGCTAGATCAACCTCCTTGAACTAGGAGGTAAAGGATAAAAAACAGGCCCTTTCTCAGGAAAAGAATGATAGAAAAATCATGATAGAAGGACATAAGGCCCTGCAAAAATCCAAAGACGAGAAAATCAAATAATTGAGGAAGCAGTTGGCAGAGACACGGGGGGAATTGGAGACTCTGAGGGAAAATCAAGTAAAGCCTCACCAAACAATCCCAATAGACTTTGAGCAAGAAGGAGGGTTTGAATACTCCACATTCAATGCTCACCAAACATATGTGCCAACTACATACATGGGAAAAGCGACGCAAGAATCTGCACATCCAGCCAGGACATCTCAAATTGCAGTTGATCTCTTAAGATAGCTGATTCAAGGGTTAAAAGTTTACAGCTACGGGTGATGTGTTAGTTCAGGTAGTAAACTGGAAAAGGAAATGAAACTGAACTGGAATACTTCTACTGGAATGAGGAACAGACTGAAGTACTGAGAATGATATTCAAATTCAGATTCAGAGAGAGAATGAATACAGAGTATGTATGAGAGAAGTACACTGGCTGTTGTATTTAGATTTACAGGTGAAAGTTTACAGATAAAGATTTTGTAGCTCGAGAACAGCTCAAGACTAAGGATTATGAATCATAAGCTTTGTAACATTTAATGGCCTACTAACTTATGTGTAGCGGAAATTAGCATGAACATAGTGGGCATTTCATTAGAATAGATTCCTAATGAGAATTTCAAGAGTGCTTGGGTGGAGAGAGCAACAAAAAGCATAACACCTAGTTAGATAGCATCAACACTACTTTCAAAAGAGAGAGAAATTAAGCTATTGACAACAGTTGAGGACCGGATTTGCATGGAGCCGGTCCCCCCTCCAAAAGGCTTTGTACTATGGTTTCTCCCATCAAGAGAGACATTGTACAATACAATTCTTTGTGTTCCTTCAAGACTAGCTAGTGCAATGAAGATGAAAGCTTCATGCACTAAGCAAAACACTTAACAAACACAACTTTAATTATCCACGTTCTCAGACCCAAGACCTCACACACCTTCGAAGATGGTGAGAGCTAGGAGGGTATGAGAGTAGATTGAGAGGAAGAAGGAGTATCTTACGAGAAATATGTACATCTCCTCACATAATCACTCATATTAGCATAGCTTTAGCTTAGTAATTAGCTTGGTAGAGGAGATGAGCATGCATTGAAGCTTGGCTCTTGGTTGGATTTGCATCCACATGCCAAGAGTGTGTTGATGTAGGCTTCTATCTCACAAGCTTGGAG
Source organism: Adiantum capillus-veneris (assembly GCF_014529385.1). Classification (NCBI taxonomy): domain Eukaryota; kingdom Viridiplantae; phylum Streptophyta; class Polypodiopsida; order Polypodiales; family Pteridaceae; genus Adiantum; species Adiantum capillus-veneris. The sequence goes on from NC_140942.1 coordinate 160,843,935, forward strand.
TAGGTGATGAGCTCTCCATTAAACCTTGGGAAGAGATAGTCTTCTTTGCTTCACATATAGACTGTGTGTGAGTTTGTGTGTGATAATTCCTTGCAATAATCAGCCCCCTCTCTCTCTTGGGCGGGCCCTCTTGCTATTGGCTCTTGCTCCAGCCTCATTGGCCCTCCCCAAGTCAAGCCAATGACTATTAATCAGCATAAGTGATAGCCTTTTGACATGTGTCCCCCTTTCCCCTTTTGTGAGAGCTTTAGGTAATTTAATAATTAAACTAAACTCTCATTGGACCACTTTGCCTCCTAGCCAATAGGAATCAGGCAAGCCATTGGGCTCCTGAATGCTCATTGGACCCCTTGGAAGACTGCCCAATAGTCATCTAGGAGACCTAATTCTTATTGGTTCCTTTTATTAAGTGTTTTTAAATTAATTAAACTAGATTTACTCTAGCCTAATTCTCATTGGTCCACCTCCAAGGACATCCAATAGGAATTAGGCACACCTTGTGGGCATCTGGGCTAGGGAGCTGACATGTGTCCCTAATTCCCTTTGTGTAAAGGGAGCCTGTGTGTGTGTGTGTGTGACTTTTTCTCTCATACCCTAGAAGAAGGGCTCACCCCCTCCCATGTAGGGATTGCAAATACTTTTTAGTCACACACAAAGCATCCAATTTCCCCTAGGGTTGACCTTTGGACACAACCTTTGAATTTTGGAACCTTAGCATTTTGGAAGTCTTAATGGGCTGAACCTTAGGGTCTTTTTAGCCCATTGTTGCACATGGATTTTTTGCAAATGGCCCCCCCTTTGGATCCCTATTTTCCCTCCTTTGGATCCCTACTGTGGCCGGTCTGCTAGCTTAGCCAATATTCTAGCTTTTTCTCCCCTAGCACTTCCCCACATTAAATGATCAGTTTAATATGATAAAATCATTTAGGAGAATTAGATATTGATTATTATGACATTACCTCTCTCTTGAAATCATAGTCGTCCTCGACTATGGTGTAGAGAAGATAAAGCATATTTTTGAGTCCTTTTCTTAGCGGGTAGAGGATCCCTATATTACCCTACGACATCATTCCACAATGGATGACTAGTCCATTTGGCGCTTGAGAGCCTCAGGCTGCCGCAAGCATGTTTGCACATTAGTCCTATCAATCTTCCATAGTAGAGTGACAAGCACTACTTGGTGTTTGGGAGACGTCGTCTCCAGAAACTTGATCTAAGCATGCATACTACTTCATTTTTGTGCATAAATAAAAAGAGAGTCTTATAAGACAAAAAAACTTTGTTCATTTTTAACATTTTTAACATTTTCTTACTCTTGGGAAGCATTGTAAGCATTGACAAGGTTTAGGTTATCCTTTAATTGTATGCCTTGCATCCATCTAGCATCTTCAAAAGGATAATTCTTAAACTTAATAAGATATCATCGGATAGTCTTACCGCCTCTTAGTACCTTGTCTTCATGTCGGAGAATGGACTCGGGCTGCAGCACCTCCTCTTGGTCCTCGATCTCCGGTGGGTCTTCAATAGTTGGTTCTTGAGGCGGCTCTCCTTTGTAAGGCTTTAATAGGCTCACATGGAAAGCATTTTGTATGAGCCAATGATTGGGCAACTTGAGTTGATAGGCCATCTCATTGATTGGCCTAAGAATCTGGAAGGGACCATAGTACCTTTTTGCTAGTTTAGCATAGTAATTTTGGTGGCCCGTAGGATTCTTTCCCGTTGTGTGCCTTAATCGAGCCTTGGGAAACTTTAATAAGACCCAACCATTTTCTTTAAAGGCTTGGGCTCTTCTGTGCTTGTCAGTAGCAGCCTTTTGCCTTTGCTGTCAGATAGAGATAGCATCCTTAATCTTTTGCCTTTGCTGTCAGATAGAGATAGCATCCTTAATCTTTTGCCTTTGATGTCAGATAGAGATAGCATCCTTAATCTTTTGAAAAGATTCTTGTAGATCTCGGCTATACTCATCTGAAGGGAAGATCTTCCCATGTACCTTAAGTAGCAAGGGACTTTTTGATCTTCCCTCAATTACCTCGAAAGGTGCTTTTCCCGTGGAAGTATGTACAGTGTTGTTGTAAGCATACTCCACTAAGGGTAAGCACTTCTCCCATTGGGATATTTGATCTACTTCCGTTACATAGGCTTTTAGTATACCAAGAATGGTTAGGTTAGCTATTTCACTTTGGCCATCCGTTTGTGGATGATAGGCCGAAGAGAATTTTAGCCTTGTCCCTAAAGTCTCAAAGAGACCCTTCCAAAAATTACTGGTCATTCTAGGATCTCTATTCGACACTATGGACATTGGCAAGCCATGGTACTTGAAAATTTGTGAAATGAAGAGGGTTTCCATTTGATGGGCTTTGATAGCCTTTTTGACAGGTATAAAATGAGCTTGTTTACTGAACCTGTCTACTATCATCCATATTCGCGTATTCCCATGGATAGACTTAGGTAATCCAAAGATAAAATCCATGGATATGCTCTCCCATGGCGAATTAGGGATTGGCAAGGGTTGAAGCAATCCAAGTTGCTTCCCTCTATCAAATTTTGTCTTTTGCCATACCGCACATTTAGAAACATACTCTTGTATGTTCACTTTCATGGTAGGCCAATAGAAATATGTTTCAATTCCCTTTACGGTAGACTGAATCCCTCTATGCCCCGCATAAGGTGGAGCATGAGATTCATACATTACTTTCTCACGTAGTGAGTTAGTAACGCATAGTCTATTGCCATAGAGAAGATAACCATCTTGTAAGGTAAATGGTTCTTCTTTCTTCCCTAATGCAAGGGATGAAATCATATCTTTAAAATCGGGATCAATAGCGTACTCATCTATCATTGAAGATAGATCATTGTGAGTGGCTATGGAAACCGCATTCACTCTCGGTCGTCTTGAGAGTGCATCAGCTACTTGATTATGCTTGCCAGCAATGTGCGCAATATGAAAATGAAATTGCAAAAGAAAATTTGCCCACCTCATTTGTTTGTCGGAGAGCTTGGTTTGCGTCATGAAGTAATTAAGACTTTGGTGATCCGTTCACAGAATGAAAGGAGTCCCCAATAAATAGTGCTTCCATGACTCTAAGGCATGTAGAACTGCAAGGATTTCCTTTTCATATATGCCTAGATCTTGCTCAACAGGGTCGAGCCTTCGACTCTCATAGCCTATGGCATGCCCTTCTTGGAGCAAAACAGCTCCAAGGCAATCACCACAAGCATCACATTGGACCTCAAATGGTTTTGAGAGATCCGGTAGTGTAAGCACAAGTTGAGAGATAAGCTTTTCGAAAGCATTGATCTCCTTAGTAGACCATGTATACCTAACGTTTTTCTTTGTTAGGTCATGTAATGGTCCCTCAATTTGTGAGAACTTTTCTATGAAGCGTCTATAGTATGCACACATACCTATAAAGCTTCTTAGTTCATGAAGATTCCTTGGTTTAGGCCATCCTTTTATTACCTCTAACTTTGATGGATCCATTTGAATGCCATCTTGAGAGATAATGTGACCTAAATACTGAACCTCTTGCAAGAAAAATTCACTTTTCTTTTGATTAACATAAAGTTTAGTCTCTCTCAAAACTTGAAATATTACCTGGAGGTGTTGCTTGTGCTCGTCTAATGAATTAGAGTAGATGATAATATCATCAAAGACCACTCCAGTGAAGGTTCGATGTGGATTGAACAACTTCTCCATCAAGCGGTTGAATGTGGCTGGTGCATTGGTCAAGCCAAAAGGCATGACAATGTATTCGTAAAGACCAAATGTGGTGCGAAATGCGGTCTTTACAATATCTTGATCAACTATCCTTATTTGATGATAGCCACTTTTTAGGTCAATCCTATTGAAGTAGGTCGATCCTTGTAGCTTATCAAATAGGTCTTCTACCCGTGGAACGGGAAACCTATTCTTGATAGTGATCCTATTTAGTGTTCTATAGTCGACACAAATGCGATATGTGCCGTCTTTCTTTTGCACTAATAGCACAGGTGAGCAAAATGGGGATGAGATAGGCCTAACCATGCCCTTCTCAACTAACTCATGCACTTGCCGCATAATCTCCTCTTGTTGAGCTTGAGAAACTCTATAAGGAGGTTTGTTAGGCGGTGAACTTCCTGGAAGAAGTTCAATTGCATGGTCATCATTACCTCGTTTAGGAGGTAGCTCACAAGGGATGTCGTCAATAAAAACATCTTAAAACCCCTTGAGAAAATTGCATTACTCTAATTCCTTTTGGTTGCTTTTATTTTCTTTTGCTAAAGCATTAGGTTCATTTTGAGAATCTTTAACAAAAATCATGTACACTGAAATAGAGCTCTTTATTGACTTGTTGAAAGCTCGTGTATGTACAATGGGAATAGTGTTACCCATTTCCTTAGCATCTATATACATGTCTTTTTCCCCAAACTTAAAGGAGATTCTCCTTTCAGAAAATTTAACATCGGCAACCAGGCGGTCAAACCATGGTGCCCCTAGGATTACATCCTCATGCTTGAGAGGAGAGATAAAGAAGTCCTCTTTGTCCACATAGCCTTGGACATGAAGCCTTAATTTCCCGATTAAGGGAGTGACTGAAGCTTCTTGCCCCTTGAAGGCTCTGTCTACGGGTAGGACATCTCCCATCTCGTAGGATTGTATGCCTAGCTTGGTGGCCAACTCTATAGATATAAAATTGTGAGTAGAACCAGGGTCAAAGAGAATAAAATCATCATGTTCTCTTACCTTTCCCCAAGCATGGCATAGAGGAGATCCTTTGTGATGAGTTTAGTGAGTCTCCTCCTCTTGGATTTCAACCAAGGAAGCTCTAGGAGGATCTTGGTGGTTTTTCTTTTGGAGACAAGCGCGGTACGCATGTCCTTGTTCGCCGCACTTGAAACACTGGTTATCCTTACGATAACGCCCAAGCTCTTCAGGAGAGAGTTTATTCTTACCTTTGTAAACTCCCTTCTCTTTATCTTTGTTGGAGTTGCCCTTAGGAGACTTTTGGACATTGTCCTTCCCCTTAGGCTCATTGGAACCCTTGTTTTCCGGGGGCTTATTATTTCTTTTAGCCCCCATTTGGAAATTGATTCGAGAGGCCACCATAGTATGGTGTATTACCGCCAATATGGTGCGTGGCCTTTGGGAGTTGACATAATCCGCCATTTCTTCGGTTAAGCCCGCACAAAATTTTGTTCTCCAAAATCCAACTTTTTAAAGACATGGATTTGAGTTGTAGGTCCCAAAACTTGTCTACATATTTGTGGATGGATTCATTGGGAGAGAGCTTTAAGCTTCGCCATTCGGTGAGTACTTTGTCTTTGGCATCGGTGGCCAAAAACTGGTTCATAATGGAAGCTCTTAAAGCTTTCCATGTTCGTGGAGCTTCACCGTTGGCTCGTAGGCTAGACCACCATTGCCTGGCGGACTTTTGAAAGTGCATAGCTACATGGCATAGCTTAGAGGACTCCGTGAAGCTCTCATCTCCAAACGCCCCATCGAACTGTTGGATAAAGGCCAAGACTTTGTCCGTAGCACCAAAGGTGCCATCATAGGTAAGGAAAGAGATGCTCTTCCCTCCCTCTTTGAATTTCTTCAACTTGGACGACCTCTTCCATGCGGCGTAGGATTTCCTATGGCCTCTTCTTTTTGATGGTTCAAAGGTTGCACCATCACTTTCTTCAGAAGGTGAAGAATTTGAAGAAGGTGGAGAAGAGGGTGACCTCTTTCTCGGCTTTTTCTTGTCTTGATCTTCGTCGTCTTCACCATAGCTTTCATAAGAGGAAGAGGATGAAGAAGATGGAGAAGAGGGTGTCCTCTTTCTCGCCTTTTTCTTCTGTTGCTTTTTATCATCCCTCTTTGAATTCTGACGTGGAGAAGAGTGTGATGGTCTTCTCCGCTTTGGTGGTGATGGAGAGCGTTTAGCCCGCCGTCTCCGTGGAGCCATCTCCGCCGAGGTGGCGGGAGACTCGCTTCTTTCTCGTTCCATCGGTGGAGGCTCTTGAGTTCTCCTTTGGGAAGGAGATGCATCATCAAGAAGTAAATTCTTGAGCCCTTCATATGGATTCCCTTCTTCTTCCCGAACCGGAGAGAGACCTATTTCGGGAGTCTCACAAGGAGGCTTCCTAGGTATTCTCTCATCATGGTGATGAGCTTGGAGAATCCCGTGAGCACGAAGCTGCCGTTGCACTTCACTTTGGAGAGATGGATTGCCCATGGCTTGTTGAAGCCTAGAAACAAGATAGTTAACAAGCATTGAAGCATCATTAGTAGCTTGCTCATGAGCAAAATCAAAGTTATCAATATTAATTTCACTCTCTTTACTATTGTCAGCCATTCTAACAACTTTTAGGTGTACTTTGGCACTTCAAGCCCTAGTTGCTACTCCTCTTTACCCCTTTAGAAAAAGCACTCAAGCAATTGTACCCGCGGCTCGAATACCATTAATTGCAAGGAATAGAAGAGAGGGTCTTTCGACCCCAAAACAGCACCGGCTCGTGTGAAGCTTCTAATAGCTCAATAGTGGTTAAGCCGTAGGCAAGCCCCGTAGGACTCCACTATTAAGACCATAGCTCTCGACGGTGATGCCCCGTTAACTGCACGAAGTCAGGCGCACTGCAAGGCTGAAAAATCCCTATTCTACTTACTCACAGGCAATTAATAATACCAACCATTTATAGCTAGCTTAAGGACCTCCCTTCTTGAGCAAGAAAAGAGAAACCTTGTGCTCTGATACCAATGTAACATTTAATGGCCTACTAACTTATGTGTAGCGGAAATTAGCATGAATATAGTGGGCATTTCATTAGAATAGATTCCTAATGAGAATTTCAAGAGTGCTTGGGTGGAGAGAGCAACAAAAAGCATAACACCTAGTTAGATAGCATCAACACTACTTTCAAAAGAGAGAGAAATTAAGCTATTGATAACAGTTGAGGACCGGATTTGCATGGAGTTGGTCCCCCCTCCAAAAGGCTTTGTATTATGGTTTCTCCCATCAAGAGAGACATTGTACAATACAATTCTTTGTGTTCCTTCAAGACTAGCTAGTGCAATGAAGATGAAAGCTTCATGCACTAAGCAAAACACTTAACAAACACAATTTTAATTATCCCCGTTCTCAGACCCAAGACCTCACACACCTTCGAAGATGGTGAGAGCTAGGAGGGTATGAGAGTAGATTGAGAGGAAGAAGGAGTATTTTACGAGAAATATGTACATCTCCTCACATAATCACTCATATTAGCATAGCTTTAGCTTAGTAATTAGCTTGGTAGAGGATATGAGCATGCATTGAAGCTTGGCTCTTGGTTGTATTTGCATCCACATTCCAAGAGTGTGTTGATGTAGGCTTCTATCTCACAAGCTTGGAGTAGGTGATGAGCTCTCCATTAAAGCTTCGGATGAGATAGTCTTCTCTGCTTCACACATAAACTGTGTGTGAGTGAGTGTGTGATAATTCCTTGCAAAAATCAGCCCCCTCTCTCTCTTGGGCAAGCCCTCTTGCTATTGGCTCTTGCTCCAGCCTCATTGGCCCTCCCCAAGTCAAGCCAATGACTATTAATCAGCATAAGTGATAGCCTTTTGACATGTGTCCCCCTTTCCCCTTTTGTGAGAGCTTTAGGTAGTTTAATAATTAAACTAAACTCTCATTGGACCACTTTGCCTCCTAGCCAATAGGAATCAGGCAAGCCATTGGGCTCCTGAATGCTCATTGGACCCCTTGGGAGACTGCCCAATAGTCATCTAGGAGACCTAATTCTCATTGGTTCTTTTTATTAAGTGTTTTTAAATTAATTAAACTAGATTTACTCTAGCCTAATTCTCATTGGTCCACCTCCAAGGCCATCCAATAGGAATTAGGCACACCTTGTGGGCATCTGGGCTAGGGAGCTGACATGTGTCCCTAATTCCCTTTGTGTAAAGGGAGCCTGTGTGTGTGTGTGACTTTTTCTCTCATCCCCTAGAAGAAGGGATCACCCCCTCCCATGTAGGGATTGCAAAGACTTTTTAGTCACACACAAAGCATCCAATTTCCCCTAGGGTTGACCTTTGGACACAACCTTTGAATTTTGGAACCTTAGCATTTTGGAAGTCTTAATGGTCTGAACCTTAGGGTCTTTTTAGCCCATTGTTGCACATGGCTCTTTTGCAGATGGCCCCCCCTTTGGATCCTTATTTTCCCTCATTTAGATCCCTACTGTGGCCGGTCTGCTAGCTTAACCAATATTCTAGCTTTTTCTCCCCTGGCACTTCCCCACATTAAATGATCAGTTTAATATGAAAATCATTTAGGAGAATTAGATATTGATTATTATGACAAGCTTAAACAGAAGTAAATCCAAAAAATGACTCGATTCAAACCCACGACTAATGCCAACCCGATTACAACGTAATGGGTCCTATTTATATGCCTTCGGAATTACTGTTGTAACTGCTGTGGTAATTACTGACGGATCCATTGTTTGTCTCACAAAAGCCGGTTCCCACCCAGTGAGACTGTCTTAGCCATCTACATTCTTCCCTCCTTTCTTGAATTTTGGTAAGATTCCAAAATTTTGAGAAAAAATCCACCGTCTGATTCGTCTGGAATGTTGCTCGTTGAGTGCTTGACACCCCTATAGTTGTAATTCCATGGGCATCGAGCCAAACTGGACTAAAAAAATACATCGTCTGATTCTTCTAGAATTTTTCTCATTGAGTTTTGAACGCCCTTATAATTGTAATTCCAAGGGCCGTCAGCCAAATGACACCAACCTTTGAGTGGAAAAATTTAGCGCCACCTGCTGCGAAAACTGGTGGAAAAATCCACCGTCTGGTTCTAAGATGGAACTACCTAGTATCCTTCCACTGAACCCGCTTCCGTTTACCCTTTGGTCTGGATGGCGTCTCAGAAGTCCCAATGCCTGTATTCTCCTTTTGAATGAGTCTATAAATGGCCTCCTGCTCAAGTTGATCCCGCCTTTCTGTGGCCATCTCCATTTTCATAATGAGTGAGAGGATGATAGGTTTTGGTGTCGGGATCATAGAACATGCGTCTGCCTTTGGTGATCCAAGTTCTGGTCGTTTATGACAATGCGACGCTGTATGAATCCATCCTTCTGGGAGAGGCTGATTGGTTTCGATCCGAGCTTCAAGAAGAATCTCATCCATCTCTTTGTACTGTGGTCCTAGGCTTGGTTTAGTCGTAATGTCCTTTTCAGGCAGTTTAGAGGACTCAACAGTGAGTTGCAGCAGTTGGTTGGTGATCTTAGTGAGGCCTCTTATCTGAATTTTTCCATTGGCCTATACACAATTTGATCCTCTACACCTCCTCTTTCATCTTCTGGAGCTCATTCACTTGGAGAGCGTCGTCGAACAGTGTTTGCCAAGTTTTCCATTCCATAGTCGATCGCTCATACCAATCCTGAAGATCATTAGTAATCATGAAATATGTAAGCCGATGTTGAGGGTAAAGTGCTGGAAAAAATCTTGGCAACTGTTCCTCTCTTGCTGGTAAATCATACAAGAGAACAGGGGAATCAGGCACAAATTCCAAGGAGTTAAGGAAGGCCTAGTTCTCTTGCTACATCATTTTTATTATTACTCTAACCAACTGAAACAGGCACCAAAAAGCAGTTTCCTGTTCTCCTTGACATTCAAGTTTGAGGCCCTTGTTGGTGGCAGTATGATCCTCCAGAATGGTCTGCACCCTTTGATCCAGAACTCCCCTAGCAATCTGCATTTTCACTAAGACCTCTTTCAATTGATTCCTGACATCCTTCATGAATTTATGTTGGTTTGTTTCCTAGCAGAAACTCTAATTCCATAGCCAGAGAGCGACAACCTGTAGTAGACTACCGTTGCCAATGTGGATTGGTTACTCTCTCTTCAGCAGTTAGTATCGATTCAGGCACCCTTTTCAACATCTGTATTATACTGGGAGGTGCAGGTAATTGGCAGGCCTCTTGATCATGGAAAGTAGCTGATTTCCAATGCTCAACCATTTCCCTAGCTCCGACATACAGTCTCACTAAAAGTGCTTCAGATTAGAGATAAGATCATCATCCTCCAGATACCACCTAGTTATAGGAGCCTATTGATGTCTCAATCTCTTGTTCAACATGATGAGCTGTAATGAATGTTGCTCATCACCTGCTAGTCCCTCAATCACAGCTTTTCCTTTCCCTTAACATCCCTGTTGTGTTGTGACTGTTGTGCCGGTGGATTCCCAGTGTTGCTGGGTTGTTGCTCTCCTAGCTACTGATTACTCAACCGCTGCCCTTCATGCTGTTCTGGTTGGTCTGCCTGTCACTGATTTCTTTCAGTTGGCCATGTACCACCAGTACAGGTCCTGGAGGTGGAGATGGATGAGAGGTATCATCATCATCATCATCATTATGCCCTCTCTTTGGTTCATCCTCCTCCTTCTCTGCTTCTCCTTCCTCCTTTTCCTCATCTTCTTCAATGGTAGTCTGTTGTTCAATGTAATCAAGAATAGCTTGACTTTTTAGAGCACTGTTATATTCAGTAACTTTATCCTGCAAATCACTCTGCATCATCTCCATAAGAGACCTTAAGTTATCCATATTGAAAATAGCATTGCCTACTGGATTTAAAATCTCAGACAGATTATTATAGATATATCTTTCTGTTAATGTGGCCTTCAAAGCATTGTGGTGGATTAGTAAAGATTTGAAATCAACTCGCTTCATTCTCAGCATGGTTTCGAACCTATCAGCAGCTCGTTGAGCTTCTGCCTTTTCTTCCCGCATAGTCTGCATCTCAGACTCTACCTTAGCTAGCTTACTTTGTAACTGCCTTTTCTTCCCGCATAGTCTGCATCTCAGACTCTACCTTAACCAAGACAACAACAACTGAACAGAAAGACTAGCGTCCCTATCGATAGTTAGAAGCCGTTTCCACTATCCAAAAATATCAACTTGTCATCAGATGAAGAAGAGCCAGAAAATCAGACAACCCCCACTAGACTGAAAAGGAAGGCTAAAAAAGATCAAGATGGCATCTCAAAGAAGCACAGGATGACACTGACTAAGAGCACTGCTCTCTTGAAGTAGCTGGAAAGTCAAGTCAAAACAGTGTCTACTGAAAGGACTACAGTTAGCCAGACTGAACAACAGACTGACCACACTACTGGTGGAATCAACCAGTCAGCAGGCCAGCTTGCAGTAACCACCAGTACTGTACAAGATCAGTCAGGAAGGGCCAGTCCTGAGAAGTCACCAGACTAGGTTGATAAGGGCAAAGGCCCAGCTTCTCCAAATCCACTTTGCAAAGTTTCCATCAAATACAGTGAAGAAGCCTTGCAGCAGCTGGCAAAGAAAGAAAGGTTACAACAGCTGCAGACTCATCCACTGAAGGGACGTCTCCTATTGTAGAAATCTGATTATGTTGCATTACCTTATATGGCTCGTCTGACCCAGCAACAGTTAATGATGTCTATTCAGTAATCATTCAATCATCATGGAATACTATTGTGAATTGTATGGGACAAATGCTGGATGTTGCAGGGTCAGAAGATGAACTAATTAAGGTAAAGACTAAATTAAGGGAGGCTGAGGAGCAGATTGAAAAAATGGAGCAAGGGAGAGCAGCCCAGAACCTGCACCACACTCTCCTTGAGGCTCACTTAGATAGAAAACTTAGTCAACAATCCACGGTCTCCTCAGAGGATGAGATTTGCGGTTGCAGTGAAGTCAAAGCTCGGCAATGGCGATGGACAACTAGAGGTAATCTTCACTCAGGGGATTTGCGAGAAAAAACACCTACTTGCCTTACTGTTATACGTGTTCGTGTCATAAAATCTACACCACTTACCGTTCCTAGACTTTTGTGCACCACAATTGACGTGGCAGACATGCATTGGACAAGACTTTCACCCGTCATTGAAATGATTACCACTGATATTCTATATGACCATTGGTCCCCTAAAAACTAATAACTTTGTCCCCACTATTCTGGTCCTGGTATAAGTCTGTCTTGGGCGCACTGGTACTAGTCTGAAACTGGTGCTGGAACTAGAACTGACTGCACATGAAAAAGTCCCAAGATAGTTGACTCTAGAATTTCTTGGTCTTCAGCGCCCAGATCCTCAGTACCCTGTTCCTAGAAAGTCTCTCTAGCCTCTGAATAGTAGAGCTTGATTTTAGCTCCATTATACACCCCTGGCAGCAGTAATCCAGATAGGTCTTTCAGTCTTATCGTACCATTGGAGAAAAACCAGTCCACTTTGAATGGTCCTGCCCAGGCTATCTTTAGATTAGGCTTCTTAGGACCCAATCTGGACTAATATAGGAGTACAAGATCCCCTTTCTCAAACTCCCTGACCTTAATCCTTCGTTCATGCCAGTGTTTCCTTCTTTGCTAAACAATCTCCTATTCCAGCATAGCCCATTGCCTCAGTTCATCTAACTAGGTAAGCTCCTCCAGTCGCTTCTTAAGATTGTGATTAAAATCTAACCCATATTCTATGGCCATTATAAGACTTGGAATAACAAACTGCATAGGGACAACAGCTTCAGTGCCATAGACCATTCTAAATGGTGTTAATCCTGTAGTGACCTTATAAGCTGTCGTGTATGCCCATAAAGTAGTCTGAACCTTCAAATCCCACTGGTCTATATTTTTTTGCACAATCTTAGTGAGAATAGTCTTAATAATCTTGTTACTTCTTTCGGCCTTTCCATTGCATCTAGGATAATATGGTGTGGATTTTCGATGCTTGACTGAAAACATATCCATAAGTATATCCATAGTCTCATTGATGAAGTGTGTCCCTTGATCCGACACAATCTCCACAGGACGGCCAACAGCTTCAGTGCCATAGACCATTCTAAATGGTGTTAATCCTGTAGTGACCTTATAAGCTGTCGTGTATGCCCATAAAGTATTCTGAACCTTCAAATCCCACTGGTCTATATTTTTTGCACAATCTTAGTGAGAATAGTCTTAATAATCTTGTTACTTCTTTTGGCCTTTCCATTGCATCTAGGATAATATGGTGTGGATTTTCGATGCTTGACTGAAAGCATATCCATAAGGATATCCATAGTCTCATTGATGAAGTGTGTCCCTTGATCCGACACAATCTCCACAGGACGGCCATAGCAACAGATAATATTCTCGAATAGATATCAGATATCAATGTTCGCCACCACAAACCAGCCTGCAGAATATTCTTGTAAGTAACATCAGTAGAAAAGTGTCCACCAAATTCTCCATTATGCACCTTTGAGATAACTTGTATTCTCCCTTCCATAGGCACACATCGGCAAAGAATACCATCAACACCTAATCTATAGAGTGAGCCCCAATGATGGTAAACTTTAAGGTTTTGATACCCACAGCCTTCTTCTGGTTTTTCTTCCAGTCATCTAGGAAACCTTCGTGAGAAAGAAACTGATATACTTCATATAATTCATGATCAATTGATTCTATCGCTTCTAGCTGAAATAATTCAGCATCCACTGGTTAGTCTCGTAAAGACAATTCAGAATAGCCCTCCGTACTCCTAGAGAGGAAATCAGTGCCACAGTGGTTCTTGCCAGCTTTGTGGAAAATTCAAAATTCAAATTCCATAAGGACCATCATCCACTGTATTATCTTGCCTTGAATAATGACTTTATTAATCAAGAATAATAGGGCCTGATGATCCACATAGAAATGAAACAATTTTCCTAGCAAATAATGTCTGAATTTTGCAGCATTGAAAACCATCCCTACAGCTTTTGGTTCAGTGGTTTTATAACCTTGTTTGGATGACTGAATCTGCGATCAGTAAAGTAGATCGGATAGTGAGTCCTTCCAACTGGCTAGGCTAGTATCACCCCCATCGCCAGCCCCGAAACATCCACATGTACATGGAAGATAACATCCCAATTTGGTTTTCGAAGGACTGGTTTAATGATAATGGCAATTTTTAAGTTCTAGAAACTTTCCTCACACTCAGCAGTCCAATTGAACTTGCTGGTTTTCTTTGTGATATCACACAGTGGTAAAGCCAGGGAGGCAAATTTACGCACAAATCTTATGTAAAAGTTAGTATATCCCAAGAAAGAGCTTAGCTCAGATGCATTCCTGTGCGCCTTGGCCTGCTGAACGCACTGGATCTTGTCGTTGGCCATTTCTATTTCATTGCGGGATACCACATGTCCCAGTAACTTTTCTTTGCGGACTAGGAAAACAGATTTAAATGGATTCAGACAAATCCGCTTCTCCTGACAGTGCTTAAAAACCATTTCCAAGAATAGTTAATGTTGTTCCTCAATTGAGTATATAGTGAAATCATCCATGAATATGGTGAGGAACTGATGAAGAAACTCATTGAATATCTCCATCATACACCACTGAAAAGTGGTTGGTGCATTGCATAGGCCAAATGGCGTTATCAGGTACATAAATGCTCCCAACTCTGTAACGAAAGTGGTCTTCCCCCGGTCCTCAGGAGCAATTTGTAATTGGTTTTAGCCACTATATCCATCCATAAAACTGTACATCTCATACCCTGCAATATCATCAAGCAACATATCTGTGAAGGGTAATGGAAATGGATCCTTGATGATTTGAGCGTTGAGTTTCCTATAATCTACAAATACTCTCAACTTCCCATTCTTCTTGGGAACAACTACAATAGGAAACAACCAATCGCTACTGGCTACTTCAGTGATGAACCCAGCTTTGAGAAGGTTGTCAATCTCTTGCTTGACCTTCTTAGCATAATTGGGATTCATTCGGTACCGTTGCAGTCTTACTGGCCTGGCATTTGGCTTCAGTGGTATCCTGTGCTGGCAGACCTCTGGATCCACCCCTTTCAGATCAGTGTGTTCCCAGGCTAAGACATCTTTGTAATGTTTGAACATTCTACGTGCTTTCTCCTTCATCGTAGGGTTGAGATGTTTGCTAACTTTGATCATTCTAGGGTTGTCTTCAGAGCTTAGATTCCATTCCTCAATCTCTTGATTAGCTGGGAGTAACCAGTTGAGCCCATCGTCTTTTCTCTTGGTTGACTCTTCGATGTAATCCCAAGACGGCCCCTTGATTTTCAAATCACTGTTCCGATTTGCCATGTCCTCCCTAGAATGTGCTGGCTCCTCTGGCGTGTTGGATTCAATTGATCCTTCCGGCCTTCAAATTAACTAAACTGATCGTTCTCCTGAATTGAGTTCAATAAACCGGTCTGGAAACTGATTCTTCTGTTTGTCAGCTTGCTCCTTGTTCAGTAGAACTGCATTGAGGTCAATATTTGCTAATTAAGGGAAAAATATTTAGAGCTGCTAACATCCTTTCAATCTTCTTGATCTTATACTGCTGGCGTAGTTCCTTAGGTCTCAACTCCTTTCTCTAGATTCTAGTGTTGTTGGTCTGAATCTGGATTCTACCACTCGCCCCTTGTAGAGTCAGAGTTTGATTAGCATAGTCGTGAACAACTTGTGCCGTTCGCAACCATGGGCGCCCTAGTAGCATTCCATATGCTCCTTGCACCTTGAGAACTAGAAAACTGGTCTTGAACTTCTCCTTGCCCACTTGTATTGGCATATTTTTTATCATACCGGTGGCTTTCACTACTCAATGATCCGCCATCCGCACTTTTAAAGGTGTTGGCTTCAGGTTTGTTATGCCCATCCTCTGCTAAAGATGTACTCCCATGATGTTTACTCTTGCTCCTCCATCCAAAATGACACTTGAAAGTGGTTCCCATTTTTCACGAGCTTTATAATCTACCTGAATTAGCAGCACTTCATCATCTCTGACAATCGTCTAGTCAACTATCCGGGCCTCCCTTCGTTGTCTGATGAATTTCGCTGCTTCAGGCAAAGTTCTTCTAATGTATTCCAGCTCCACAGTGAGTTTCTGGATTCTGTCATAGAGTTTTACAGGAATTTCCTCCTTCTCATGATCAGAGTTGTTGTCGGAGCTTGAAGATCTGGTAATATCTTCACAATGCCATTCCTTCATTTTAGTGCTTTCAGCTCCTCTATCAGTTCCCAACTATTCAATCATCCCTTGTATTGCAGCCAACATGGTCTCAGGTGTGCTAGGCTTTGACTAATCTGTCTCAGTAGATTGGGTTGGTATCTTCTGAATGACCGGTGCTTCAAAACTCTCTGGCTGCTCTGGCAGCTTCTTGGATAAATCCTCTGTGATTTTTGCCGCTAGTTCTCTCTGCTCCTGCCATTCATCAACCACCTTTTCTTTACCATTGGCCTTCCATATCTCTCTCTGTTGAGCCCATTTGCTGCTTCCAGTAGTGACTGGTTTTTCTGGAATCACTGGGATTTCCTCAATCACTACTCCTTTGCTTCGTGTAACTGCTCGTACTGGAACTAGATTTGGTACCTTCGTCTCAGTAGCCGCTGTCCCGGGTGTGGCTGGACATTGAGCCACAAAATGCCCATACTTTCCACAAGTATAGCAATTCAAACTTCGGCTTTAAAAATTACCACACCCCCGGCCCCGGTCAATACCCTCTTGGTATCTGCCGTGCCCTGGACCAGTATTATTGGTACCTAGCTTCTCCTCCTAAGAAGCGTTGGTAGTTTCCACTCTTACTGGTTCGGCATTGGTAAATGCCACCATTGACAAGCCTTTGCCTTTTTTAAAATGGTGAATCCTAATGCCACAGTTATTCCATAAATGTCCATAGGCTTTACAATAGGTACACTGTGGGCACTCATTGGAAACATGGTCTTTAGACTTACATTTTGAACATCAAGTCTCCATTCTTCTCACCGGTTGTCCGGTCTAGCTAATCTCAGCAATTTGCCAATCCATCGATTCAATCTTCCTAGCCCAAGACCCCTTGTTAGGCTTATCGTTGGTCTTCTCATCAGAACTACTGGAAATTCCAGTTGAATTAGAGGCATCAGTAGAAGGACTACTACTATTGGACCTCCTCTTCCTATGGCCCTTTTCCTTCTTAGCTTGTTGTTCCAGCTTCACAGCTCGCTGCACCAAATCATTGAATTTCTTCGTCAGTGCTCGTACCTCTTGCTCCTTAAGCTTCTTGCTGCGAAATCCATTCAAGAACCATGCTCGTAGTTTCTTTTCCGATGGTGATTCCTGCAGTTGCCTTGTCAGCTCCTTGATTTTCTCAACAGCTTCGGACTGACAATTTCCTCTACTTAATCTTATCCATTTCAAAAAGAATATCGTCATCACCTCTGTTGTCGAAATATTCCAGTCTGAAGGCTTTAAGTAGTTTATTATAGATTCGAAGCTGGCAAGCCGAGTAATGGTAGTACCACTTCCTCGCTGCCTCCTTTAGCGTTTGCGAAAAGTATTCACCCCAGTCATCCTCATCAATATTTTTCAACTCTACATACTGCTCAAAATATTGGATGTGAACATCCGGATCATCCTTCTCTCCCCCTTTGAACATAGGAAAAGAGATTTTCGACGAGAATGTGTAATCATGTCGATCACCGTTGGTCCATCCTCTTCTCATCTTGGAGTCCAGACACCTCTTTGGGGTTTCCTTACAGTTGTATGTATATGCATCCCCAATTAATATCTGCCTGTGTCTCAGTTTCTGTGTCCTCCCTGGCTTGTCTACTGGAAGTATTGCGATTTCCTTTACTGCCTTTGGCATCCTCGTCTCCCTGCCTGGACCGTGATCTTTTAGCCTTGTGTGCTTCCCTTTCTGCCCTTCTGCGTCTGGATTGACTAGAATGCTGTGAGTCCTGCGCCTCATTAGCCTGAGTGTGCTCCTCCTGAGCCTTGGTGTCAATCACCATCTCATGCTTGGGGTAAGAGTCTCTTTCTGACTCCTGAAGAATAGGTCAACATGGTAGGATGGTTTCCTGCCACGAATGGTTTTGGGTGCCATTACTGCAGCTGAGAAACTTCCAACTGGGAGATGAGTTTTCTAGTCAACGAGCAACAGGTCTGGCCACTATGATCACCAAAATGGAACTGGAGATGATCTCTTTAGATAGATGATTCCAGGGTTAGAAGTTTACAGCTATGGGTGATGTGTTAGTTCAAGTAGTAGACTGGAAAAGGAAATAGAAACTAAACTAGAATACTTCTACTGATATGAGGAATAGACTTAAGTACTGAGAATGATATTCGGATTTAGATTCAGATTTAGAGAGAGAATGAGTACAGAGTATGTATGACTGAAGTACAATGGCTGCTGTATTTAGATTTACAAGTGAAAGTTTACAGATAAAGATGTTGTAGCTCAAGAACAGATCAGGACTAAGGATTATGAATCAACAGCTTAAACAGAAGTACAACTGACAAATGACTCGATTCAAGCCCACAACTAATGCCAACCCAATTACAATGTAATGGGTCCTATTTATATGCCTTGGGAATTACTGTGGTAATTACCATGGTAATTACTGATTGATCCACTGTTCGTCTCACAGGAGCCGGTTCCCATCTAGTGAGATTGTCTTAGCCATCTACAACATCCATTTTCAATTTGGCCATGGACAAAATTCAGTGCTGGTAGAAGTCAAAGACCCCTCGCACAAAGCATATCTGCAATATGAACTGAAAGTGTTGGAATCGGCTGCCCTCCTTATGATCACTCCAGATGAGGTGGTAAAAAAAACCTCGAGCATGAGATGATTGCCCTGCCACTAATGTGGCAAGAGGCTTCTCAAGGAATTCGTTGCATACACACTCACACTAGTCCATGTGTGGAGTAACAAGACTCTCTCTCTCCATCTCAAGCTTTAAAAGAAAGCTTATCATCACCTAATTCAAACTTGTGAGAAGGGAGGCCTGCACCAACAACTCTTGGCTTTGTGATGAAAATCCAACCAAGAGACAAGCTTCAATGCATGCTCATCTCCTCTACCATGCTAATTACTAAGCTAAGCTATGCTAATATGAGTGATTATGTGAGGAGATGTACATATTTCTCGTAACACTACTCCTTCCTCTCAATCTACTCTCATACCCCGCTAGCTCTCACCATCTTCAAAGGTGTGTGAGGTCTTGGATCTGAGACCGTGAGGGAATTGATGTTGTGTTTATAAGTGTTTTTCTTAGTGCTTGAAGTTTCCATCTTCATTGCACTAGCTAGTATTGAAGGAACACAAAGAACTGTATTGTAAAATGTCTCTCTTGATGGGAGAAACCATAATACAAATCCTTTTGGAGGGGAAACCGGCTCCATGTAAAAACTGTTTTCAATAGCTTCATTCTCTCTTTTGAAATATTGTTCAGGCTATCTAACTAGGTGTTATACTTTTTGTTGCTCTCTCCGCCCAAGCACTCTTGGTATTCTCATTAGTAATCTATTCTAATGAAATGCTCACTATGTTCATTGGCTATTTTCTGCTACACACAAGTTACTAGGCCATTAAATGTTACACTTCTTGTCTGACATGGGTGATGCCTACTTGGTAATGAAGCTTGTGACACTATCCTTGCAAGACAATGTGGCTATGTGGTGTAGTTGAGAGCAGTGAGGTTCTTGATTGTGGTTTAGTTGGCCTTCCAGAGTGTTGTATGTGTAGAATGGTCTCAACCTGACAAGCTAAAGAGATTTCCTCCGAGTGCCTATCGTGTCATCTATGTCCTCAATTGACATTATGTTGATCTAGGTAGTGTTTGCATGCACTTCATGGGTGTGTGAGTCGCTCCCC
Organism: Adiantum capillus-veneris; assembly: GCF_014529385.1. NCBI lineage: Eukaryota > Viridiplantae > Streptophyta > Polypodiopsida > Polypodiales > Pteridaceae > Adiantum > Adiantum capillus-veneris. The sequence goes on from NC_140942.1 coordinate 160,863,516, forward strand.
GTCCAACAAAAGGTGTCAAGGACATACTGATTATGAGATGCGGATAGAATTATTGAATGAAGGGATTCCCACCCTTGGGTTGGCATTTGAGATAGGCCGGAGTCCTGTCTAAATATCGGTCCCAAGTGGAGGGATACCTACAGATAGATCTATGTCACTCCCTGGAACTAGCTGGAGGACTAAGGGAGGTGAGTAGGGTCGAGTCTAGGTATGGCCCTCACAAGTGGTATCAGAGAAGTACCCCCTTGGGTTGGCATTCGAGATAGACCGGAGTCTTGTCTGAGTGTCGGTCCCAAGTGGGAGGGATACTTCCAGATAGATCTACTCCATTCCCTGGAACGGTCTAGAGGACTGAGGGAGGTGAGTAGGGTCAAGTCTGGGTATGGCCCTCACAAGTGGTATCAGAACCTATTTCTGAATCTTGGACCTCAGAATTTAGAATTTTGGTTAGCATACTGAAGGTGTCTATGGGTTGGTACAATGTTCAAAAGAGTTGAAAGTTTCCTTTAAAGCATACAAAATTCTTGATTAATCCATGGAAAGCACCGTTTAATAAGTATATGTATGCTCGATAGATCAATGTCCACAGTACATTGCATAGTGCTTCTTTCTTGCTTGACCTTAAGTATCAAAACATGGACTACAATGCTAGACAAAGGTTTGATTGGATACTTTTATGCTGTGGCCATCAATTTCTATAGCAATGTAGATAATCAAGCTCAAGCCATGTTTGACTTGACAAAGTATATCTTAAAGTATAGAATCTTTACAAACCATAGTGGGAAATTTATGTGGTTCAAGGTGGTGCCTATGCAAGCAAGGTATATGTTCTGTCCCTTCTGTGAATGCAAATCTCTGGCACAATGCATTTATCCAATTTCAATCTCCCCTTGCAAATAGAGGTGTCTGACACACCGAGCCGTGATTCCTTAACCATCTTTGCGGACACGTCTTTATCAACGTCCTTCATTGCTTAGCATTATTTGGTGCAACTCAAAGGTCGGGGTAGCAGGAGTTGCCAACACCAACAAATAATTTTATGGATTTGGTACGACGAGCACTAAAAATGGAACAGCCCCGGGGAGGTCACCTAATAAAAATGTAACCTATCACGTGAGTTCGACAAAAGGGTATTTAAAGTTCTTGAAGCTTAGGAAAATATATATACAAAAGGGAATTATTTTTTCAAATTTGAAAAAAACTTACAGATTTTAAAAGAAAAGGGTACTTTATATTCTTGACAAAATTCACAGATAAGGGGTTTTACAAACATGTCTTGAACGCACGTGATACGGTAGTTTTACACATAGTGAACCTCCCGAGGGAAGAGCAAGCTAAGAAGGATAAAAGAAAGGGTACTTCAAGCTCCAGTGAGTCCACGGACACCTTGGATACCAATTCCAGTTCTTCAAAAGAAGAGGTAAAAGAAACCAAATCGAAGAAAAGGTCGGGATGGTCAAAGAAGATTGAAGAGTTGTCTAAGTAGATCTCTGAGATTTTAGGTACCAATCAATCAGTGGGGTAAGCAAAAATATGGTGCACCAAGTGTAAGTCCAAAAATCAACAGGACTAATGAACACATCCAATGCAATTACTGCCAAGATTTTGGACACCTTTGGAATAATTGTAAAATTAGAATGCATCACTTCAGAGAAGGGAAGGATGTATCCATGATAGCTTTAACCAATACAGAGGCACCAAAGCCATAAATGTAGAACACAGCCAATAGGAGTATTGAGGCTATTAGAGGTAGAGTCTGAGGTAGAGAAAGAGGAGAGTTTGGTCAAAGGAACTACAGCTACTATACTTGTGGCAAGTACGGGTATTTTGCAGCCAGTGTCCGGAAGCCCCAAAGGCAAAACCAAGACTACAAGTGAAGGCTCCACAACTAGTGCCAGTAATAGCTATTACAAGAAATTTGGGGTTGATAATAAAAGAACTACATGAAGAACGAGTGGAACTAGCATGCAGTGGAAGCACAAATCAAAGCTAGGAAAAATAGAGGGAAAATCTGGAAGGCAAAAGGTAAGGCAAAGAAAGTGGATCAGTGGTAGGAATAAACAATTCAGTCCACCTAGATTGTAGAGAAACTGGAGCAAATGATGCTGCAAAAAACTGAAGGTTCAGAAGGCCGCGCTATCTGAAAGCTGATGCCCACAATTCCAAAAGAGTTAATTGAAGGCAAACATGAAGATGACACAAATAATAATAGAAAGATGGACAATGAAGTACATCAGGTCAAGACAAAAATCGAAGTTGTGGCTATGGATCAAGATGTAGATTGTGCTCAAAGTCAAGCTGATCATCCCAATCAAGATCCACCAACAAGGAAATGGATGATAAGAACATGGCACTGTGAGAATAGTTGTTCTGAAGGGAAATCATTCAGTACAAGGTGCCTACAGTATTTCTAGGTAGACCTTGATTAAGGAGTTCTCAAGCCGTAAATAATTATGCAGATAAAACACTAACAATTTAGGGGCCGGGTAAGCAAATCTAGATACAAACAAATAACACTTCCAGCTGGAGAAGGGATTTCCAACCAAAGGAGCCGTGTCAAAAGTATGGCACAGAGAAGATACAACAGATGTTAGCCTCTCTTAATATTTTCCCAAAAGAAAATCTTGATCTGAATGCAGTAGTGTTAGACCAAGAGAAGGTGGAGGAACAACAACAGTAATACCCTAAAAAAAATTTGAAAACCAATGAGGGGACTAGACTAGTAACCCTGGACACACTACTGGAAGAAGACCAAGGAAGTGAGTCCCAAACTTCTGAAGAAGAGGTACAATAGGAGACAACTGAAGACTAATATTGGATGACCAGGAATATATAATATTGATCAACACATATATGAACAAGGCAGTAACACTCACGCTTCATCTAGACCAAAGGACGAGTACGCTGTCAGAATTTGGACTGAGAATGATGTTGAATCCATGGCCAAAAGGAAAGGCAAAACACTAAACTGGTTGATTCCCGATGATCAAGAGATTAAGGAGTGGAATCTAGGATCCGAGTCACATCCAAAAATGGTGAAAATTAACAAACATCTGATAAAAGAAATTAAATATAAAGCCAAGGAACTATTCCAGAAATACAAAGATGTGTTTGCATGGGAGCACACAGATTTGAAAGGAGTATATCTGGAGGTATGTCAGTACATGATTCCTTTGAAACCAGATGCTTGACCGATACGGTTAAAACAATACAAAATGAATCCTAACTATGCTAAGAAGGTTTAGGAGGAAATTGATAACCTTTTGAAGGCGGGGTTCATCACAGAGGTGACGAGCAGTTATTGGTTGTTTCCTATTGTAGTGGTATCAAAGAAGAATGGGAAATTGAGGGTCTGCATAGATTATACAAAGTTGAATGCTCAGCGGACCATTAAGACCCCATTTCCACTACCATTCACTGACATGATGTTGGATGAGTTTGGTGGCCGCTAGATGTATAGTTTCCTTGACAAGTACAGTGGCTACAACCAGCTTAGGATTGCACTTGAAGATAGAGCCAGGACCACGTTCATCACTCAATGGAGGTTTCGTGTACTTAGTAATGCCTTTCCGATTTTGTAATGCTTTGATGACATTTCAGAGGTGTATGATGGAAATCCTTAGTGAATTCCTACACAAATTCTTGGCCATATTTGTGGATGACTCAATTATTGTCTACTCATCTGAAAAGATGAACCTACTATTTTTGGAGATGGTTTTTCAAAGATGCCAAAAAAAAGAGAATATGCCTGAACCCATTTAAATCATTTTTATGGTATGAAAGGTCAGTTATCAGGGCATGTGGTATGCAAAAATGGGATAGAGATGGCTGTTGACAAAATCAAGACCAACAAAAGTCCCATCTCCGATGAATCTATCAAAACTAAGCAGCTTTCTGGGATATATTAACTTATATAGGAGGTTTATGCATATGTTTGCAACAAAACTTCCATTCCTTTAGATCAATTAACCCAGAAGGGAGTAAAGTTTGCATGGGTTGATGAGTGCAAGGACAATTCCCTGTCCCTTAAGCGTGCGGTCAGTACAAAGTCGATCTTGCAACAAGTGAACTGGGAAGTGTTTTTTCATGTCCATGTGGACGCATCTAGAATGGTGATGGGAGCAATTCTCGATCAGCTAGATGGGAGGACAAACTATCCGAGGTTTAGCAAGGAAGAGCAAGGATACTCGACCACTGAGAGAGAAGCACTGGGAATGGTATTTAGTGCAACAAAGTTTGGGCACTAAATGCCATTCCCAGGACACTTTTCAACAGAGATAACCTATAGAAAATTTTTGTAAGCAGGATTATGGTGGTAGAGTGTGATGGCAAATGTGAGATCTTTCTGTAAGGCTTGTGATATATGCCAGAGGATAGGAAGACCTACATCATTTGACATGACACCTATGACCATTATTCAACCACTGGGAGTATTCATGAAATGGGATTTGGATTTTATAGGGCCATTCAAGAAGATCACTGCAAGGAAGAATAAGTATATAGTCATTGCCACTTGTTATGTTAGCAAATGGGTGGAAGCGAAGGCACTCCCAAATAACATTACCAAGTCAATGCCCTGGTTCATCTACGAGCATATCATACGCCGATTTGTCTACCCACTGAAGAGAGTTTCAGACCAAGGAGCTCATTTTATAAATAATACTATCCATATCCTTACTGAAATATTTTTAGTGAACCATAAAAAATCTATGCCATATCATCCTAGATGCAATGGTTTGGTAGAAAGTAGAAACAAGACCATCAAGGCAATTCTAGCCAAGATTGTATATAAAGAGCATCATGCCTAGGATGAGAAAGTTCAGATAGCACTATGGGCTTACCGAATGGCGTACAAGGTCACTACTGGTATGATACCATTTAGACTGGTATATGGAATAGAAGAAGTAGTGCCTTTAGAATTTGCAGTTCCTTATCTCAAACTGGCCATAGAACATGATCTAGACTTCAATTAAAATCTGAAGAAAATACTGGATGAGCTCATAAAGCTAGATGAAATCAGGCAATGAGCTATATTGGAACAAAAGGTAGTTCAACAGAAGAGAAAACACTGGCATTATTACTGCCCCTCATTCTACTACCCAAGAAAGGCAGTAAGAAATCCCTTACACAAGATTCATTCACAAAATCCATCAAACATGGCATTTCAATACACAAATAGGAATCCAAAAACAGTCAAGAACTTGAAATTTTGATTGATGGCTGAAATGCAATTACACACAGGATCCGAATCTATTGATGCACAGAGCCTTCAGTCTCTTCCATATATGAGATTCTCATAGATTGCTCCTCTTCCCATGAAGATACCAATAGTTACAAATTTTAGGTTCCTAAAAGTTGCCCAATATCCAAAACCAGGAATTAAGGTATAGACTTGAGTGTGTACACTAAATTAATGTCCATAGCATAAGAAGGTACGCCCAAAACACCATTTAATACTTGGCACAGTTCGATCGTAGAAAGTTTTTCCTAGCAAAAACTTTTGACTCGACACCCACATATCCCTTATTGTAGAAAAAATCTATGCTAGTAACTATATAGAGTGCAAAGTGAGGTTCCTAAAATTAAATCCTGCAAGATTCGCAAACTACACACTACATAATCACTAAACACCACCAATTTTTCCCCCAAAGGATAACATTGATACCCCAAAACATTGTGCACCAACACACCATCAAAAGTGAATTACAAGTGCACCATTTATTGGTAACATGCTAGGGTTGGGAACCCAATAAGTAAATCATCAACCATGAAATCTCATAAAAAACAAACTTATAGAACCAAAGCTCAATGATCAAGTTTTTACTCCACCAAAATTCAACAAAAATAGCCAAATTCAGGTTCAGAATTCCAATCATCCTTGAAATTGTAACTCCTGAAATTTGCATTCTTGAATTTCAAAAATCTTTGCAGATCTGAAAATCAACAAATATATCATCGAAACAACTTTTCAAGTAAGCAAATTGCTTCCAAGAATCATGAAATATGTGATCCAAATACTCCACAAACATCTCCTCTTCCATATCCATCATTCTCGGCAAATAAAACTCAAAACCATCCTCTGTTTGCAATTCAGTCATTCTTCTCATAAAAAACTACAACTTTAGCAAGAAAAACATCCAAAACATCAAATCCCTTTGGAATCCACACGCATTTTGAAAAATTAGATTCAAAACCTAATTCATCTCTAGATCATCGTTTTGAAAAATCCGATCCAAACAATATGTGAGTGACAATATTGAATCATGAAAACCAACATCTTGCATCTGCAAAATTTGATTTTCAGACTCAAAATTGAAAAAATCATAGATGGCGCTTTATCAATCGCTTTAGACACTTCAAGATTCAGAGCATCTACCACTTTAAGCTCATTAACCATTATCACATGCTTGCAAACCATCAAACATTGCTTCTTCAACGCCTTGGAAGAAGATTAGAATCAACTCTAGACTCCACATTCTCAAAAACAAGCTTTCCTTGATCTTTCTAACTCAGGTCAGTCAAAAAATAGCCAACTTGATCTTTGCTTTTTGCATCCCGCTTCAAATTTCTTTACAAAGTAGCAAACTCTCCTCTTCTTCAAGTAATTCCAGGTTTTCAGGTTCATTTTTAAATTCATGTATAGATTGAGTTTCAGACTGCTCTTCAAAAAGACTAAAGAAAGATTCAAGGTAGAATGCAAAATTTACACCTGTGAGAAATTGTCTCTTGTGAACATCTTCGACATCTTTGCATATAGTGAAACTTTAAAACCTGATTTAGATTGAATATGCCAAAACAATTGATTTTTCTAAAAATCCTAATTCAAGAAACACCCAAATTTGATTTGCTTCTTCATCAAATTGATATAAGTTTAAGCTCAAAAATAACAATGTGAATTCATGTACACAAGACAAAGGAAACAAAAAATTGGTTTGAGTGTACTCTTTCTTGAAAATATCACAAAACTCACTTTTTGTCTAGGATTTGCTCCATCTCGCAAGATATTTTTTAAATGAAGCAGCCTCACAAGCACCTTCCATCTTCTCACACCCCATTAACACTCCAAAGAATTGTGCAATTGCCTCCTTCATTTCAAGTTGCATTGTTTGAATTTCAAGAAAAAACACCTAATTTTTTATTTGAGAGATATCTACCTCGACGTCATCCATTTCCGCCTCAAAATGGTTACACAATCACTTTGCATCACATCATGAAGAAAAAATCCCAAAAGAAATCCAATTTGCATGAAAGAGCACTTAAAAGAATCATCAAGAATCTAAAAACTTTCACATTGTTTATATTGCATTTGTAACAACTTCCTCTTCTCAAGAGAATACTTCATCACATCATAAGGAGCCAAGCTAGCAATCTTGCCATCACATGGATTGAAGGACTTCAAAACTTCAAGCAAGAACAATAAAGGGTTCTAAATATAAGCATCCAATTGAAGTATCAATAAAAACATGTATCCACCAAGATTCTTTCCAAATGAGAGACAATTTAGATCAGCAAACTCCACTCCAAGTCAAATATTCAAGGAAATAGCTTGCATATGGACCACATCCTAAAAGTTTATTATGTAGCACCATAGCTCTTCTTGAAGAATCGTGATAAAAACAAAATGCTTCCAAGTACCACAACTAGTATCATTTACCATGAACACATAGAACCATTGAGAGATAATGAGATCATCATCATCTCCTTTATTCACAAAATCACATAGAAAGATAGAATCATCTTCAGGAAAAACCACTTAATGATCATCAAGAACTTGTAAAACGCTTGCGTAATCATCAATCAAAAGAATCTCCTTACCATCATAAACTACATTGCCAACATTGACATCAAAAACTTGGTATAAATCCAAGGAAACTGAACTTCCTTGGAAAAATATGAACTTCCAATCTCCTTGACTAAGTTTGTAAAAGCACCAACATCATAAAGGTCATTCAAGACAACATCATCATTTAGAACATCATCCATAACATGAAGGTTTGAAGAAGACTCCATATTCACAATTTGGGTAAGTTTGAAGTTTCAAATCCTGAAGTTGATTATCCTTCTCCAAAATAACTTGCTTAAGAGCATCATGAACAATAAGAAAAATGCAATTCAAATTCATCTCTAACCTAAGAACACTCCATCCTCAATAATGCCTTCACTCCTAAAGATCTTGTAAACTGCTTCATTTGCCGCAACCATATTTGAATACCTCTCATTCTCCAACTCTAACAAGAGGTTGTTGATCATCTCTGCTTAACAACAAGACTTTGAAGTTCAGCAAATTCAAGAAAACAAATTCTTTGCAAAGCAATAATTTTTTGTTGAGAGAATTTCATCATGGAACTTTGCAAATCAGGGCCTTTGGTAGCAAAACTTGCAACTTAGGGACCTGAAATTCAAGATCCTTGTCTTCACAACCTGAATAACTCATATTCACTCTTTGAAATTGGCTTTTAGTCTGCAAGACTTCAAAAAACACTTCTCCATCAACATAAACACCTTCTCGACTATCGCTTGTGGGATAATCCTTATCAAGATACATCAAAAATTGATTCATCACATCATCCTCATCATCAATACACAACATGTATTCATTCATCTTTATCTCTTTCACTTCATTACACTATGATTTGATTTCTCCCTTAATTTCACCCTCTTCAAGATTGATGTCCAATGTTGGTATGTGGGTTTGTATGGGATATTGGTGGACTTCTCTGGTTTACCTTACTTGCATTCCATTCTTCTCAATTGCCAATTATTCTTTTGGGTAACTCTCCTTCTCTTCATGCAAAGAGGCGAGTCTCTTTAATGTGAGGTTTGGGGAAAGTTGGCAATCATGTTGGCTCTTGAGTTGCTCCTAGCTTCCTCCATCATCTTTTGGACTTGATCTCCCTCACTTTGAACATATCTTCTTCTTCTACAACTTTAATCCCTTATTAAAGAACATCAAAATTAGCTTGAAAATTTTCAGGTGCTAAAAATCAGATTTTGGCCTTGAAATTTCAAGTTTGGAAACCACAGGTGCCTAAAAATTTGGATAACTAAAAAATTAAAACTTGAGGTTGTTTTAGGTCTAAAACAATAATAGGTTGTTAAAAACACCATTGAGAATCATCTCACTAAGGTAATCATTGAACTCGTCTCCATACTGATCTAAAATACCTTCAATAGCTTCTTGCAACTTTGATATCCTTCTTGCCGTGCAACATAACATCCTCTTCTTGCCGACATGACTATTATGCCACTTGTGTGTGTTGGACGGGAAGTCTCACACACCCATGAAGTGCATGCAAACACTACCTAGATCAACATAATGTCAATCGAGGACATAGATCACACGATAGGCACACGGAGGAAATCTCTTTAGCTTGTCAAGCTGAGAACATCCTACACATACAACACTCTTGGAAGGCCAACTAAACCACAATCAAGAACCTCACTGCTCTCAACTACACCACCTAGCCACATACACACATACGGAAGGTAACTCACCTAATCATGTCAGATTCATACGAAACTTAAGGAACACCATCCCCTCACTAGGATACACCTGTCCCTAAGCTTCTACACTCAAAACCCTCACTCAAAACCCGTCTGCGGAAAACGCGTAGGATGACAGAGCTGAATTTTGAAAGTGCCCGAAACTAAAATTTATGAGTACCTATCCGTAGCTTATGTCGCCACGATTCTATAGACTACTAGCACGCAGAAAACAGACATCGTTTGATACACTTACGGCCATAAGTATCTCGTAGATGCGTCAGCGTGTGCGCTTCGTCTCGCATGGAATGCTTGGCGTTGTCGCGTAGCTCTCCTCGAGCCTACAGCAATGGTGCAGTCGGATCTCCAATGCGTTGAGCGAGCCGGGCGTAGCGAGAGGATGAAGCTCACGCTCACTCTCTTTCTCTCTCTCACACAGTAGATAGCAGCGTAAAGTTTGATTATGAAAAAGTCTTCTTTACAAAATGACCTAGGTACGTTATATACTAAGGCTACCTTAGGTTTAACCAAAAATGGGGTTGAAAGGGTCAAATGGATTTGTATTTACAATCTGGAAGTGCCATTGCACCCTGGCTTCTCAAAGTAGAATAACTACTCATTACAAATGACGTTTATAGCCATAATCCGCAACATTTCATAACTCGCAAAAGATAAGACTTTGGTACGAAACTTGAGTTATGTTGTGTTGTTGACCCAGCGGTCAACAATGTGCATCATCAAGAACTTAGAAAACCAATCTAGATCCTCTTGAGCATTCACATATGTCCTGATGACATGATGCATCCTAAAATCATTGCATGATCTCATACAATTCTCTACACAACTTTGGCATGTAATACCTACCTCCTCTTTTTGACAAAGCTTACACATGTAAGGACATTGATTTGCACAATGCCCATGTTTGTGGCAAACAGAGCACTTCTTCTTCTTCTTCTTCTTCTTACCCATTGATTAGAAATCAAAGAAATAGAGACAAATAGTATCACCATACAATTATAAACCGAATCTTCCTCCATACAACAACACTTTTCTAAAAACTTCATAAAATCAGGAATCTGAAATTTTTGAAATTGCTTGCAAAATGTTCAAAGACTAGAGATTGTTTTGAACTGCCTAAAAACTATCTAAAAATTTGAATTCTCTAAAAAAATATCAAAAAATTGAAATTTTGAAGAAAACCAGAGTTTTTGAAATTCCTTGAATCTCCAAATTTCCCTGAGTGGCTAAAAACGCTCTAAAAATCTGAAAATGCCTTGAAAATTTTGGAAACGCTTGCAATTTTAAAAATGACATGAAAAGAAAGAGGGTTTTCTCTTCTTGTCTACAACATTCTACTTCATCAAAATCCTCCCTAAGAACGGCATCGATTCATGCATAGAGACACCATTGAAAGGCACACCATAGAGACACCATTGAGAGACACAATCAACATGTGTTACTGTCCCTCATTCTAATACCCATGAAAAGCAGTAAGAAATCCCATACACAAGATTCATTCACACAATCCCTCAAACATGGCATTTCAGTACACAAACAAGAATCCAAAAACAATTAAGAACTTGTATTTTTGAATGCAACTACACACAAAATCCTAATCTGCTATTACACAGAGCTTTCAGCCTCCCTCGTACACAAGATTCCCATATATTGCTCCTCTTTCCATGAAGAGACCAATAGTTACAACGTTCAGGGTCCTGAAAACTACCCAATACCAAAAAATGGGAATTAAGGTGTAGACTTCAGTGTCTACATTAAAGTAATGTACATAGCATAAGAAGGTACGTCCAAAACACCATTTAACAGGCATGACAAGCAAATTAAGATCAAGAAATTTAGGAAAGAAGATCTGTGTTACTATATCAGTCCAGATTAGGACCAAAGAAACCAAACTTGAAGATCGCATGGGAGGGGTCATGCGATCTTCAATTCTCCAATTATGGTATGGTATGACTAATAGATCTATCTGGATTACTGCTACCTGGAGTTTACAATGGGTCTAAGATCAAGCTGTACTATGCTGCATCAAATGGTATCCCAGCAAATGAAGTAGCACCAAAATCACATTTTGAAGATAACACATTGAATGTATTCTTCATACGGACAGAACCATTTCTACAAAGGACTCTAGAGGATCTGAACAATCAACACCACGTCATAATTTTAAGTCACATCAACTGGACTTAAGGCGCGATTATCTATCTGAACATATAGACGTGACATGCCAAACATTCAAGAAGCCATCATAGGTAGATAGCCTGTCAGTACTTATTAATAAGACAAGCCAATGCATGCTTGACACATCACAAACGATGGGTATCCTTATGAGGCAAAAGAAGCGTGAACAAGCTATGGTGCGTATAAGGGATCATCAAGTGATCTTTTTATGTCCACTCCACAGATTTCATAGGACAAATCCATAAGAAAGAAATCCAATGCCATGCGTAGAGAATACAATGCAACAATGGCAACGCTATAGGAAATTGTGGACCAAAGTCAAGAAAAAAGAGATACGCAAGAACAACAGTCCACCCCAGAAGATATTCCCTCGTACCAACCAATGGGGAAATACATTTTCCAAGAATGAGAATAAGCTCTTCTGTAGAAATGGAGAATGATGGTGGGACTAGAGGCAACACGACTTCCTGCTGACACCAACATTATGGTCCAAGTAGCCATAACTTTCAACGTAGACAAGGGCACTATCACAATCAATGACAGAGAAATTTAGATAATGGTCACAGTAATTTCACACATTCTAAAGTTGCTTGTCAACTTGAAATGACAACCTTGTAGCCCTAAAGTTGTGACATGTCTTAGACTGCAAAACTCAAGACCCAGCAACAACTATTCAAAGCGTGGTATGTATGGCAGGTACTATAATGGGCTACATGCATTAATGTCAAGTACAGGGATGTGATAAATAAAGCAACCCTTAATGCACCAGACCATGTGCCAGGGGGCACATCATCTGTAGAGTAGAAGACTAGAGCCATTGTACCTCAAAGCAAGAAGCAATAAATCGAGCAAACTCAACATAGTTCATCAGAGCGGGTCCAAAAGAGGAGGGATTTATGGGAGAAACTAAAACTTAAGACGCGGGAAAGTTTTTTGGCAAGGGCGGCAAGGGAAGCTGAGAACCCCTTGCAAGATGCACAACCAAGGGCCACATTTGCTATAGCCATCAAACTCTAGATGAGCCCAATCAAAGAAGAGGAAGCTCAAAGAGAACCGGAGGTATCTCAAGAGCAACCTCTTGAACCCCTGGAATAACGCCCTCAACCTCAGTGAGACACATCAGTGGCTACAATGGTCAAGACCAGGAAGTAGGACAGACTCTAGATGCTACATCAAAAGCCGATGCTTGGAGATCTCGAAATTGAGGCTATTGGGAATCAAGCGGTGCCATATTCAACACCAGTCTTGATATTCAGACCACACATGATCAGAGCCGAAGCAATAATAGATGGGTGTATTACTACTATTTAGAGAAACTGAAATACAATTGTGAGTGTTGTTGGTGAGATGATGGAAGCAAACGTCATCTTACAAGATGATCAGATTACCATACTAAAGAGATAAAGGGAGCAAGAACGGGTTTCTACAACACAATGGACTGTTTAAAATAAAGCACTGAAACACGAGCTGATATCTGAAGCAACAAAGGTATTTGGACAAGGGGAAGAGATTAAGAATCTCAAAACCCAAGTTGAGAGAGTGCGGGCTCTAAATCAAACACTGGCAATCCAAAATAGGAAACTGCTTAGTCAAACGATAGCACAAACTATAGTGGTATATCAATAGGCATCTACAACCAACAATACGAATATGGTCAACATAGAGATGCAATCTTGGACAGATACATCTACCAATCGTTGATCAATATATATATCAAATGGGGAGGGCAAATTGGTTTTAAATCTAGACGATCTTCAGAAGCTGGTGGACAAAATCAAAGAGGATCTAGCTGATGACAAGGTTAAGAAGTATACGAAATCCTTAGCTAATCAGATAATGATAGAGCACTTCGGTGCCAATTCAGAGGAACACGGGGAGGATGATGATGAGGAAGACCAAGATGATGATGGTGCAAGGCCTTCCCGATCAAATCCAAGTATTCTAATGGTGCATGGCCTTCAGGATCAAAGCCAAGGATGATATTGATGGTGCACAAGATTGGTATGAGCAATCCAAGGCTCTCTAGGTGGCATGGAAATTAATACTTAATGACATTGAAAAGAAGACTGTAGTCTCTAAGTTGAAGGAGGACTTAATCAACTTTAGAGCCTCAATGAAGCAGTGGAGGGATCAAACAAGACTACTCATCCAACACACAAACGAACTACTCTAGTTGTCGGTGGAGGCTTCTAAGATCTCAGAAAAAGAACTAGCAAAAACATCCAAACCCCAGTTCAGGGAAATGGACAATATTATGTTTGAGGCCAGAATAAAAGCTAACAATCCGTATCTATCGGGATGGATACACACAACCTCTATCTATCACAAGTTTCCTAGAACTAGACTCACACGAGGGAAGAAGTCAATATATATATCACAAGAAATTTTTAGTGTTTTCCAACTTGAAATCACCATATGGTATACCACATTCCCATGGTTTATCCCGCTAAATGCCAAATTCCCTTAAGTGGATCTTTGTGGGAATAAAACATTCCCAAGGGGAAATAGGTTTTTCCCTCATGGGATTTATTTCGATCAATGTGGGAAAATATATGCAATTGGGAAAGTCTAAATGGGATAAATATTCCCGCATTCTCAAGTGGGAAATTGGGAGTCTCCAAGGTTTTTCCCGGGGTGAATCTTTTTCCCATGAGGGAATTAATCCCAGAAATGTAACATTTAACAAGAAGCTAGTATCTTGGCTGATCGCCCACATCAACCAGGGGAGAGGACACATTTGAATTGGGCTGCCTGGGATTGAGGGCCTAGTTCTTCCATGCAGACGTTTCACGAGACTCATATGCTAGATGGTAGTTTTGTGGCTGAGCACTATGTCATTGGCCATGGGTCGACTAACCAACTGTTTGAGATTGATGTTACCATTCCTCCGCAGTGCGATGATATCATGATAGGTACAGTTCAGATGCCTTCACATTGTGGTTGGGATGGGCTTTTTGATCAAGGTATCGTCCTGTTAGTTCACCTAGAGACCGTGTTGTTCCTAGCATCCACCCAATGCAATGTACCCTAGGTTTAATATAACAATTCATCTCTGTCTCTCTCTCTCTCTCTCTCTTTCTCTCTCTCTCTCTCTCTCTCTCTCTCTCTCTCTCTCTCTCTCATCTTTTCAACCAATTGGTGTGCATTCTTCTCTTTAGTAAGCCTCTTCTTTTTGTTACACAAAACCAAGGCAACCTTATTTATACCCTATGGGTTATGAAATTATTGCCTTCTTGTATGTCAACACACCATCCTCAGCATACCAACTTGATCCTTTTAAAAAAATATGTCAATAAAGTCAGTCTTTCAACTATAACTTGCTACATGTCTTTACATACACTTTTAGAGATTATATTAGTTGACTTGCAGATAATCTAATTCATATGTGTCAACTACAGTGGATCAAAACAACACAATATAGATTTGATGATGCAATTCCTCAAGGTGAAGCCTGGAAAACTCATAAAGGCCACCAGCCTTATAGTGCTTGTATGATTCTCTTAATCATTTATAGATCTCTTAAATGACATGGTGGCCTTATGCGCCTGATTTGGAGCTCATGCTGTGTAATACTCCAGGGAAAAACAAGGAAGAGGATCTTTCCCGTCTCCAAATAGAGAACATAAAACTTCTTCCACCAGAGAATATAAAAAAAGATGGTAATCCTTGTCAAAAAGCTGAAACCTTTGAAAAAGATGAAACACACCATTCACAATCAGTTAACTCAGTATTTGCGCATTGTACCGCTCAATGCAAATCATTCATTCATTCAACCCCCTTAATAGGAAGAATACAATCAGCTAACATTAATTCCTCATTCCAATGAATATTCAATGGATGCCTCGGTTAACTAGAGACATTAATGTAGAGTACACCAAAACTCATAATTATGGCAAGCGCTCTGATAGACACAAGGTCTTCACACTAAACAGTTTGTTGGGAGGACATGAAAAGCTGGAACAATCTCCTTCTAAGTAACACCATATAGACCCAAAATCCTCAATCTAAAATACCAATGTCATTGGGTGAAATCCTTAGCAATTGTGAGGGAGAAAACTAGAACGACCCCTTCATTCTTGACCTCACACAAGCAAACACATAGTCAACAAAGCAATAGAGAAAGATTGGTCCAGATCACATAGATTTTCATTGCAAAGAGTGTCAAAAACAACAAAAGGACATTGCATCGACCATACCATAACAGCTACCAAAAGAAGGATAAAACAAGAGCCCTGCATAGATTGTCTGAAAACAAATCTACCAGACAACAAAGCACCCCTATAAGGAAGACATGCATCAGCCAGTAAACAATGGTAGCATACATCATTTTCCACTGTTTCAGTGAGGTAATAAAACTCGTCTTTGTGGTTGTCTGCAATAAAGGTATTGAACTTCTCCTCCCATGCTTGCAATTTGATCACCTTTCTATCCCATGTCACATTAGTCAAACAATATGTAATTAGTTTTGTTATTGATTTCAATTATATCAAAAAACCAGCATAAAGAAGAGTGTAGTAAACTCATTTTTGGGAGCCATACAAAATCTTTAATCAGTTTTTGTATTCCAAAACTAAGGAAACAACTTCATGAAGGAAACAGTTTGCAGCTCATCAAACCTCAGAATTTTGTAGACATTTTTTATTAGAAAAATCCTAAGATACATTAACTAGCATTGTGAATCAAAAAGATGAGACATGATGTAGTGTAGCTCAAAACGATGCTAAAGTTGCCGGCTGTGCAAAGTTATAGAGTGTGTAAGTTATGCACTCAGGTGTTTGCCATATAAAAATCGTAGACGAGTGCAGTGCTTGGTGCAGAAGCTTTGAAGAGTGCAAAGAATGTCCTCAAGTATAACCTTTATCATGTCCTCCCCTAGAGGGCAAGCCAAAAACAGTATGTACATACTAGCTTTGTAGAGTTGGCAGCCATACAACATTATATGGGTCACATCCGAGTACTCATTGAGGTAGCCGCTACTCAAAGTCCTACCATACAACCAAAAACACAATCAAATGCCAATCTAGATTGCAAAAAACTAAAAAACAACAAAAATCAGAGTGTGATATTGATTGAGATTAGAAGAAATTAATACAAATTTCAAACCCAATAAAAAAACAAACATAACAAAAGGAAGAGAGCATTACTAGAGGTCTAGCCCACCCAATTTTGGCTCTCCACATCCTTATTTCAATTGAGGTGGCTGTCAAAAGCTTTCGTTAGTGATATCTTTTCGTAATGAAGATTGAATGCATAGCGTGCACATTTACAAAGGTGGGACAACTCAAATTCAAGCTCACAAAACTCATTGACCCACTACCTCATGAGAAGTATGCTGGGAAGAAGTACCCTCATCCGCTCTATCCTAAAAGAAGACACGAACAAAGTTAGAATATTGACATGAAAGGAGAAAAGTAGAAAAGGGTGAAAACATTTCAAGACGAAGAATAACCTCTGTAGAGCTTGGAAGCACAATAACTATAAATTTTCAATCTAGCCAAAAAATTTCAAATTCTTCGTGATCCAACCCAAAAAGAAGGGATTTTCTATTATGCTCATCAACTTCCACAATAAAAGCTTCATTCGACAATCATGTGAGGACACAATGACATGGTCACCTGGCTCAAGCGATGGTGGAACATCACTTGGCTGCCCTCTTTGCAACAATATCCCTCGAACCTTATGCCCACTAACTTCATACATTATCTCCATGTCATTCATAGGAGAACTTAACCAGAAACATTTATGCTTTAGCCAAGCAAGAGGTCGCACCATGTCCTTACAATTACTCCTCTCACTTGTGGGTACAAGAGGCATCCTTGTTACCTCGTCCATGATGAAAATTCTTTGAACCAAAGATTCCACAACCATAAACAGCTGAAGTTCTCCTTCTTGTTCATGAAGAAACATTTTCTTCAAACATCCTCTATGAAAAACTTCAGGCTGCTCGCATGTCTGAGATAGCTTGTCTAGAAAAACCACATAATCACATTGTGCATACTTACATCCATGCAAAAAAAGCCTTGAAGTAGTTAACACCCATAGCATTTACATTCTCCAAAGTAATCAAAGGTGCGTCCTTCCACTTGTAAACGGTTAGCAATGACTCCCTCTCATGTGCACTAAGAATAAAAAACTTCTTCTCCTTTCCAGCAACAATAAGACCCTTGTTATCTACCAAGCCTTTGCAGCTACTTGGAAGGAGCCTAGAACATGCATTCCATACATCCTTGGCTTTCTCTTCTGACGATGCTAGCAAAATACATTTCTCATGCCAATCAACACAATCTGTAGGAGCATATTGATCTCCATGTGCCTCTAGAAAAACCAAGAAGGAATGCACAAAATACTTATCTATATCAAAGCATCGCACCCCATCCTTCTCAACATTGACTTGTGTTATTGGTGGGTACACTCAAGTAGCCCGAAACACATCTCTCAAAAGAGAAGCACCAAAAACAATCGTGAGACCCCTGTCTCAATATGTCATCAAGAATTTCATTATTAGCTAAGAAAACCCACAAACCTAATAAGATACATACATTTGAGAATGATGCAATTTTCACAATAGCTTGAAAATGACTCATACCTGCAACATGTTCCAGAGACGAGCTATTTGGACCCTCCCACTCCTCCAACAAGATGCACCATTAAAGAAAAAGATATCGACAAAATCTTATGGCATCTTGGGTCCATCCCTTCTCTCTCATACACCAAAAAAAAAAAAGTGAAATATCAATAAGAATCTTTCCAGGAACTACATCCTCTTGGAGATCCCATGACCACATTAAGGATGTGCGATAGACACCATTGGATGAATTTTTGAAAATCCTCTTCTTTGAATAACTTGTACTGTCGAGAAGGATGTCGTGGCCATCGTCCACTATTCAAAATATTCTTCGAAATTGACCTCTCCACCTGTTTCACAGCCTTATCAATATCTTCTTTCATGGATGTAGAAGCCATTGACACCAATTTGCTTACGTATTTTTGAAACAAGTTAAGAGAAAATATGTGCATGGAATCATAGAACAAGTCTCGAGAAATGTCAAAACCATATAAGTGATAGAGTCTCCACAGTCTAGACTCCACGGACAATCCTCCTTTTCTCAAGGTGTTTTCCTTTTCCTTCTTTGTGATACATCTTTTCGACTTTTTAATGCTACTCCGTATCTTCTCCACATGCCTCCTCTTTGGAGGATACCTACCTTGCTACTTGTTTGCATCATACACATAGCGGTCACCCACAAGTGTTTCCTTTGCCTTGTGTTGCCTACAAAAACTCATGCCTCCATCTTTAACTTGCCCAAGTTTACATTGAGCAGGGTGACCTCCCAAGCATAGCATGAGCATTCTTCTTAATGTGACTCTCCCATCTTGTATTTTGTCACTGATATCATTGGAAGAATATGCATAATGCATATCAAAACCCTCCACATAAGATCTTTCAAGATCTAAAAGTAAGGGATGTAAGAATGCATCAAGTATATCATTATGCTTTGTCTCCAAGTCTCTGTGCGAGAGAGGCAAAAACAATACAGGTAAAGATCCCAATATTGATCCTTTTCCCCCATTCATGACCACTATTTCAACTACGGCACTATCTTTCATTGTTGTAGAAGCGGCTTGGAAGCCATCCCAATGTAGCATGAGAGAAAAATTCCGAGGATCCCCCTTCACAACACAAAAAGAAAGAAAATGTAAGTTGACTACATCGAGAAAAAGGCATAGAGTGTGAATCCACCATATATCATAGACATTATACCTGTATCATCTTTCTCTTGGCATGAACTTCTTTACAACATTTTGTGCATGTAAATTGATACTCTTCATTTGGCTCAGTCCATACGAGCTCTGGACTAGACTCCTTAGGAAACTTCCTATAAGCTTGCTTGCAAAGATCATTATTACATATCACAGGTGCTTCCCAATACCGTTCCGGGTTCCAAAAGTCTTGATAGACTCTCGTCTTTTCCCCGTCCCAAAATTCGTTGACATGTGAAGGATAGTCACATGCCTTCTTATCCAACTATTGTCCTCTTTCCCTCCACATGGCTAGAAAGCCATGGCAAAATGTCTCACTAGCACACAAGAGCCGAAGTTGATCCAAAAAAGAGATGTATTGAAAAGAAATCATATCTTTCCTAGGCTTTTGACATTGTTGGCATTGCTCGCAACACTCTTTGCAATCACGTACCAAAGATGATGGATTGTCTTCGATACTAAAACCACATTTTATAATTGTACCCTCATACGCATCCTCTGGGCTAGGTGCAAAAACTTGAGGATCATGGGACATATGGTCGGTGCCAGCACAAAGCTTCCACTCCTAAGGAGTCACCATGCACATCCCTGTGTACATTTGCAATAGCTAAGAGAAGTTGCATGGAGTGCTCTTACCCCCCAATTGTCCATTCCAATTGCTCGGCTTGTGAACTAGGAGGGATGCAAGAGACCTTTCTTGAGAGGTCCTATTTGCTTTCTTCCGTGCATTCACATTCAATCCATCAAATAGAATATTCAAAAGCTCATCTTGAAATTTCAAAGATGTGCAGGGTTGGTCACATAATGATTGGATGTGTATGACACAATCTAGTATGTACCAATCCAATTTCTCGTCATGCAACGCTCTAGAACTCGGTGGGAATGACCCAGAGAATGAAGCATACTGATCCATGTATAATTGTCCACTGGAAAATTCATCAGAACTACTTTTAAGCATGGCATTTGTGACATGTTTAGCATCACAAAAACTTCATAAACACTTTTACTAGTAAAAAGACTCGTCTCCCTTCCAACATAACGTATACAAGTGTTGAATGCCTAGAAAAGAAAATGTTCTATTATACATTCGTAGGCCATCACGAGGCGGTCAAAGTGATGCATCATATACCTAGCTAGTCCCAAGCCTCGACAACGTTTCAAAAAAACCATTATGGAAAACAATCTCAAAACAGAAATGCATTACTTTCCACAAAAGCTAATTCGTGAAAGGAGAAAAGCCAAGAGATCCACCCCATTGACATCGGTTGCAAACAATTTACAATTTAAACTTGTACATCCTCACAAAACACAATTTCAAAGAGGGGGTGAGAGATTTAGATTTCTGACCTGTGCTTGCAAGTTGCAATCGAGAAATTGCAGGCGTATTAGTATGATGAGGGGCGGGTGCACTTGTCATGCACAATAAATTAGGTGTTTGTAGCTGTCAAGCCAGAAGATGATTGTGCTTGTAATCAGAAGTATTACATCTTCAGAATGTCAAATCTTTCTCAGCTTGTGCTTCAACTAGAAGATAACTGGGTTTGTAATCAAAGTTAGTGTACGCGTTGTGAGTCTTGAGAGTATTCAAGTTGCCCTCTTCGTGCGCATCTGAACCCTCGTGAAGCATTGTAGCAAGCCCAGGTAGCGACTCAATGAGAGTATTCAAGCTGCCCGTTTCTTGTGTATCCGAACCCTCGTGCAGTAGTGTAGCAATCCCAGGTAGCGACTCAACGATCGAAACCTAAAGAAGGAGTGCTCCCGGCCACTCAATGAGAGAAAACCTATGCACTTGGCCAAAAATTCACTCTCAATTTCATAATCCAAGTTTCACACCTTTAGGGCAAAGTTTAAGCTATTACATCAGACAATAGAACGTCCAAGTCCAGACTCCAATTTGTGGTCATGTCACTTATAAATTGTTGGCAATTTTCAATATTTTTTCAAAAATATTTGAAGGCCTATGAAAATGCATGCCTTGCCTGGAAGAAATTATGAGGATAGGAAAGCATGCGTACTCTGCTAGAATAATTGCAGACGCGTCACTTGAATCGTGAATAATTGTAGACGCATCATCTCATCATTTTGTGATAGCCAATATGTGCTCATGATTAGTCTACCTTTGCATAGCCAATCACGATGTTATGTACCCAGATAACTAAGTGGAGGTGTCATCTAAACCATGTAAAGCCAAGGCCCGAGGAACATTACAGTTGCAGACCCATATCATAGTAAGAATACTAAGAAGTCAAAGATAATATGAGGGCACTACACGATTAGTGTAGATATGCCTCATGCATGTATGCAATGCAACTAGAACGTCATGGTGATTATGAGACACCCAATGCATTATGAGATATGAGGCCGCTTCCATTGTTTGTTTAGTGTGGGGCTACGTCTCCGGATCATATATATTAGCTCCCTCTATGATAATGACCAAGGACATTTCCACAACTCATATCATAGCAAGAATACTAAGAAGTCAAAGATAATATGAGGGCACTACAAGATTAGTGTAGACATGTCTCATGCATGTATGAAGTGCAAATAACATGTCATGGTGATAATACCTAGATAGTATTGCTTCCAGAGGCACGGGATCTATAATATCAAGATGTGGAAAAATATGAGGGTGGGAGAGATATTCTAGATATAGCTCATACAAAGTAATCTATCTCGCGCTTATTACCTTATGTATGCATAGCCCACCCATGATGATGGCGCCATAAATATGATGGTAGATGTGGGGACCGGATTGCCTCCCTTTACAATAAAAGCTCAAGGTTAATCCCTAGATGATATTGCTTGAGATGTGGGACAATATCTTGAAGATATACTAGCATGACAAAAAGACAAAGATAACTTTAGGCGACAGAAATAAGCATGCTACTCTGCTAGAATAATTGCAAACGTGTCACTTTGAATCATGAATCTCATCTCAGCATTTTGTGCATGATAGCCAGTATGTGCTTATGATTTAGCCTACCTTTGCATAGCCAATCATGATGTTATGTCCTAAGGGTGTTTGCCTTATTGTACATGCTTCCTCTTTGTAATTGGAAAATATTTATAACTCGAAAAAATTATTTATAACTCGAAGAAAATAAAAAATGTGAGATACACATCTATTTCCCGAGATAATTAAGAGGATTTGTCATCTTAGCCATGTAAAGCCAAGGCCAGAGGAGCAATATTACATATGTAGACACCCAATGTATTATGAGATATGAGACCGCTTCCATTGTTTGTTTAGAGAGGGGTTGTGTCTCCGGATTAGATATATTAGCTCCCTCTATGATAATGACCAAGGACATTTCCACAACCCATCATAACAAGAATACTAAGAAGTCAAAGATAATATGAGGGCACTACAAGATTAGTGTAGACATGTCTCATGCATGTATGCAGTGCAAATAACAAGTGATGGTGATAATACCTAGATAGTATTGCTTGCAGAGGCGCGGGATCTATAATATCAAGATGTGGAAAAATATGAGGGTGGGAGAGATATTCTAGATATAACTCATACAAGGTAATCTATCTCTTGCTTGTTACTTTATGCATGCATAGCCATCCCATGTGATATACTACCATGACACCCACACAGGGGACTCTCATAGACATAGCTACATTGACATCGTATGTTACATCAATGGATTTTACGCAATCATCAAGATACATAGAGCCGTCCCTACCAGGTTTCTCACAGAGGAGGAGATTGATTGAAGAACGGGACATAGGGTGCCTATGAGAGACTTTGTGTGATGTCATTGTCTATTTAGTTGTTTGGTATTTTCTTTAGTATTTTCCATGCCAATATATGGATCATATGATCATGATGATGTACATCTCATAGGTCTTTTAGGCCCTTTCCTCACATTACATACATTTCATTCATCTCTCCCTCTCTCAAAAAACGCAGCCGTTTTTTGACCTAGTAGACAACAGTCCACTCTTTTGATCATAACTTCTTCATCCGAACTCTGATTTGGGTGATATATAGCCTCAATCAAAGAGCACGAAGTCCTCTACACATTGATGTAAAGACAGAAATTTTCAGAGTTATGGAAGGCGTTTTTGTAGCAGCATTTTCAAAGTGAACAAGTTCAACAAAATTGATTCTCATCTCCTATTTTACATACAATGTCTTCCGGCACTCGCAAGGGTTCTTCTTCTTCAACAAGGTCCACAACCATTGTGAAAAATGATTCAAAATCTCCTAAGTGTGGATATAGCAACACAACCACCCAACCAACAACATCGGAAACCATGATCATGGCGTACTTGGTATCATTGCAAGAGACCGTAAACAAACAAGGCGAAGACTTACGAGCACTTGCAATGAAGAATGGCACACTAAGGGTACTTGTGGTTGAGAATCAGAATCTCAAGAGGACACTTGAGATGCAAACAACACGTTTGATGCAACTTGAAGAGGAAGTCAAGGAATTTAAACGCTCTCTCGTGGACTTGAATGCTTTGAAGGAGCGGATGAGCAAAGTAGAGCATGACCATGTAATGAAAGAGGAGAAATTTGACACTATGAGCCGGGATGTATGCGACATGAAAAATGTATGCACAAACAAGTCTTGGACTGATGTATGTGGTAGCAATGTGGTTTCTAATTCCTCACTCATGCAAGCTATGGTTCAAACAAAGAATCTTGAGAATGTGGATGTGGAGGAGTTGAAGGAACGGGAGCGACGTTCCAAGAACATTGTTATTCGTGGAATTCCCGAAGAGAAGTTAGAGACACCTCCTTCTCTTGCCATTGTTATTGAAGATTTCTTCAAAACCCACTTTGTCATGTCCGGAGTTATGGTCTATGGAGCACATAGAGTGGGAAAGCAAGGATCTCCTCGCTCGGGAGAACAACCAATTGTATACACCATGCCGGATGAGACCAAGCAAAAGATTATCCTTGATAATAGTTGGATCTATTTGAGGGATACAAAATGTTTTGTATGTGAAGATCGCACTATTAAGCAACAAAATATGCGTCGCAAGGCATATGAGGAAAAGAATAATAAAAACAAGGAGATCTCTCATGAAGAAAATGTGCCCAAGAAGGAGGCAAGTCTATCAAGCAAATAGGGATGCGTGAACTACGAGACCCAGTTACAATTGAAAATATGCTTTTGGAATTGTAATGGATATCCATGGAATGCGGGGGTTGGCATTGATGAACTAACAAGAAAAGCCGATGTTGTAGTTCTTGTTGAAACTTGGGAGCATGATACACAAAGGATTAATGGCTTGGAGGATTACAATGTACATTCATTGATGTGGTCAACGGATCTCAAGCAACGAAGAGGACAAGGAGAGTTAGCATGTATGGTTAAGAAAGGATTGAAAGATTTTGTATCAATTGTGAAAGATGACAAGTACAAACGTTATGTATGGCTGAAAATTATGACACCAAAAAGAGCACCCATTTTTGTAGCTGGTTGCTACATTCCTCATCATGATTCTCCCTTTTATGCTTGCATGGATAGAGATCAACCATTTTCTGATTTGGAAGAGGACATTGCTTATTTCAAAGGTGAAGGTGATGTTATTGTATTTGGGGATATGAATGCTCGCACAAAAACATTGCAACATGATACTCAACAATTTGATATGCCATACATTTCAAGGGAGTTGGAGGAAGTTCACTTGTATGATCGTACTTCAATGGATGAGAAAGAGCCGGATCACTATGGAAAGTTACTTTTACACACGTGTAATAGCACGGGTATGCTCATTGCCAATGGTGTATCTTTGTGGAGTGGAACCAATGGATTTACATGTAGGAGACATAATGGGGATAGTGTGATCGACTATATGCTACTCTCTGAAGCCATCATGTATCGCATAAAGAGTTTTATTTTTGGTGAATGGACCCCGGAATCCGACCATCACACCTTATGTATTGACCTTTCATGTGGAGAAGCAACGAAGCATGATAATCTCAGCCAAAGGAAAGAGAAGTTATCACTATGTATGGATTTCAAACGGGCACCAATGTACATTGAAATGGTTGAGCAAAAATTATGGATGACAAAGCTTTAATGTGATGCACCATTGGAAACTAAATGGAAAGCTTTCAAGAAAGCTATTTGTTCTTGTGCGGAAGAATGCTTTGCCATAAAGCATCTCCATGGTATCAACAAAGATAGATCACAAAAGGTGGTTTGATAAAGAATGTCAAGATGCTCGAAAGTCCTTGATAAAGCTTGATGCAACTATGGACAAAGACAACTATCAAAGTCATTTGCATACATACAAGGCATTGATTCAAAAGAAGAGAAGAAGATGGGAAGTAAAGCAACAAGAATTTCAAGTCCAAGAAAAGGCACAGGCATGTGGAAGATTTTGGAGAAACTTGAGAGGCAAGTGGGTTGAGAATTTTGGTAACTTGAGTCTAGTGGATATGTACACACATTGTAGGCAATTATATGAGCAAGCAAATACTGAAAAAATGCCATTTTATGGTTCACTCCCATGTATGCCGTCTTTTTTTACTATTGAGGATGTATGCGGTGGGCTTGAAAAGTTGGCCACTCGCAAAGCGGGAGATTTTCAAGGTATCAAGCCGGAGATGATCAAATGGACGGGAGATTTTACCCATGAGTGGATGTGTGATATGTTCAACCTTGCACTTCAACATGGTATGCCTTATGATTGGAGTACTAATTGGGTTAAGCCTTTGCATAAAGGAGGGGATGTAAAGAATGTAAGCAACTACCGGACTACAATGATTGGGTCTCTTATGGCAAAGTTGTTTAGGTGCATAATGGAGATGAAATTGAGTGATTGGGCTGAAGAGAATTACAAGCGTGCAAAGGGACAAGCGGGTTTTTGTCGGTTCCATAGCACCATTGATCATCTTGTCACTCTTCGTGTTCTCATGGAGGAAAGTCGGTTGAAAGGAAAGCGGTTGTATTGTTGTTTTGTGGACTTTAAGAAAGCCTTTGATATGATTCCACGTAACAATTTGTGGAGAAGGATGGAAGAACTCCAAGTGCCAAGTGAGTTTATGCTTGCAGTTTCTCGAATCTATGAGAAGGTGATTTGTCAATTGCGCATGGGAAGAGAAATTTCAGAAATTTTTGTAAGCACTATTGGGGTTAAACAAGGATGTCCATTTTCACCAACTCTCTTTGGTCTATGCATCGATCAATTGGAACAAATGGTACTTGACTTTATGCAAGAAGAAGGAATTGAAGAGGTCACTATTTGCAATGCGGTAATCATGTTTTTGTTGTATGCGGATGATGTAGTGCTTCTAGCACACACTTTAGAAGATGCACAAAAGCTTATGGTTGTCCTTGAGAACTTTTGCTTGCATAGTGGGCTAGCTGATTGTAAATGAATCCAAAACAAAGGTTATGCTTGTGAAAACCAACCATAAGGAGAAGCCATGCATTGTGTACAAAAACGAGACACTTCAAGTTGTTGAGAGCTTTAAGTACCTTGGGCTTGAGGTTCCATCCAATCACAAGTAACATGAATGTGCTATGCGTCGTTTGGAAGCGGGAAAGAGAGCATATTATGCATTTGAGAACGTGTGTAGTGCGGGAAACATCAAGTGTTGGGTTCTCAAGAAGTATCTTTTTGATGCATTGGTGACACTGGTTCTTCTTTATGGAGTTGAAGTGTGGGGCGGGAGCATCTCAAAGTCTACTTGGAAAGAGTTTGAGAATGTCCAAAAGCGTTTTCTTACAAACTTTCTCCAAGTTAAGACACAAACACCATATATGCTCCTACTTCTTGAGTCGAGATCTCTTCCAATTGAGGTTATGGGCATGGAAAGGGTTGTGGAGTACATGATAAAGATGCGTCAAAACCCTCACATCGACTTCCTACAATTGCATGGGAAGCAAGCAAAAAAGTTCAAAAGACGCATAAAAGCAAGATCTTGAGCACGGGATGGATGCAAGACATAAATAAGTGGTTTGGGAGATGGGATGCATTACACTTGCTACATGATGTTTCAATTGACTCTCAAGTGAATGAAGCTTTTCTACAACGCCAATGTATTACAGCTTGGGAGAAATCCGGTGGGTCACGCTTCATACATTACACCACCTATATTGCCCCCAACTACAAAACCATTGATGGGGGCTTTTCACAAGCCAAGCTCCCATACCCCTCTTCTCTCGTCCCCACCCCATGAAAACCCCCTCTTAGGGAGGGAGTGATAAAAGACATTGGAAAAAAGTAAGAAAAAAATAAAGTATGATTATGTAAATATATGAGAAAGGTAAAATAGGCCACCTCATGCCTGCGGGGCAGCCCATCCCCACCTTGCCTCCTTTTTCTTCACTGTTGCCCCGCCGTGTGTCCCTTTTCCTCTCCTCCACTCAAAAGGTCAACCCCCTCTCTCTTCCCCTTGTCCTTTCTCCTTTCTCTCTCCCCTCAAGCTACCCCACCTCTCACCAATAATGCATTCTAACTCACCAATAATGCACCCTAACTCACATGCAACTTACCCTATCTTCCAAAATAGTATACCCCACCCCCCCTTTCTCTCTCCTATCATATCCCATGACCCAAATACCCCCCCTCTCTCT
Organism: Adiantum capillus-veneris; assembly: GCF_014529385.1. Classification (NCBI taxonomy): domain Eukaryota; kingdom Viridiplantae; phylum Streptophyta; class Polypodiopsida; order Polypodiales; family Pteridaceae; genus Adiantum; species Adiantum capillus-veneris. The sequence goes on from NC_140942.1 coordinate 160,891,508, forward strand.
AAAGGGCGCCATGTCTCTTGTCTTGTAGCTAAATAACCTCCCCCACACTCACACACACTCAGTTTCACTAAAAAAGGTGCCCACAGACCCATCCCCACCCAGTGGTTACCTGATTTTTCTTGTGTTCACACACATCTGCACACAGATTCACCTCTGAACACACTCCTCTCTCTCCCCTCTTGTAATTACTTTATTCTCCATGTCACCTCTTACTTTTTTTCATCAACCCATCTCTCTCTCTTAGTCTCTCTCTCATGAGACTGCTGTTCTGGCACATATACACACAACCAGACAAGTGGGGCCCACAGTCACATGGCCTATGTAGATAATGATTTCTTCATTTCTAAATTCTAGAATTTCTCCCCCCCGCTCCTCCCCTATATAAAGAGGGGTCACCATCACACAAAAACACACAACATCACCAAAGAACACACTATGCACTGTGTGTGCCTAGTGCACACACACACACCCACACCATCACCATCACCTCAATCACCATGCTTGTCTTGAGCATGACCTCTACACCCTTGGCTATGGAAGATGAAGGGCAACTAAATGAAGGATGATGGCCATAATCCTCGTGCGAGTCTTCGCCATCAACTCCCACCTATCCGCCATGTGCTCTACCACTCTCTCCCTTCTCATTCCCCTACCCTATGCTCCCCATTTCATCGCCTAATTCTCTAAATAAAGCTTGAGGTTTTGTGAGTATGTTTTCTTGCAATGTTTTGCCCATGTGAGGTGTGCGGAATCGCCACCTAGTCTTGTGTTTTGGAGTGAGCTTGTGTATATGTGAAGGGTGTGCGGATTCGCCATCCTTTTGTGATGCCTAAGTACTAAGCCGCTATACCCCTTCCCTCACTCTCTCTCTCTCTCTCTCTTTTACTTGATCTCATTCCCCTTCCTTTTCATCATTACTCCCAAGCATCCATCTCTTTTGGTTGAAAACTTTGTTATGGTGGTGTGTTGTTTGCGTCCTAGCCGCTGAAGCTAGGTGGTGCCCCCTGTTTGCTTTACCATGACAGGCTCGAGGCGCTCCATTCGGTCCCAGTGTTTTAGAGGCCGTCGGGGGTTCGGGGTTCGCTTTGCTCCCGTCATTTGGTGCCCCCACTGAGGAATCTTTTCATGAAACCCTTCAGTTTACAAGACTGAAACCCTTAAACTATTGTGAATGGATGAATGTCTAGCAGGATTTGCTAATTGGACGATAGAAGAAGAAGAGCTCCAAGCACAACTAGACGAACTCCGCATCTCCATCGAAGCTCGAGTGCCAGGTGTAACGGTAATCGATTTGCAGTGGGAGTGGCAACCAACACGCCAAACCCAGTGGATATATATAGGCCAAGTGCCAAGAAGAAGAAGGAGAAGGTCGAAACCATGTCCGCAACCTACAACCAACCCACAACAACAAAATGGAAGGAGCTCTACACAATAGAGAATCAACACTATTCTACTTTGAGAATCGGGTAACACAAGTCACTGAGGTAATTATCACAGTCAGTTTTCAAGTCGCACCTGATGCTGCAGCACAGATAACGGAAGCATTGGCTCACACTCTCACTAGAGAAACTAGGGATCTACTGAGTTTGTTTCAGGAAAAAACACCACCCTCTCCCACAATCTTGGACAGTGACTAAGCACCTCTAAGCTTCACATGAATCAGTACAACCTACGTCAAGACAGATCACACATACCAACACGTGTACGCTCAATCAAGGTAATACTGGATTTGAAGGCTCACTACCAGCACGTCATTGACACCATGCCGGGTGGGGAGCGGTTTTTGGAGGTTCTGGCATCAGATCAACCATTTGTCTTACCTTTGGTACAAGGCAATGTACCGTTTGAAGTTTTAATCTATGTCCTAGTATAAGAGGGTATACACGCCTCCTTGTAAAGAAGAAAAAAACTTTTGCACGTTAAGCAGTGTGTCTTTCTAGCTCTCTCTCAGTAATCATGGCAAGTGTAGCATTTCCAACATTTAAAGGAAAGAAGGGGGAGGATTTGGTAACAGACTTCCTAGATGACTTTGAAGTAGCATGTGTAGTGAGCAACAAAGATACGGATGAATCCCGGGTTAGAATCTTTAAGCATCTCATGAAGCTAGAAGCTAGATCATGGTACAATGCACTTCCACAAGCAACCGAGGATGACTGGGAACCCTTAAAAACCGCTTTTAAGAGGCGCTTTGGGGGAGGTACCACTTCAGAAAAGTTGTGGGACAAGTTGAGAGACTTGAAGCAAGAGGGTCTTTTAGAATATGCCACCTATGAGTCCAAATTTGTGGATTTGTGGGAACGGTGGGTTGAGTCACTGGCTAGGGGGGAAGCTGCACCCGATTTCCTAAAAGAAGATTGGTTCACGCATGGCTTATGGCCGCTTCTCAAGGAGAAGGTGAAAGGTAGATTCATGGCTACGTACGAGTTAGCCGTTGAGATTGCTTGCCTTAAAGACAAGAAGCTGCGAATGAAAGCCAAAGAAACCGAGTCAACAGAATCAGGAACATCGCGTCGACCAGCAACTACGACAACCACCATTCCACCACCACCACTGGCTCTTGGGGTAAGAGATTACCAACAAGATATGTTGGCCCATATTACTGACCAACTGCAGAATTTGTCTGTCCACTTAATACAACAAGGGAGGAGTCAAGAAAGAGATCAAGACCCTAGAAGAGCACGACGACAAAACAGGGAGTATCATTGCTACAACTGCGGAGAAGACGGTCACGGTATGTACTACTGTCCCAAACCACGACAAAACTATAATAGAGGAGGTAGGAGGAACCAATTGTCACCCCCTAGAGAAAGAACACCCCCACCCAGAGCACCACCCCCACCAACACAAATTCTACGTCCACCCCAGACACCACTACAAGCATCCATCCCACCTCTTCCACCAGCCCCACCACCTGATCGTTCTATAAACATCATAAGGCTAGAAGAGAAAGGAAAAGCCTTAGTAGTGGATTCACCCAGAGAAAAGGAGAGGGACAAGGGTAAGGAGAAGGTAACCTTTTTAGAACCACTTGAAGCCATGACTGTGAAAAGAGCTAGGAGGGAGAAAGCTACACAAGCAGATGATGAGAGAAGCATGAGAGGAGAAACTAGCAAGAAGCCATCTAGGCCACGACAGAAATTGGGCATCACCGACTTCCAGCTAGGGGAAAGTTCTAAGCCCTATGATCTAACATTGGATGTGGCAGAGCAAGGACCGAAGATTACATGGCCACAGCTGCTACATCTTGCACCAAAAGTAAGGCGACAATGGTCTAAAATGGTAAGTACAAGACGCTCCAAAACAAAGGTAGCCGGAGCAATTTCGGGATGCAACATGGATGACATCCTTCCAATTGTCGACGTAAACATAAAAGGAAAGAGGGTTGGAAACACCTACATTGATGGAGGTGCACAAATCTGTGTAATGAGCGAAGCTATGATGCTTCGATTAGGGCTTGAGGTTGACAGGCCTTCTCCATGCAAGGCAAAGATGGCAAACAACAAAAAAGTAAAGTGTGTGGGTGTGGTAAGTGCCGTGAAAATCAAAGCTTTCAACACTGAGGTAGAGGTAGATGTTTTTGTAATGCCTACTAAGGGGGAGGGCTATCCACTAATTTTGGGAAGGCCATGGTTGATGGCCATGAAGGCAAAACAGGACTGGGGTACTGGCCTTCTACGCACGACCGGTAAGAAAGGGGAGACAATCTACTACGACATGAGGATTGGCAAGCAGAAGCAAATGAATCTGGAAACATCGGCAGATGAAACCACTAGCAAATCTTCCAGTTCTGAGGAGGAGACCACATCCACCGACGAAAGTGACAGTTCCATTGATGTGATGGGTATCATTATGAAGGATCCACAAAGGGTAAGCACAACTAGTGATCCATCACCAAAAGGGCAACCCAATGAAGAGGAGAGAAAATCACCTGGCCTAGGAGGAAGTAGGTTGAAGGGTATGTTGTCTACGGAATTAACACTTGAGGAGAAAGATAGTTTTTTGCAAATGTTGATGGGATTTCCTAACCTGTTCATTGACAACTATGAAAGAATCACAGGCATTACAGTGGTGGAACATCATAATAAGCTGAAGGAAGGGGTAAAACCAGTTGTGCAAAAGCTACGAAGACTGGGGGTCATACAAGAAAAGGCACTCTTGGTCGAGGTAAGGAAATTGCTGGAGGCCGGATTCATCTATCCTGTAGAAAAATCAGAATGGGTGTCACCCGTAGTGGTGACGCCTAAAAAGAATGGTAAGTGGAGGGTCTGTGTTGACTACAAACCACTAAATGCAGCTACAAAGAGAGACCACTTTCCTCTCCCTTTCTTGGATGAAATTCTGAATGAAGTAGCGGGTTTTGAATGCTATACCGTCTGTGATGGTTATTTTGGATACTTTCAAATACGCATAGCCTTGGAAGATCAGCTAAAAACCACTTTTATCACGCCATGGGGTTGTTTTGCTTACAGGGTTATGCCATTTGGTCTCACAAATGCACCTGCCACATTCCAAAGATATGTAACATATGTTTTTCAACCGTTCTTTGGAACATCCATAAGAGTGTTCATTGATGATTTTTGTATATATAGCTTCCGTATTTCACATTTAGAAAAGGTAACTGAAGGTTTGGCCAGGTTGCAGAGCCTAGGTGGGCAATTAAATGTGGATAAATGCCACATTGGGGAGAGCAAAGTCATTCTACTAGGCCATGAAATTTCAGCAAAAGGTATCAACGCCGACCCAAGTAAGGTGTCCGCACTCATAGCCCTACCTTCACCAACGACCGCACGTCAACTGGTCTCTTTTCTACAGAAGGTGAGGTACTTAAGTAGATTCATACATCTACTATCACAACTTGTTCTACCACTGCAACAACTCACTCAAAGATCAACTTTCACTTGGGACGAGGAAAGCGAACATCACTACAACAAGGTAAAGGAGGTCTTAGCCACTCTGCCAACTATCTCACCACCTAAGTGGGATGAAAAATTCTATGTCACCTCAAGTGTTGGTGATGACTCATTGGGGGCTGTGCTACTCCAAAAGGATACGACGACATCTTTCATGAGGCCAATCTACTTCTCTAGTCGAATGATGATAGCAGGAGAGAAGGGTTTCACCCATGTGGAACACTTAGTCCTAGCTCTTAGATTTCCAACTACAAAGTTTAGGTCATATTTGCTGCCTAAGCAATTTGTGATTCTAACCACGGATGAAATATTTCCCTATGTTGTACAACACATGGATGTGTCTGCTAGAATTACTAAATGGCTAGTTCGTCTGCAAGAGTTTGACTACACGGTACAGGTAGAAAGAACGAAAAGGGCATGTTTGGGGGGACTCATGACCTACCAAGTCTTTGAAAGGAAGGAGAAGTCTGATTACCTCCAGTACCACCAATGGTAGAAGGAGCATACTCTCTCTACTTTGATGGAGCCTACAAGCGAGCGTCCGACAAAGAAGCTGCAGGCATAGTGGTCTTTGATGACAAAGGGACAAAGGTATTTCCGTTGGGCCAATTGTTAGATTCACATTCTAACAATGAAGCTGAGTATGCAGCACTAACGAAGGGTCTACAATGGTGCGTCTCGCAAGGTGTACAACGCCTTAATTTATTTGGGGATGCTCTACTTCTGGTAAGGCAAGTAAATGGAGCATGGACATGCAAGAATCCTAGTTTAAGGACTCACTTAAGTGGTGTAAAAACCTTGTTGGGTAAGTTTGAAGAAGTTCAAATACACCATATCCCAAGGGCTCAAAACCAAGAAGCAGATGCCTTAGCAAGTGAAAGACTACAGGAAGTGGTGGTTGGAGCAATAAAACTAAAGCTCCCTCTATTTCAAGGAAGTGATGCCTTGCCTGACATCATGCATTTTTTTGGAAACAGGGGAATGCCCATCAAATTTAACAAAGGGACATAAGCAATGGCTTACGCGGAAGGCCACAAGGTATCGACTCATCAATGACTGTTTGTACTGTAAGGGTAAGGACCAAATACTCAGGAAGGTCCCTCTCTCTCAGGAAATCACGGGAGTAATTGCTAGCTGTCACGACGGGGTTTGTGGTGGTCACTTTGCCCTAGACATAACAAGTAGGAAAATCTTGCAGGCAGGCTTCATATGGCCTAGCCTCAAACGTGATGTACACCACTGGTGCAAAACATGTAAGTTGTGTCAAAAGGCCGGCACTAGCTCACTTATGCCTGAACCACAGACACCTATTCTCTCATATGGCCCATTTGAAAAATGGGGTATCAATGCCATTGGGCCATTACCTAGGGCCAACTCAAGAAAATTCTACATTATCATGGGGGTCCACTACATGACTAGATGGGCAGAGGCTACAGCCACCATTAGAATCACAGCGGTAGAGGTAGCTAAATTTATCTACGAGCACATATGTTGTAGGTTTGGCACACCTTTAGAGATCATCTCTGATAGAGGGCCAGGTTTCAGAGCAGACTTGGTAGGAGAATTAATGCAGAAACTGGGCATTACAAGGAGGCACTCTTCACCATATTACCCTCAATGTAATGGCCTAGTTGAAAAGGTAAATGGAATGATTTCTAAAATTATTACCAAGCAAGTAAACAATCATCCTGGAGACTGGGATAAGTATCTACTACCAGCTTTATGGGCCTACAGAACTTCATTTCGTACATCCTTGGGATTCACACCGTATCATCTAGTATTTGGTAAGGAAGCAATCTTGCCCATTGAAGTGCAACTACAAAGTCTCAGAGTAATGGCAAACCAGCTTCAACAGCCCAACATGCATTTGAGAGATCACATCATCAACTTGGAAAGACTGTAGCTGGAAGACTGCAGCTGGACAGAGAAGAAGCAATAAATTATTATGCAGCACAAGCAGAGCATAGACGGCTTAGCTTTAAGGAGCATCTCCGAAAAAAAGAATCGAAGAAAGGAATGTTGGTGCTCCGCTACGACAATCGCTTCGACATGCGCAAGGATAAGAAACTCCTACTCCGATGGGAAGGTCCTTTCATCGTCAGGAAAAAGTATGCCAATGGAAGCTATTAGCTTATGGAGGCTGATGGAAAACTTCATAAAACCATGGTAAATGGTTGGCGACTTAAACCTTATTTTCTTCGATTTGACCAGGCTCCACCTATTGACATTCCAGATGAGGACACACCATCAGCCGCCACTTCCGACGATAATGATCAAAAAGATGAGCTAGAGACATGAATGCCTCTAGCCAAAAGGGGAGGGCTAATGATGGGGGCTTTTCACAAGCCAAGCTCCCATACCCCTCTTCTCTCGTCCCCACCCCATGAAAACCCCCTCTTAAGGAGGGAGTGATAAAAGACATTGGAAAAAAGTAAGAAAAAAATAAAGTATGATTATGTAAATATATGAGAAAGGTAAAATAGGCCACCTTATGCCTGCGGCGCAGCCCATCCCCACCTTGCCTCCTTTTTCTTCACTGTTGCCACTACAAGAGGCTCTTCATATTAGCGACGCTCACACAGCGACGCTCAAAAAAAAATTTCCCGGCGTCGCTATGAGCGTCGCTATGAGCATCGCAAATTTCTTTGTAAAGGTCGACATTTTAGGGTGGAACGAATCGACAAAAAGCGTTTTACTCAAGATTGTGGAATCATGGCAACATTTGAACAGTCTAGTCGACGACGTTCCTTTGATGCAGATCCTGTGGTGGCGGAACTCACTTACTTCGGCACTCTGCAAGAGATTTTGAGGATCGATTACAGAGGATTTTTTGTCGACTTGTTCGACGTGCAATGGTTCAAGATAATCATGGAGGGTCGCAACGCTACTGTGCGTAGAGGAGAGTCTGGTTTTCTTGAGGTGGATTCTACTAAGAAATGGACTGACCTAAGAGACACTTTCGTACTACCCGAGCATTGTGAACAAGTAAGTATATAAATAGTTAACATCCCCCTTTTACAAGTTATGTGCTTGAAAGCTCTCATGTAAGTTATGTGGCTCTGGCAGGTAATATTTCATCCTACAAAGTCTACATCAAACTGGTGGTACGTCATAGAGGTAGCCCCTCGTAGTGCAAGGACGTTTGAAGGCTACCATGTGCCAATCACAACGACATCAATGGAGGAGATCAGAGAAGATGCTCAATCAGAAGCCGCTGCGGTGGTGCCAGACGAGCATCAAGATGCTACTACTCTATATGGGGTGCATGCAGAGAAGCTACAAAATGAAACAGAGGATATGTGTTTAAACGGAGAGCTCTATATAGATATAGGAAGTTATGTTGAGTTATGCGAGGATGAGAGAGAGATCTCTTAAAGCCAAAAATATTGTATTTGAACAATTTTGCTCCGTGTTGTAAAAGCTCTGGCTCTCTAAGTACCTTCCATGGTGTATAACACTCTTTTCTACTCGTGCTCACATCTTTTGATTGAAAATTCTGAGTTTTCGACTTGCCTCTTCTATCACTCGATTCGTTGCGTCATTGTATTTATATGCGTCATTACGTCAATGTATTTAATGGTCTTTGCGTCATTGTCTACTCTATTCATTCAATATTAAGTTTAAATATTCGTGTGTTTAATGCAGGTATGGATGATGAGGAGTTTCTTTCTTCTTTGTCACCGCAGCAGAGACAGTGGTACGTGGAGCGTCATCGCTCTGGCGCATCATCGCGCGTTCCTACACCATCCGCATCTCCCTCTCTTTCGGAGCATTCGGCGCGCTCCGAAGCTTCGGCGTCGATGAGACGAGCTTCACACTCGTCTAGACACCGGCGCTCTAGTGGTGGCGGTGGCGGTTGTTGTGGGGATTCCGCCACCGATGCCTCCACACCGCCTCGTGTTCGACGAGGCTCTTTACCCTCCCCTTCTTTGCCCGCCCCCACACCAGCCACAACATCGCCATCTACGCCAGGTTTTGCACGGCTCACTGTTCCTAGAAGCTACACACCTCTACCTACTCCGCTAGGAGCCACCCCACTCGACACTCCTCGCTTCGGGGCCCAGACGCCGGTGGAGACACCTGACGTCCGTACCCCCATCGACACGCCGCTAGAGACCCCTGCCGGGACACCCAGGTTCACGCGTCACCGGCCAGAGGGCTTGCCTTACTCCGTCGACATCAGCGGCGGTATCATCATGGATGATGACGGCAAGAAGGTGATCTCGCGCATGCGTGGTCTTTGCTCTCAGCTGTTTAGACTCTACATACTAAACAAATGGAGTGAAGTACCAAGTGATTTAAAAAACAGAGTCATCAGCATACTTCATGATGAGTTTCCCGTTCCAACACGGGATCAGCGCTTCAATGAAGACCTGATGAAGATTCGAATGCGCGAATACTACAAACACAAGCGTTCCGAAGTGCAAAAAGCAATCAAGAATGGGTGGAACAGGCCAGATTGGCTGGCCAAAGAAGATTGGAAGAATGCAAAGAAAGCAGCGCGCGAGAATCCCGACAAGTGGAAGCAACAAAAGGATGCAGCCAGAGCGCGAGTAGAGGCAGGGAGCTCACACCACTTGGGGAGTGGTGGATGGGCATCATTTGAGGCCGATTTTGTAAGTCTTTTCACATTGCTCTTTATGCATGTTCGATAGTTTAGGGTTTATGAGTTTTTTAGTTCTAACATAATGAAATCTTTGTATGTTTTGACAGTGGTCGATGACAGGACGTGATCCCACACCGTACGAGCGCGAGTACGCAGGCAGGAAGGGCTTAAACGCCCTGATGGACATTCTCAGTTCTCGCGGCGGCATGGTTAGTATTAGGGTTTACTCTTTTTTATTTTTTGTATTGTTTTATAAATGTCGTTATATGTTTTTACTTACTGAAAGTTGTCTTATTGTCTTTTTTTGCAGAATCCGACAGATACGCCGCTTGGACGCGATGAGACGTCTGAATAGACGACGTCAGTTTAGCCGTAGCTAGATAGCATTAGTTTAGGGTTTCTCATAGCTTATGTATCATGAGACGGATTTTATACGTCTTTTTGAGCCATGTATATTATTACATTTGTCACCGCAGTTCCTTTTGCCAATCAATTCTTTATGCTTATGATGTTGTACAATTGTCATTATTACATTTGCCAATCAATTCATTTTGCCTCTGATGTGTACAATTGTCAATTTTGCAAACAATGCGTCTTGTGGGTGACTATTTTGGGTCTATTATCTATCTTTGCACTTTTTTTAAAAAGTGAATCAAGTACAATATAGTTGATGGGTGGCAAGGCATTCAATGCCCTGCCACCAAAAAGAAATTCTCTCGGGCGTCGCTATTTATGGCTCTGTAGCGTCGCTATGACTGTCGCTATAGTCTTCTGTGTAAACGTCGCTATAGGCATCGCTATTTGCGTCGCTATATGCGTCGCTATATAGCGACGCATATAGCGACGGCTATAGCGACGCTTATAGCGACGCTCGTAGCGACGATTTTAGCGACCCCGAGGGTTATAAAAACCCAATGTATTTCCGTCGCTAACAGCGTCACAAGAGCACACAACCTCTTGTAGTGTGCCCCGTCGTGTGTCTCTTTTCCTCTCCTCCACTCAAAAGGTCAACCCCCCTCTCTCTTCCCCTTGTCCATTCTCCTTTCTCTCTCCCCTCCAGCTACCCCACCTCTCACCAATAATGCATTCTAACTCACCAATAATGCACCCTAACTCACATGCAACTTACCCTATCTTCCAAAATAGTATACCCCACCCCCCCTTTCTCTCTCCTATCATATCCCATGACCCAAATACCCCCCCTCTCTCTAAAGGGCGCCATGTCTCTTGTCTTGTAGCTAAATAACCTCCCCCACACTCACACACACTCAATTTCACTAAAAAAGGTGCCCACAGACCCATCCCCACCCGGTGGTTACCTGATTTTTCTTGTGTTCACACACATCTGCACACAGATTCACCTCTGAACACACTCCTCTCTCTCCCCTCTTGTAATTACTTTATTCTCCATGTCACCTCTTACTTTTTTTCATCAACCCATCTCTCTCTCTTAGTCTCTCTCTCATGAGACTGCTGTTCTGGCACATATACACACAACCAGACAAGTGGGGCCCACAGTCACATGGCCTATGTAGATAATGATTTCTTCATTTCTAAATTCTAGAATTTCTCCCCCCCCCCCTCCTCCCCTATATAAAGAGGGGTCACCATCACACAAAAAAACACAACATCACCAAAGAACACACTATGCACTGTGTGTGCCTAGTGCACACACACACACACACACACCATCACCATCATCACAATCACCATGCTTGTCTTGAGAATGACCTCTACACCCTTGGCTATGGAAGATGAAGGGCAACTAATGATAGCCGTTTTTTCGGCTCTTTGTAATTGCCACTGTGAGTTACCTCACCCTACCAAAATCACCCAAACACTGTGGCTATCCCTACCATTTCACTGTACATAGGCGTGCGTGAGTCACGGGACTTTTCCCATATCTTCTTAAAAACCCTCAGCTAGCTAGTCACTGGGCTAGGTGAGCCAAAAAAAAAAATAATAATAATAATAAATAAATCAATAAAAGTATATTATGGCCTCTTTGTGTGTAAATATTTCATTGTATATATGGCCTAAATATAGGGATTTTTAATAATTATTTTGGTATTTTATTTAAATATTTCTACTTAGGTGTGTGTTTTATTAAACCTATGTACACCTTCTTTCATCCTCTTACACCATAATTATATATATATTTTTTTATTTTTATTTTTTGCCAATATGTACATACTCTAACCTCATATTTTTCCTTTATACAAATCACTCCCACATTTTCACCCTCACCCTCGTGAAAACAAAAAATTGATTTCTACTCATTGGTTACTTTTATTATATTATTTACTTGCATACATTTTCCTCTTTCACCAAAAATAATTCAAGGAGGGACCATATCATATGATTCCAATATCTTTCCATATCCATAACTCCTCCATATTTTTATTATTATTTTTACTCATTATTCTAACACCATGTGCTCATTGAGCTAAAGTCTATGAATAGTCCATACACTAGTCCCACCATGTATATATTTCTTATTTCACCAATAATCCTCCTCCATGCATGGGTCAAGGGAAACTTGAATGCTTTGTATTATAATATGACAAAGGAGGGGCTCACTCTTGGATGCATTGTACAAATTCAACAAAGGAGGGGACCACTAAAAGACTTTTGCAGGCCTAAAAAACAGGCTTTTTGGTGAGAATTTTGGCACCTATCTCCACTCCGAATTTGGAGCGGTGGTCAAAAGAGAAAATGTAGCCCACGCTCTGAATAATCACCCCAAAGTTTTTCATGATTTTTGGAGCTACCAGCTGGGAGCTATGATTTTTTTAGTGGACCCCAGTTTTCCCATGCTATGCAGCCACACTCTCTCTTCCACTTTATCAGTTTCCTCTTTCACACACACTTCTCCACTCATCATCCCCATCTCTCTCACCACTCCTCTCTGCACACTACTCACTTTCTCCTCAACCTTGAAGAATAAGAGAAACCATGGTGAACTCATACCTCCCACACACAATTCCATTCCAAAATTGATCACCTAGTCTCATTTTTCCTCCTCCAAATTACCCATATCTATCAAAAAACCACAAAATTCAGCCTCTTCTCTTAAAAGACAGCATCATGGTGGTTGATTACTCAGCTTCAATTACCTTGTCTCCCAAGGAAGGTCAAGAGTGGAGAAAAAATGTACCGTCAAAGCTAGTGGACCGTCAACAAGCGTCAAAATTGGCCCTACTCAAGACACTTGGAGCATCAACCTTGTAAGAAATCCACCTTTTCTTACCTCTTAAGAGTTTTTCTTCCTTATTTGTATCCTACATGGATACTCCCATTGTAAATATTCAATTCCATTTGTAAATTAATACTAACTCTACTAACACTAACCCACTATGAAAAGTCCTATCACCTCCATTTCTCTCCTCTCTCTTTCCCCACCAACTTCTTGATAATTCCAAGCAAAAGAAATTAGATAAATTGCTGAAAATCTAACCCAACCATGGTTAGAGGAGTAACCCTAGCCTTCAAAATTGCTATTAAAGGAGGGTGTAGCTAGCATAAAAGGGGGAAGCCATAAGCAAGAGCACTATGCTATAGCTTGAGAAGCCAAGCTCAACCTCTCTAGAAGGAGCTCTTGAGTGGAAGCTCATTGTCTTATGCATGTGCATGTGTTGTAATAGGGGATTAGCAAGGGAAATCTATGCCATTGTAAGAGAGAGAGTGATCATTCAATTGAGAGTAGGAAATCTATCATTTCTCCTACTAGTGTAATCCCAACATTCGCTGAATCAAGGAGGGTGGATTTGGACTAAGCTTGGATACTTTGTCTCCCTTCCAACGTGAAGTAATGGACAACAATGATGCGTAAGTGTCTTGGTTTTTTTTTTTAAAGTTCTTGATAGCTTGTCTCTGGTGTTGTCATCAATCTAGCCATAAATCCCGCATACTGTAAGAGGGCGACAGGGTGGAGAGGACTCCCTTGGCCTTAAGACAGTGATTGGGGTGGCTTTTCTAGTGATGTGTTGTGGTGAAATTTACGCAAGCTATGTTGAACAAGTACTAATCTCACTTTGATTTTTCATGACAGATTTGTAAGAAGGTATTAATGCAACAAGCACCCCCTCCCCCTTTCTCTCTCTTTCTTAAATATATAGTTGTGTTTGCTTGATCATCGCCGGTACGTTTCAAAGCAGCCCGAGCACTATCTCTCTCTCTCTCTCTCTATCTCTCTCTCTCTCTATCTCTCTCTCTCTCTATCTCTCTCTCTCGTGTTTTAGTGTGTGAGAGTATTCCATTGGTGTTAGGGTTAGTGTAATTCCTTGCTTGTTTGTGGGTTGCTCTAACGATTCTCCTCTTTTGCGTCCTAGTTCGCTCTTAAACTAGGTGGTGCCCCTTGTGTAGTTGGGATTTGGCGGTGGGTTTGTTGTTTTGGTTTGTGTTGTGTTGTGCCCCAGCCCCATTGAGCAGCACGGGAGCCTTGAAGGGTGTCTAGAGGCCACTCTTCTTGTTGCCCGCCCCGGACCGCCTCAAATTGGTGCCCCCACTGAGGAACGGCTTGTGTATTTTTGTGTAGAATCAACCTTTAGCATAGTCAAGTAGTTTGCATGAATCACGAAGCTTTGTATGATCCCTTCATTCCCATTGCAAGGCAAAAGGTACACATAATTGTTAGTACTAAGTTGCAATTTCAACGTGTCATTCGTAGAATTTTAGGTCCTCTTAGGTTGGCCGAGATAAACGCCTCAGTAAATCCTTTTATTTTGCCTCTCATTAGGTACGACCTTAGTTTGGACGTCTATATTTTTGTTTTGTTTTAAGCATTAGGACATGCATAGGCCATGGATAATGGCCCAGGAATAGAGGTTTTTCCCTTTCATTTTACTCCACACATTAGAATAAACGTTGCAATTAGTAGAAATATCCATTTTCAACAACGAATGGTGTTCATGTTTGGTGCCCAAAGAGCAGGAGAAATTCTTGCATCACCAAACCCTGTCATTCTACCTCTCATCAACTACCACACTTCTTTTGATGTACATGTGTTCATTTTATTTTAAAATGAAGTGCAGCCCGGCAAAGTAGTGTGTATGTTTGTTTTTTCTTTGTCCAAGTTGTTACAAGAAACAAAAAAACGATCATTTGTTTTAACTGGGAATGTGTGTGCAGTGAAAGTTCAATCCTTAGAGATCTAGCTCTATTACCAATTGAGTTGCAGGAGCAAGTAGTAAGGCGTCTCCCTCATAACAAGAGGGTGGTGAAGTTAAGACGGAAGGTCCTACGCGTGGATTCCATTTTCCTCTTGTTGTTGGGCACTAAGGAAGACCGCGCATTCATCCAACTAGTGTGTGCTCTAAGATTGGTAAATAGAGTGAAATTTGGCATTTGGCGAGTGCATTTCACCATTGAGGAAGACTCTTCAAGAAACTTGCGGCCAGAGTTCATGCTTCATAGACTCACATTTGGTGAATTTTTCCCTCATTTGCGTCTTATTAATAGTCTTCCTTTCGCTTTCAACAAAGGAGATAGGGAGCTATTCAGAGCTTGTCTTAATAAAGAGAGCATAGAGAAGATTGCAAATTTGTATAAATTCTCATCCTTCTCTACTTTCTATGACACTTTGTTCATAGAGACATTGTAAATCTCTTTATGCTTTTGAATGATTTAACCATAATCCTAAGGAGTTTTTGTCCAGGAATTTTGTAGCACAAGTGGAGTCTTTAAATCTTGCAAACTTGATTGGACTTGATGAGGATGTTCTTTATGAAATTGTGAGAAGGTTGCCTCACTCCGACTGTGTGGAACTCGAAGGAAAGGAGCTCCTAGTCAATTGCTACTTTCTCACGGCTTTCGACGAGCATGAAGATCTAGTTTTTATACAAACCGCTTGTGCATTGGGAATTGTAGAGCAAGTGCAATTTATCACTTGGGACGTGGTTGGTCTTTTGGATCCAGAAAATGAAGTTCTAGAGATTTCTGTTTATCGCCTTAGCTTTGAAGAATTTCAACCCTTCTTAGAGCTCATCAATAGTCTACCCTTTTGTTTTAATCAAACAAATCGAGACCTTATTGAAGCTTGGATAGCTGAAGAAGAAAACCTAGAGTGGTATTTTCTCACTTCTTCATTTGCAGGCGAGTGGTTCTAGATCTCTATTGTATCCCTTATTGTAACTCGTATTGTAATCTTTCATAATAATGGAGAGCCAACGCCAAATGTCTGGATATCCTCTTTTCTTTGGAGAGCCTGGAGAGGATGCAGAATTATTTTTAGCAAATTTCAAGATGTCTTGCCGTATCAAGAGGATAGTAACCGATCAAGAACGTGTAGAAATGTTTGAGGTGGTCCTTAGGAAAGATGCTAGTACTTGGTTTGACTCTTTGCCTGAGGAAGTTAAGGGGAATTACACAGAAGTTTTAAATCGTTTTAAGAGATACTTCTTTGATCCCCAAAACACTCAGAAACTATGGCAAGACATTGTTTCTCATAAGCAAAAAGACTTAGATGACTACTACTTGTACAAGCAAGAGTTTCTACGTCTTTGGGCTCTATGGATACGAAATGTTGCTAACCCTGGTGATGGTGCAGAATTTTTAAAGAAGGAGAGGTTCATAGCCGGACTCTTTCCTGACCTTAAGGTAAAAGTTGAGGCGGGTGCACCTGCTACTTTTGATGCAGCTGAAACTAGGGCTGCTGAGAAGTATAGGAAACTCAAGTGCTTAAGGGGAGAGGTTCCAATAGAAGGTCTTAGACCCAAAGGTAAGTCACAAGCATCAACATCGAGGGAGCTTCCTGAGGTAACGGTGGAAGTAATTGAGAAGTTAAACGAATCTTTAAGCAGCCTGTGAATTCACCTTGCACAAGCTGTAGGTCCAAAGGGACAAGCAAAGAAGTCTGAAGAGCGAGATCCACGACCTAGGAGAGTCTTGCAATGTTGGAATTGCGGAGAGTCTGGACATGGGATGTATAATTGTCCTTGGCCCCGTGGGGAGCCAGGGAGGCCTAACTTGAATTACCCAGTGATGAATGCAGGTGAAGGAACTGGTCAACAACCAAGGCTTCTACAAAGGCCAAATGGACCAAGACCACCTCCACAAGGGGTAGAAGGAGTTCCACCTTTGCCAGATCCAAATGTGCATGTGGTAGAGGTGACAAATTCAAATGAGGTTGACATGGAAGCCAATGGAATTAAGCGTGGACGAGGAAAAGGTAAAGAGAAAGAAGAAGTCACATCACAGAGTGACCATGGACAAGGCAAGAAGGCAAAGGGAACCAAGGAAACCAAGAGGACTCGACGTCGTATCAACCTCCAAGACTTCCCTCTTGGACATGGTATGGCTCCGTACAACTTGTTGGAAGACATGAGAGGTAAGGGTCCTGATATTTCATGGCCTCAATTTCTTGCATTATGTCCACAAGTTAGGAGGGATTTAACAAGGGCAGTTAGCACTAGGAGAAAGGTAAAAGAGAGTGTGCCTGTTGTAAAAATTGCACAAGCTGAAATGAATGAGGACATTACACCGGTGCTAGACTGTTACATCAAAGGGAGATTGGTTAGGAAAGGTCTAGTGGATGGGGGTGCACAAATTTGCATCATGACAGAGGGACTCATGCAAAAACTAGGCATGCACATCCATGAGACACCTGAAATTAGGGTCAAGATGGCAAACAATAGCAAGGCTAGGTGCGTAGGCATTTGTAAAAATGTTTTTGTGGAGGCCTTTGGCATTAAGAAGGCAGTGGATTTCTATGTCATGTCTACCAAGGGAAATGGTTACCCATTTATCCTAGGAAGACCATGGCTAATGAAAATGCGAGCTTTGCAGGATTGGGAGAGTGGAAAGCTAATTTGCAGGAATGACAATCACAAGAAGGTTGTCTTTGACATGAAGGAGCAACGCCAAGAGGAGCTCCATGAAGAATCATCTCAAAGTGAGACGGAAGAAGGTTGGATCGATAGCACTTCAGAAGAAGAAAGTAGCGGCAGCATTACTGAAGAGGAGTCTTCCATCGAAGTCATGGGGGTAAGGTTTAAGCCAAGCAACCAAGAGACCTCTTGTCAAGGCTTGGAGGAGGTAGGTCCTCAAGAGAACGAAGGTGATCAAGATGAAGGGATGCTGGAAGGTATGCTATCAACAACACTTACAAAGGATGAAAGAGAGGAGTTCAAATGTGTGCTAAGGAAGTTTCCTAGGCTTTTTGCGAAAGACTACACCGACGTGCGTGGAGTAGATGTTGTTCAACACAAGATTGAGTTGAAGCCAGAGGCCACACCTAAGGCTCAGAAGCTACGAAGGCTAGGAGTCATCAAGGAGCAGGCTCTACTCAAGGAGGTAAGAAAGCTTCTAGCAGCAGGGTTCATTTATCCAGTGGAGAATTCAGAGTGGGTCTCTCCTGTTGTTGTCACTCCTAAGAAGAACGGAAAGTGGAGGGTGTGTGTGGATTACCGTCCCCTCAATGAGGCAACAAAGAGAGATCACTTTCCCCTCCCATTTCAGGATGAGATACTAAATGAGGTAGCTGGTCATGAGAAGTACACTGTGTGCGATGGTTACTCAGGTTACTTTCAAATAGGGATTGCACTGGAGGATCAATTGAAAACAACCTTTATCACTCCTTGGGGTTGTTATGCTTTTAGAGTCATGCCATTTGATCTGACAAATGCTCCTGCAACATTCCAACGTTTCATGAATATGGTGTTTCAAGCATTCTTTGGAAAGTCAATTAGGGTGTTCATTGATGATTTCTGTATTTATAGCTCAAAATCATTGCATCTACAAAGGGTAGAAGAAGGTTTAAAGAAGCTCTACGACATGGGAGGTCAACTCAACCCCGACAAGTGCCATATAGGTGAGGATGAAGTAATCTTGCTTGGTCATAAAGTTTCTTACAAAGGCATTGAAGTGGATCCTTCGAAGGCAAAGGCTCTTATTGAGCTACCATCACCCAAGAGTCTTAAGGAGGTCATCTCATTCATTCAAAAGGTGAAGTATATGTCACGCTTCATTCACTTAGCCTCGGAGTTACTTCACCCTTTGCAAAAGTTGACACAACAAGTAGAATTTGCATGGTCTGATGATCTTGAAGAGTACTTTTGTAACATTACAGTCATTTTGTGAGAGCTACCAACACTCATGCCTCCTTGTTGGGAGTACACATTCTTTGTTAGCTCTAGTGCTGGGAAAGAAACAATTGGTGCTGTGTTGCTACAACAAGATCCCCACAGTACAAGGATGCGACCCATCTACTTTGCTAGTAGGGTCATGAATGCTTCGGAGAGAGACTACACAGAAGCAGAACTCATGATGCTTTCTCTCATGTTTGCGGTGAGAAAGTTTAGATCCTACCTGCTACCAAAACCTTTTGTAATTCTCACTGCAGAAAATTTGTTCCCTTGGGTGTCATCTCAAATGAATCTTAGTACTAGGATCTCAAAGTGGGTTATGGAGTTGCAAGAGTTTCAATACTCTTTCAAGGTAGAAGATAGTGTGCGTGCACAATTGGCAGGGATTCTCACTTATAGGGTGCACGAAAAGGAGATTAAGGTGCCTGAAGTAAAGACCCTACCATTGCCACCACCAAAAAGTATTCCTAATGCTTTTACTTTGTTCTTTGATGGAGCTTTTCGTCGAGCCATAGGAAAAGCAGGGGGAGGGCTAGTGTTGCTCAACCCAAGTGGAGAGGTGGTCATGAAAGAGAAGTTCAATCTACCAAGTTCAGCTAGCAACAATGAAGCAGAATATGACACTCTACTTCATGGTTTGAAGATGTGCATTGGCCAAGGGATACAACGCCTCATGGTAAAGGGAGATGCACTTCTCATTGTTAAACAGATTTTAGGCATTTGGGCATGCAAGAATGAGAGCTTACGGACAAAAGTTCATGCCATTCGTAGATTGTTTAATCAATTTGAAGAAGTGCAACTATATCATATTCCTAGGAAACAGAATGAAGATGCTGATTTACTTGCACAACAAGCCGTTGCATGTGTAAAGAAAGAAGTGCAGGTCATCATGGTGGCGGTTGCTGTGAAGCAACCGAGGTACCAGGGATTGGAGTCATTGGCTCCCATCATTGGCTACATTTTGGAGGGTGAGTTTCCACCAGACTTCACAAAAGCTGAGAAGAGGAGACTCATGAAGAAGGCAAGCGTATATCTCTTCCTAGAAGGCTCCCTCTATCAAAGAGGGAAGGATCAAGTGTGCAGACGAGTACCAACTACCAAGGAAATTCCAGCCATTCTAAAAGGTTTGCATGAAGAGGCATGTGGTGGTCATTTTGCCCAAGAATTAACTGTGAAGAAGATTTTGCTTTCGGGGTATGTTTGGCCAAGTTTGCATGTGGATGTTCAACATTGGTGTAAAAGCTGTCACACTTGTCAGATAAATGGAAATAGAAGGTTGGTGCATGGCCCGAGGCAAATAGTGCTTGCAAATGGACCCTTTGAAAAGTGGGGCATTGATGCTATGGGTCCTCTGCCTAGGACAAAAAATGGTAAACTCTACATTCTAGTGGCTGTAGACTATATGACTAGGTGGGTGGAAGCACAAAGTGTGGCAAAGGTAAATGAGAAGACAGTGAGCAAATTCGTCTACACTCACATTTGTTGTAGATTTGGCACACCTTTGGAGATTGTTTCTGATAATGGTCCAGGGTTCAGAAAAGGATTGCTCACAGAAGTTTGTGAAGAGCTTCACATTCTACATCGTCATAGCACACCATACTACCCACAGTCAAATGGTTTGGTGGAGAAGGCTAATGGTGTCATTGCAGGAATCATTAGAAAGATGGTGCAAAACAAGACAAAATTATGGGATGACTTCTTGGATGGTGCCTTGTGGGCATATCGAACCACATATAGGGAAGCCACGGAGTTCACACCATTTCACTTGGTCTATGGTCAAGAGGCTTTGCAGCCTATCGAGCTCAACATTCCAACAATGCGACTTCATGGCAAAGGAGCACAAGATGATCAAGAGGTATGGATGGATCGACTTCTTACGTTAGTGGAGCTTGAGTGGAAAAGAGAAGCAGCATATGAGTGCTACAAGAGGAAAGCCACACAAGCGAAGGCAACGCACGACAAGAAACTGAAGGACAAAGGCATCAAGGAAGGAGAGCTTGTGCTAAGGTATGACAATCGACTTGACAATCGTTTTGATGCCAAGTTTGAAACAAGATGGCAAGGGCCATACATAGTCAAGAAGGCTTTCAATTCAAGTTACTATCAGCTTATGGACTTGAATGGTAAAGAGCACTCCAGGAAAGTAAACGGGTATCGCTTGAAGCCCTATTTGAGTCGCCTTCTACCAAAGGATCTACCAAAGATCTGTCCAAAGGCCGCTGTCTTATGTAAGTATTGTTACATGAAGCATGAGTGTAACTCCAGCCAAAATTCTGAGGGGCTAAACAATGAAGATCTCGTCAAGGACTCTGAAGCACTCTCTTTGGAAAAGATGCTCTATGATGGTACATGAATATACCATCATCCAGGGGGAGGGCTAATGATAGCCGTTTTTTCGGCTCTTTGTAATTGCCACAGTGAGTTACCTCACCCTACCAAAATCACCCAAACACTGTGGCTATCCCTACCATTTCACTGTACATAGGCGTGCGTGAGTCACGGGACTTTTCCCATATCTTCTTAAAAACCCTCAGCTAGCTAGTCACTGGGCTAGGTGAGCCAAAAAAAATAATAATAATAATAAAAAATAAAAAAATAAAAGTATATTATGGCCTCTTTGTGTGTAAATATTTCATTGTATATATGGCCTAAATATAGGGATTTTTAATAATTATTTTGGTATTTTATTTAAATATTTCTACTTAGGTGTGTGTTTTATTAAACCTATGTACACCTTCTTTCATCCTCTTACACCATAATTATATATATATATATTTTTATTTTTATTTTGCCAATATGTACATACTCTAACCTCATATTTTTCCTTTATACAAATCACTCCCACATTTTCACCCTCACCCTCGTGAAAACAAAAAATTGATTTCTACTCATTGGTTACTTTTATTATATTATTTACTTGCATACATTTTCCTCTTTCACCAAAAATAATTCAAGGAGGGACCATATCATATGATTCCAATATCTTTCCATATCCATAACTCCTCCATATTTTTATTATTATTTTTACTCATTATTCTAACACCATGTGCTCATTGAGCTAAAGTCCATGAATAGTCCATACACTAGTCCCACCATGTATATATTTCTTATTTCACCAATAATCCTCCTCCATGCATGGGTCAAGGGCAACTTGAATGCTTTGTATTATAATATGACAAAGGAGGGGCTCACTCTTGGATGCATTGTACAAATTCAACAAAGGAGGGGACCACTAAAAGACTTTTGCAGGCCTAAAAAACAGGCTTTTTGGTGAGAATTTTGGCACCTATCTCCACTCCGAATTTGGAGCGGTGGTCAAAAGAGAAAATGTAGCCCACGCTCTGAATAATCACCCCAAAGTTTTTCATGATTTTTGGAGCTACCAGCTGTGAGCTATGATTTTTTTAGTGGACCCCAGTTTTCCCATGCTATGCAGCCACACTCTCTCTTCCACTTTATCATTTTCCTCTTTCACACACACTTCTCCACTCATCATCCCCATCTCTCTCACCACTCCTCTCTGCACACTACTCACCTTCTCCTCAACCTTGAAGAATAAGAGAAACCATGGTGAACTCATACCTCCCACACACAATTCCATTCCAAAATTGACCACCTAGTCTCATTTTTCCTCCTCCAAATTACCCATATCTATCAAAAAACCACAAAATTCAGCCTCTTCTCTTAAAAGACAGCATCATGGTGGTTGATTACTCAGCTTCAATTACCTTGTCTCCCAAGGAAGGTCAAGAGTGGAGAAAAAATGTACCGTCAAAGCTAGTGGACCGTCAACAAGCGTCAAAATTGGCCCTACTCAAGACACTTGGAGCATCAACCTTGTAAGAAATCCACCTTTTCTTACCTCTTAAGAGTTTTTCTTCCTTATTTGTATCCTACATGGATACTCCCATTGTAAATATTCAATTCCATTTGTAAATTAATACTAACTCTACTAACACTAACCCACTATGAAAAGTCCTATCACCTCCATTTCTCTCCTCTCTCTTTCCCCACCAACTTCTTGATAATTCCAAGCAAAAGAAATTAGATAAATTGCTGAAAATCTAACCCAACCATGGTTAGAGGAGTAACCCTAGCCTTCAAAATTGCTATAAAAGGAGGGTGTAGCTAGCATAAAAGGGGGAAGCCATAAGCAAGAGCACTATGCTATAGCTTGAGAAGCCAAGCTCAACCTCTCTAGAAGGAGCTCTTGAGTGGAAGCTCATTGTCTTATGCATGTGCATGTGTTGTAATAGGGGATTAGCAAGGGAAATCTATGCCATTGTAAGAGAGAGAGTGATCATTCAATTGAGAGTAGGAAATCTATCATTTCTCCTACTAGTGTAATCCCAACATTCGTTGAATCAAGGAGGGTGGATTTGGACTAAGCTTGGATACTTTGTCTCCCTTCCAACGTGAAGTAATGGACAACAATGATGCGTAAGTGTCTTGGTTTTTTTTTTTAAAGTTCTTGATAGCTTGTCTCTGGTGTTGTCATCAATCTAGCCATAAATCCCGCATACTGTAAGAGGGCGACAGGGTGGAGAGGACTCCCCTGGCCTTAAGACAGTGATTGGGGTGGCTTTTCTAGTGATGTGTTGTGGTGAAATTTACGCAAGCTATGTTGAACAAGTACTAATCTCACTTTGATTTTTCATGACAGATTTGTAAGAAGGTATTAATGCAGCAAGCACCCCCTCCCCCTTTCTCTCTCTTTCTTAAATATATAGTTGTGTTTGCTTGATCATCGCCGATACGTTTCAAAGCAGCCCGAGCACTATCTCTCTCTCTCTCTCTCTCTCTCTCTCTCTCTCTCTCTCTCTCTATCTATCTATCTCTCTCTCTCGTGTTTTAGTGTGTGAGAGTATTCCATTGGTGTTAGGGTTAGTGTAATTCCTTGCTTGTTTGTGGGTTGCTCTAAAGATTCTCCTCTTTTGCATCCTAGTTCGCTCTTAAACTAGGTGGTGCCCCTTGTGTAGTTGGGATTTGGCGGTGGGTTTGTTATTTTGGTTTGTGTTGTGTTGTGCCCCAGCCCCATTGAGCAGCACGGGAGCCTTGAAGGGTGTCTAGAGGCCACTCTTCTTGTTTCCCGCCCCGGACCGCCTCTCTAAATGAAGGATGATGGCCATAATCCTCGTGCGAGTCTTCGCCATCAACTCCCACCTATCCGCCATGTGCTCTACCACTCTCTCCCTTCTCATTCCCCTACCCTATGCTCCCCGTTTCATCGCCCAATTCTCTAAATAAAGCTTGAGGTTTTGTGAGTATGTTTTCTTGCAATGTTTAGCCCATGTGAGGTGTGCGGAATCGTCACCTAGTCTTGTGTTTTGGAGTGAGCTTGTGTATATGTGAAGCGTGTGCAGATTTGCCATCCTTTTGTGATGCCTAAGTACTAAGCCGCTATACCCCCTCCCTCACTCTCTCTCTCTCTCTCTCTCTCTCTCTCACTTGATCTCATTCCCCTTCCTTTTCATCATTAATTCCAAGCATCCATCTCTCTTGGATGAAAACTTTGTTATGGTGGTGTGTTGTTTGCGTCCTAGCCGCTGAAGCTAGGTGGTGCCCCCTGTTTGCTTTACCATGACAGGCTCGAGGCGCTCCATTCGGTCCCCGGTGTTTTAGAGGCCGTCGGGGGTTCGGGGTTCGCTTTGCTCCCGTCACCATGTTCTTCGCTGAGAGAGGCAATTGTACTCACTCTTACATGCTTGAGCCTATTCCCTTGTCCGCGATACGCACTATCGCAGCAAGTCGGCTTAGCTCCCATTTCCTTCAATGCGAGATAGGGCGTTGGGGAAATGGAGAAGAGTCAAATCGATTGCGCACATTATGCTCACTGCAAGTTCGAGAGTCTGAGTACCACACACTACTAGAGTGCTCAGCTTTTGATCACATCCGAACTTGATTCTCTCACATTTTCAGCCATAACTTAGACCTACACAGTTTCCTCTCCCAGCCAAAGTGTGGGCTCTCCATTGCGACTCTCATCACTACAATTTTGGAGCATCGAGAGTCACTCATTAGCCATACACATACTACATCACATGTAATTTTGGTCCCATAGGTCATATTTGACCTCCGAGGACGATAATAAAATCTATGTATCTCTCTCTCTCTCTCTCTCTCTCTCTCTCTCTCTCTCTCTCTCTCTCTCTCTCTCTCTCTCTCTCTCTCTCTCTCTCCCCCCCCCCCCTCGGCCTTATGCGACTGTCTTTCTTAACTTTGTTGGATTCCAATTAACGGTGCTACCAGTGTCTCAACTTAATATCGTGCCGTTTAAAAATGCCAATCGAGGCCAAGGGGAAAGGGAGGATTTCCGCCTCAAAATAGACAAAAGTAGTGTAAAAACCCAAAAAATAACCTAATTTCTAAAATTTCCTCTTGAAGAAAAAAAGGAAAGGAATTTTGTATATTGGAACAATATTTTTCTCCGAAAACTGGACCGTGCTACACATTTCAACTTCAAATATTTTCATGCCAATATATGGATCATATGATCATAATGATGTACATCTCATAGGTCTTTTAGGCCCTTTGCTCACGTTACATACATTTCATCTCTCTCTCTCTCTCTCTCTCTCTCTCTCTCTCTCTCTCTCTCTCTCTCACACACACACACACACACACACATGCGACTGTGTTTCTTAACCTGGTTGGATTCCAATTAACGGTGCTATCAGTGTCTCAACTTAATATCATGCCGTTTAAAAATGCCGATCGAGGCCAAGGGGAAAAAGAGGAACTCCGCCCCAAAATAGACAAAAATAGTGTAAAGACCCAAAAATAACCTAATTTCTAAAATTTCCTCTTGAAAAAATAAAGGAGTTTTGTATGATTGGACCAATGATTTTCCCCAAATAAACTAGACTCTGCACACATGTCAACTTCAAATATTTTCAATTTTGAAAATTTGGAGGTCCCGCTGGCACACGCAAGATCAATTTCACGTACTACACACCTGTTGTACTGCATGGAAGTGCACCGTGATATGTGTTGCACCCATCGGGCCTGCTTGACGAACATACACCATGGCAACCAGTAAAAGAACATGAAGTTCGATTCTCGAATGATGCGAACGCAATTAGCTACGTCTGTAGTCTGACCTCCACGGGCCACTGCAGCGCTGCTAAGCATCCCTGACATGATTATGTACCTCCGCGCTGTGTGCAGCTTCCTTAATGTTCCTGGCCTTCCTTCTATTGGCCAAAGGCCTTGGCATGGATGTTGGGCCGCCTTCAGGAATCACTAGATCCCAAACATCCTCTCTCTCGCTCTCTCTCTCCAAGCACCACGATTAATGAAGGAGAGTTGGCACCTCCCTTTACACATCATGTACACGACGTTTGGACTCACATGCAGAGCTAGATCATGAAGCAAGATCTCTCTCTCTCTCTCTCTCTCTCTCTCTCTTATACCGGGAAAAGAATCAGTGATCACTAATTAGAGCTTGACCTTGGAGACGTATAATTAGTCTCGCTCCAAAAATGTCCTCTCTCTGTCTCTCTCTCTCTCTCTCTCTCTCTCTCTCTCTCTCTCTCTCTCTCTCTCTCTCTTTTGTGGCCTGTAGTAGCGTCCCTAGATAGTGTGCCAATAGTGTGGTCTCTAAGTCTGGGGTAGCTCTGTTATGATTTTCATTAAGCAGGCTAATATTACAGCTACAACTTAACCTTGCACCCTCCCTCTCTCTCAAGAGCGCACACTACTCTCTCTCTCTCTCTCTCTCTCTCTCTCTCTCTCTCTCTCTCTCTCTCTCTCTCTCTCTCTCTCTCTCTCTCTCTCTCTTCTCTCTCTCTCTCTCTCTCTCTCTCTCTCTCTCTCTCTCTCTCTCTCTCTCTGTTTGAGCGCTGCTTCTCATGTCTTGCACTACTACTTTCATAATTTTCTCTTGAAGGCCATGACTCCCTGCCCTACAAGAGCACCCTTGCTTTGCTTTCTCTTAAAACTGAAATCCAGGATCCATCTACCTCTCCTAGCGAATAGAGATCTAAAAGCATCGTGTGGTCATGCAGTATAGTCCGCAACGTTAGTGCTGCTCACTAGTACACAATGGAAAAGAGGAAAGGCTTGCCAAGTAGATCACCACATCATACAGGAAGGATCTCATGGAGAAGAAATGTGTAGGAAGGTAAGAAATTCTTTTAATATGTAGAGAGAGAGAGAGGCAGCAAATATTTATACTTTGCATTTTTTTTAATGTATAGCACCGATCCACTACAACAAAAAAAAGGTGTCATTGACGCAGATATCGATGCACTCGTCGATATCTGCGTCCCTGTAAAATTGTCGCTATTTGCATTGATATTTGCATGGAAAGGCTTTATTTGCGACGCACATATGGACGCAATTATAGACGCAGATAGAGATGCAGATATGGACGGATATATAGACGCATATATCGACGACCATAACAAAAAAAAAAATTCTTGAGGAGACGGCAGGTAGCCTCGCCTGTGCCAGTGAAAAGATAGACACAGCCACAACCAGACTTCCTGCCCTCTGCCCAAGAAAGTGAGCAGCACCAAAATCAACCGTGCTCCCACGTACACAAATTTCGACAGAGTTCCCTTTGTTTTTACATAAACTTTTCAAAAAAAACCATATCATGTATACGCCTCCTACATGCTATCCATGTAGGAACTCACATGAGATTTAAGGCCAATGAAAGAAATGAAATGAGCTTTGTGCAAAACCATAACCGTACCAACTTAAAACCATAACCATAACGAACTTAATTTGTGCAAAACCATAACCAAATCAAAACCATAACCGGCCATAACCATATTGATCAAAACCATAATGTAGATAACCATAACCACAAACAAAACAATAACCATAAGCATAACCAGAAAGTTAAACATAACCATAAACAAGCCATCCTTCAGCCATGCTACCCTCAGGACGAGCTCTTTGACGAACGAACCCCTTTAAAGTCTTCATGAATCTCTCCAAGAAGAACATCCATCTACTGTTGACGGTTCCAACAACTGCAACTTCATCGACCACAAGCACAAGCAAATGCATTTGGATGGTAAGAATGTTCGTTGGAAAATACTTCTCCACCATACATACTGCTTCGATTGCATTCAAGTGAGCTGCATCCATGCTGTCTTTTCTTATCTCTTTTGATGAGATCCAACGCACTAGCTCACTAATTTTATAAATGGTACATCTGATGTCATCTGTCAGACAATATTTTATGGAAATTGGTAAGATAAACTGTAAAAATTTGTGCCAATCATGCGACTTAAGACCATTAAGATTGTCATCTCTAGTAAAGGCCGTTTTCAAACATCGCATGCACCCAGAAGGAGTTTGGAAAGAAGATATGTTCTTCTTCACTTGTTGCTCTTCAGAACGACTCAAAACCCATGGTCCTTTTGACATAGCATACGCTCCATTGGACTTTAGTCGAGGCCACATCTCTAGCATTCGATCCACAGCTTGTAGGTCATCTCTCTGAGCTTTGCTCTCCCTTTTTCCAGTAATGGTCTTCCATATGATCTCTTCCACATTCTTAAAAATGTGCATTGGGTCGAGCAGATGATTAATAAGCAAATCCAGTACGGTAGTTCGTGAAAAATACACAATCTCTTCATGCCGGGTGGATTAAAATCTCCACTTTGTCTAGAGGTGCACGGAGATCAAGACCACCGGGTAAATCATATCTTTATTGGTCAAATTAAAGCCTATATTTGTGGGTGCAACATACGTACACACACACAGACGTGCTCTTCAGACAATCCATGTAAACGGTCTCAAGAGTTCTCGTTTTATCGACTTCGGATCCGGTTTGACCTACGACTTGTGTATTTGGCGTTTTTTCTGTCCGTTTGACCTACGGCTTTCCATACACACTCTTGACATTGATTTAAGACTAACTAATGGACTACAGATGGTTTTCGTAGGCATAGAAGTCATTTCCGAGATCCGTTTGCGTTTTTTCGTAGAAAAACGCAACCAAATTTGACCTACGGCTTGTGTATTTGGCGTTAATTCAAACCCATTGACCTATGGCTTGCATTACACACTCTTGACATTGCTTTAAGACTACTTAATGGACTATGGATGGTTTCGGTAAGCATACAAGCCATTTCCAAAGTCCATTTGCGTTTTTCATAGAAAAACGCAACCAGATTTGACCTACGGCTTGTGTATTTGGCGTTTCTTCTATCCGTTTGACCTACGGCTTTCCATACGCGCTCTTGACATTACGTAAAGACTACCTAATGGACTACAGATGGTTTCAGTAGGCATAGAAGCCATTTCCGAAGTCCGTTTGCGTTTTTTCGTAGAAAAACCCAACCAAATTTGACCTACGGCTTGTGTATTTGACGTTTCTTCTGTCTATTTAACCTACGGCTTGCCATACATGGTCTTGACATTTCCTTAAGACTACTTAATGGACAACGGATGGTTTTGGTAGGCGTAGAAGTCATTTCCGAGATCCGTTTGCGTTTTTTCTTAGAAAAACGCAACCGAATTTGACCTACGGCTTGTGTATTTGGCGTTAATTCAAACCCGTTGACCTACGGCTTGCATTACACACTCTTGACATTGCTTTAAGACTACTTAATGGACTACGGATGGTTTTGGTAAGCATACAAGCCATTTCCAAAGTCCATTTGCGTTTTTTCATAGAAAAACGCAACCAGATTTGACCTACGGCTTGTGTATTTGGCGTTTCTTCTATCCGTTTGACCTACGGCTTTCCATACGCACTCTTGACATTACCTAAAGACTACCTAATGGACTACAGATGGTTTCAGTAGGCATAGAAGCCATTTCCGAAGTCTGTTTGCGTTTTTTCGTAGAAAAACCCAACCAAATTTGACCTACGGCTTGTGTATTTGACGTTTCTTCTGTCTATTTAACCTACGGCTTGCCATACATGGTCTTGACATTTCCTTAAGACTACTTAATGGACAACGGATGGTTTTGGTAGGCGTAGAATCAGTTTTCGAAGTCCGTCTGCGTTTTTCTGTAGAAAAACGCAATCGGATTTGACCTACGGCTTGTGTATTTGGTGTTTCTTCGATCCGTTTGACCTATGGCTTGCCATACGCGCTCTTGATATTTCTTTAAGACTACCTAATGGACTATGGATGGTTTCAATAGGCATACAAGTCATTTCCGAAATCCAATCGGATTTGACCTACGGCTTGTGTATTTGGCGTTTCTTCTATCCGTTTGACCTACGGCTTGCCATACATGCTCTTGACATTGCCTAAAGACTATCTAATGGACTACGAATGGTTTCGGTAGGCATAGAAGCCATTTTCGAAGTCCGTTTGCATTTTTTCATACACGTCGATATACGCTGTTGTATACGCGTCGGTATCTGCATCGGTATACGCGACAGAAATTGAAATTTGATTTTTTTAAAAAATCTGAGCTCCCTCCAATATTGCCGATGCACATACGGATGCCCGCCAATGACGTCGGTAAGTTCGCGTCAATATTGAAGTCATCTCTAGTAGTGTCTCTCTCTCTCTCTCTCTCTCTCTCTCTCTCTCTCTCTATATATATATATATATATATCACTCTCTATCTCTCTATTTCTCTCTCTCTGTCTACGTACCCTATCTCTCGTTCTCTCTCTCTCTCTCTCTCGATCTTGCTCTCGCTATCTCTATTTCTCTCTCTATTTCCCTATCTCTCTCTCTGTATCGCTCTCCACTACTTCTCTCTCTCTCTCTCTCTCTCTCTCTCTCTCTCTCTCTCTCTCTCTCTCTCTACTTCCCTATCTCTCTACTGATCGAACGAGCGACTGAGCTAGGGAGATCCAGATGCCCACGACTGCGGAGGACTACACAACATTTACAGAGGCTGCATCAGAGGATCCAGGTCACTTTGGCTCGACATGCACAACGCCCGGTCAGACTACTGACCATGGAGGAGATTGATGAGATTCGCCAACGATGGATGTTGGATCTCCTATGATCTATCTATCCCAGCTAGCTGTTTTAGCCGTGTAGTCCACACCCAGCAGTTTAGGATTCCATAATATTTTATTTGTCATTTTGTCATCTTTTTACTCTGACTTTGTATCCGATCCACCACATTGTAAATTTCTTGTCTCATAGGTCACTTTGGCCTTTCGAAGATGTTAATATAACATTTCATTTCATTTCTCTCTTTAATTTTTCTTTCTTTAATTTTAATTTCTTATGCATACATTAATTCTCTCTCTCTCTCTCTCTTTCCTACACACACACACACACACTTCTCTCTCTCTCTCTCTCTCTCTCTCTCTCTCTCTCTCTCTCTCTCTCTCTCTCTCTCTGTGAGACCGCGGGGGACTCGACCATGAAACTCTCCACCCAACCGTGCCATATATAGACTCCTAGCCCCTAAATATAGCGCCCCTTGACCGCATGTCCGTCCTGTCCCTTGGCCCTGCCCTTGGCCTGACATTACTCCCCCCTTGAAGAAGCGTTTTCGTCCTCGAAAACACAAGTGGTAGTATCTTCGTAAGAGCACTGATGTTTTCCTTATTGGCATCCTCTACACGGGCCAATTGTCCATATGACCGATACCTGGTGCAGTGAGGAGGTTCAATGAAACCAAGAGCAACATCTTGATTTTCAACATTGTTGTCCTTTTGCAACCACCCGTATCTAAATGGTAACTCATGATAACTCATGTGAGTATCTTGAAAAGCTCATAGCTATTGAAAGATAGAATAGGGAGTGTCCTCATGTCAGACTTCTGAACATTTTGGAACACACAGAACCACATGTTAACCCCTAACAAAGGTTACATGCCAACATACTCTGTCATCACACCTACTAAGTCCTTGACTTATGAAACTATCGGTATCCAACCCCACCACAACAGGTGTTCAAAGTTGAAAACCTAACCTAAGCAAATTCTAGAATAAGGAGAGAATCACCTATTCATAATGCATTGTGCTAACGTATGCTCTTAGCAGATCCTTTAGCACGGTTTACTAACGTATGCGCTTAGCATATCCTTTAGCACAGTTTACTAACGTATGCGCTTAGCATATCCTTTAGTACTAAATAGAATACTTGTAAGCTGCCCATCCAACGTGGGATGAATAACAGTAGTAAGAGTGAGGTACTTTCCCCAACCAGTTACAGACAGTCTTCCACGACTGACGACAAACTATGACTCAACCATTGAGTATCCAGCTATATACTCGATATGGAATGGAGACAACCAACTAGGTTGAAGGTAGATTGGAGATTCCAGCAACCAATCACTAACATTCATACTCAGCCATCACCTTGTATGGCAGGGTGTAAACTCATACGAAATCTGCAAGAGAGATTGCACTAGCAATGCGAAAGGGTGCAGAAAGAATAAAGTCCATGGATTTGCATGTCGCTCGAAATAAATTTGTGTTAAACACTAGGGCCCATAACACCTAGTGTGCATGCATTTAACACAAACATATCCAAACCGCAATTCCATGACGAGAATTTCCACGATACTTACGTGAAAATATTGCAACAAAGTTGGACCGTAATAGAAGGTGACAACCCGGTCACACCTAGGAACCAACCATGAGACCGTCTCATGAACGTAGTATACTTTGCAGCAAAAGTTGGACCATAATAGAATGTGACAACCCGGTCACACCTAGGAACCAACCATGAAACATTCTCATGAACGTAGCATACTTTACTATACGTAGAAACGACCCTCCGTTAAGGTGGTTTCATAGCACTTGTAATCACAACAAGTCTGTACTTAGTACACAACAATTTTGGCCACTAAAATTGTTCCTGATATTGTGTGTGTCAATTCGTCTAATGAACGGATGCAACCAGCACCTAGGGACTTTGTCGCGACACATCATTTCGAGTTGGGCGCCAGTGTCAGCCCTAGAGACTCATATTCTCCAGATATGGAATATGTCTCAAGTAAGGATGCCAGGAAAAGTGACATCCATCAAGTACGAGTTGTACTACGAACACTCTACGACGCGAGTGAGAGGGACCCTCATTATCATGCTCCACACTGGCTAGACCAAACTCCTTGAGTTCCTAGACCATGTTGTATCCCATGTGACAACATGTGCCAAATCGAACCCTACAAGTAGGTTCGTAACACCGTAAGGCAAAAAGGTAGATTGGACACTTGGCCAAAAATACTTTGTGCCGACGTGCCCTTGGCATGGCTCTGTAACATTCAAGCGTACTTATACGTCTTGAAAAAAAAAAACAAGCAAAGCATACAAAAAATGGAATAACACCAAATTAATAGATGCGTACCTGGAGGTTTGAACGTAATGTTCACTTACCAGTATTCAAACGGAGAGGAGCACATCTCCTACCTGAAAAACAAACAGCATTGCACTGGGAACCGTGGGTGTTGCCTTTGCAATCCAACCCCTTTGGTTAAAATCTACGTAGTCAAACCCCTTGGTAAGACCCTTTGTAGAAACTGCTCAACTAGCAGGTAACGGCAACCAACATAGTTAACCGTGTACATAATGATTGGAATCAACATGAAAAGTTGAGTTTGTCTGCTACCGCGTGGTAGATTGCGGAATTATTTCCTTGAAAGTCTAACTGAGAAAGATCAAACTGTGATCCTCAATGCATATCAACTGTAATGGAAAAATAGTAGAACCCGTGCAAATTATGCAGCTCGTACCTGCTTGGCTCTATGAACGATAGCCGTGATCATCCATGCTAGTGCATACTAGAGTTATCAAACACATGCTCAATACTACTCTACCTCTGGCTGCCTAGGGCCTTGCCCAATGCGCAACCAATTTGGAATCTTGTGAGAACTTCCATAGCGTTGCCGTAGAATCATTCAAGCCTTGCCTGATAAATTCTACCTATCTCTTGGGCGGCAACTATTGCACCAGTCGAAATTCACAAAACCAACAAAGTGCAGATGATTGTAAAGAATGCAAAAAGTAATGCCGAAACATAGACAAAAATACCTAGAGCGTTAGCAGATGCACCTTGAAGCC
This sequence comes from Adiantum capillus-veneris, assembly GCF_014529385.1. NCBI lineage: Eukaryota > Viridiplantae > Streptophyta > Polypodiopsida > Polypodiales > Pteridaceae > Adiantum > Adiantum capillus-veneris. The sequence goes on from NC_140942.1 coordinate 160,925,057, forward strand.
TCGCCAAGATTCCAACCCACGACCTTGTCGTGCATGGTGTTGGATCTCGAGTCCAGTGTCCAAATCGATTCCTTTCAAAAACACTAAAGAGCCTCGAATCAGCTTCTGCTAGTGATGTCGTGCATTCGATTGGCAATCCATGGCGAAGGTAGAAACCGTGTTGCCATAGCCTCATGGTGAACTGGAAGCCTTGATTCCCTAGCACTGCTGCATGCATGCCTTGGAAAAACCATCATTGCCTCTCTTGGAGACACTCATGCATCTTAGTAAACCGGTCAGTTAGTCCATGAATGGCCCTTACGGAGCATTGCGTGCAGCCATGGTTGCTTCAATCGTTGTATGCAACCTTGGGTGGGGAGTCACTAGTTCTTGGATGCATAGCCTAGGCCTTGCCTGTGTGTAACTACCCTTGCATGGGCAAGGTTAGGGCATATTTTTTTAACAAAATAAAAAAACTTTGAAAAAAAAGAACCTGTAGGTCGTCATGGCGGCAGCCGACTACGCAAGCAAGGAGGCTGAGAGGGTCGATGATGTACACCGTTTCCGGGCAAGTCCCTGTGACGAAAAGTTCCCCCCACGGCAGCTCGAAGCCATCCCACCCTCTGCGTTCAGATCCGAGCAGGTCGACTTCGGCTTCGTCTTGTGTGCAAGGGCCGCTTCCCGCGGCCTGCCTGTGAGCTTCACTGTCGAATCAAGGGACTATGCCCCCGCCATGACGACTTGACGACCATCGAGAGAGAGAGAGAGAGAGAGAGAGAGAGAGAGAGAGAGAGAGAGAGAGAGAGGATATGCAATATAGCAAGGCTTCCTCCTCTTCCTCCATAGCTCCTCCATGGCTCTCCCCTCCCCCTTGCTCTGATACGAATGTGAGACCACGGGGGATTGGGCCGTGCAACTCTCCACCCAACCGTGCCATATATAGACTCCTAGGCCCTAAATATAGCGCCCCATGACGGCATGTCCATCCTGGCCCTTGGCCTAACACTCTCTCTCTCTCTCTCTCTCTCTCTCTCTCTCTCTCTCTCTCTTTTCTACACACACACACGATGTAGAGAGAGAGAGAGGGGTTGGGGGGGGGGGGGGGGAGGGAGAGTGACATAATACTTGCGCAGCAGGTTTCGGCCAAGATTTGAGTAGGCGAAAATGGCCCCTGCGCGTGTGGGTTTCCCTTTTTTCCCCCAAATTTTTTTGTGTCGCAAACTGCGTCGATATACCAGTGGGAATTTGCATCGATATATGCATGGCAAATAATGACTTTCCACGTGTATATCGACGCACATTGCGACGCGTATATCGACGCATATATCGACGTGCTCTAATTATGTCGATATACGCGTGGAAAGGCATGGCCGTCGATATATGATGCATCGATATCTTCATGTTATGTTGTAGTGATCAAAGCATTGGAACTATTGCATTGTGGGATAATCGGGGAGTAGTAGCTTTTGTCGAGGAGTTTTGTGCGACAAGGGAGTACTATCAAGCGGTGTCATCAAGTGGCATGAATGGCAAAGCGCTCTTGTACATGACATCGGAAGGTTGGATGGAGCTTGGAATGACAAGCTTCTCACGCAGCCACATGCTTGTAGGATGGAGCAAGCATGTCCTTAATGAAAATCCTCGTTCATGCACACATGAATCAATCATTAGGAGAAATCCTCCAAGAGGTTTTCAACGTCCAATCAAAAATGGAAACCATAGCCTACTCATGTTGCATGAGATGAAGCATCTTCATCCCGATGCGGTTCCAATAGCATGAACGTGTTTTTTATCCATCCATGGTGAAAAATAACTATCCTCTTGTAGGAAAATCTTTTCTAAAAATATGTTGGGACAAACAACACTTTTCTTACAATAAAAGCATGAACAAAATTAGAGGGCGGTTCAAGGAAGGTTTTGGGGATTTAGGGAAGGATGCATTCACAGAAATTAATTTGCAAAAATATCCATTGACCGCAAACAATTTGATGGAATTCATCAAGGAAAACATGCATGACTTGAAAACTCTAGTGTTTTCAAAAGATCGAGTGGAGAGTCAAAGATGTGTATGACAAGGTCCTAGAATGGAGACATGCACAAAGAAATCCAAAAAAAAATCTCAATTGGCAAATTTAGGGGGTGGTCCTTCTTTTCTTAGCCCACTTACTATTGATACAAGGAGACAACGGTGCTATCCCGCATAGGATTTCTACATGGAAGCACTCAAGGGTACCTCCATGCTCCAATTCATGAAGAGTGCTCTTCACTTGGAGGATCCTCCCAAGGTATACATTATGAATCTCTTTTAATTCTGTGAGTTGTATGTGTGTGTGTTTCCAATATTTCCTAGTTTGTAAGTTGGCTTTTGGTCATTTGTCTTTCATGTTATGTTGACAAAAGACCTTCACGAGTTCCTCAAACATTAAGCATGGTGATGCACAAGCTTGCGGTGAGAGATGTCCTTTTGAAGAATCTTTCATTCATCAAGTATAAATGCTATGAATATTACCATGCCCATACTATTTTCTAGTTTACTAACTTGACACTCTGGTATGTTCTTACTTGTTAGCTAAAGGACTCCGCCTATGTCAATCCCACAAGCTTATCATCAAATGATAATAATGTAAATGAAGATGTAGAACTCCCTTTTATGGAGACTATTATGGAGGATTACTACATTCCTGAGCCACCAAATGGGAGTCTCTCTCTCTCTCTCTCTCTCTCTCTCTCTCTCTCTCCCCCCCCCCCCCCCCCCCCCTCTTTCTTTTCACATGAACACTTGGTACAAATCTTGAGGATTGTGGCATCATAGCACGACAATAGACTAGTTACCATGACAGCAACACTATAAGGATGGCTAGAGTACAAAACATGTTTTCTAGTCATCGGATTACATTGTTTTTTTTATAATGGTCATATTAACATGGTGTAAAATAGAATGGAGAAATTAGCAATAGTCTTTGCATAGACCTTGATTGCGCTTTTATGGAAATGGAGGATGACATGGTTGAGACACGAGGATCAAAACAAGAGGTGGGCCACATTAAAAACATTGTTAGCTACATCACTCTTGGTTTAAGCATGACACTAACTTCTACATGTTTTCTTTTGTTATGATGTAGGCAAAGACTCATGGTGACTACATGTGTGAAACTTTGATGTGCACCTATGAACGCAATCCTCCCAAAAATGACATGCTCATGGGGTTGGGAGGTTTAAATCCATTGGTAAGACCTTCAATGGTAATCTTAGTTTAAATGACCCATTTTCTTTGATGGTGGTTTTTTGAATTGATCTAATTACCATTTTCTAGGACAAGGGGCTTCAAACTAGCTTCTATAGCATCCCTTTACACAATGGAACTATCCTTGAAGTGGAACAAGCCACATTGGATGAGGTGAAAAATCCCCATGTAATGCCAACAAAGAACAATAGAGTTGTATTTGGAGTGGAAGAAGTCACAAATGCAAATGTAAAAAAGCCAAGTGATGTGATGAGTGGCGAATTCCAAACTACTTGTATTAAGTATTAAATCTAAAAGCTTTAACATACCTAATAAACTCTTCTAATTGCTAATATTATCTTGGCAAATGTGTAGCATGAGACAAGCTTGGATGAAACTACTTTCACCCATGTCATAATGGACTATGAGGAGGAAATTGTGTTGGGGTTAGAGAATGCAAACACGAGGGTATGAAGAACCTTTTGCTTTTTTAGAGTCGTTGTTTCTTCATTTCTTTTGGAATTGTGATGATTTATGGGATACATTACCATTCCATTGTTTGAAATTTTGGATCCTCTATGTGCTACAGCCTTGTGAATATCCTTATCAAAGGGAAAAGGAATCAAAGTTTACAAGTATCAACAAGATGATGGTATGTTCCTTAATTTGAGACAAGGTATAGGTATAGCTAAGAATGATTTTGAGAATTAGGATACCTTAGGTGAATCTAAGACAAAGATATCACATCTATGAGCTCTTACGCTAAATACTTTTGCATCTCTTTTTAGGCCTTTGATGGGCATGGCTCTACAAATCAGAATGCCTCTAAAAAGAGAAAGTTATATGCTATGCACTCATTTAATTTCAAAGCTTATGCAAAATGGTTTAAGTTTTTTATTATCTCTCTGTATCACATTTTTACTTGCATATTTATTTCTTAATTTGTAGATCTTTGATGACCTAACCATTTGACTAGTCCCAAGGCACATGGGGTGTGGATTTACCTTATGCTTTACATATATTTGTTTATGAAAAAATAGACAATAATGGTTATTGTAGGCCACTCTATTCAAAAGAGTATTGAATGTGCTAACTATTCTTACATAATTTTGAATTGAAATTACCTACGACAAGGTTCTCTAGGCCTGTAAAGACTCTTGCTAGGTCGAAGGATATGTTAATGGAGAATGTAAGCACATTTTAAGCTCTATTGCTTATGATTGATATGGTGTTTCTTCTTGTTTTACCAAACTTTCAAATGTTCTACATGAATAGGTTGATCAAAGCCACATGAGACTTGCAGAAAAGACAATGAAGAAGAGTAAGAATGACACTTGCACTTTGAGAAGGGTATAAATGTAGGTTCATAAGATTTCTTATCCATGAGAGGTTTGCAAGATCATGGATTTTTTCTCTCTTCTAAACTTTTTGTTATTTATAGTTATTGGCAACAACAAAGGAGATGAAAAATAAAGAATTGATCACGATTGCAATGAAGGAGATGGGTCAACATGACATGGTTGAGATTTTTCAAAATTTATGGAAAGCCGTCAAATAGGCGCCTAGATCTAACAAGTCTTTCTTCAAAGATTGCTCGTGAACATGTATCAATCTGTTGTTTTGCAATATTACGTAGCTTGGATTCAGTATAGTGGTTCTTCTCATTGCATATGAAAGAAATGGGACACTTAATTGATGGGATCTTGTTATAAGTTGCTTATTTCTCTATCCATTGTAGCTTAGGTTCAAAGGTGTTGTACTTTTGATTTGTTAGACAATACCCTTTGCTCGATATTACAAGCACATTGGATTCTTATGTTATATGCACTCTTAACTTAAACATGATATCTCTTTTCCAAATATTCACAAACAAAGTGAGTGTAAACTTAGTTTTAAAATTTAAAAAGTGTAAGTGTTGTTTGATTTCCTAAGTCCGCAACACAATTTTTCTAACCTTTGCATGTCAATTATTCATACATAGTATCATAGACTTACATGCCATTGGCTCTTGTTTAGGACTCATGTCATGCCAGTTCAAGTAAAAAAAGGATAAATCATTTCCCTCCGTAAAGATTGATAATAACAATGGGATCTTGCATAAATAAAGATGTTTGTCAAGTGTGACCTAGTTATGTCTCATAGTAATGATTAGATTATCTTGGATCATATAGTCTTTAGGTTTCTTTTTTGAAGACATAGGTCTTTTGCATACAAGAATTTTAAGGAGCATCTCAGGTACGTGCATTGTCGTGATGACAATCTTGGTCTCACTTCTACACCCTCAAGTTGCAAATATGGTTCTTGGTTGGTAGCTTGTGCCATGGCCTTTTTGATAACACAACAGTGGAGGGTCCTTGGGGAGGGATAAGAGAGGATGTAAAAAGGATCTCTCTCTCTCTCTCTCTCTCTCTCTCTCTCTCTCTCTCTCTCTCATTTGAGATGTTGTTCATTTTAACCTTTTTGAAAATGGCCAATTGTGACTTTAAGAAATTTGGAATAAAATTTTCAACTTCACTAATTACATAATGTTTTCCTTTCAAGCACAAACAAATGCTCATTATATAAGTCTCTAGTCTTATCATAGAGTATGTTTGTAAGCTTTCCATCAACCTCTTTTGTAGATCAACAAAAAATTATAGCTATAGCCAAGAACTAGAGGGAACTAAGAGGCATGGATTTCTCACAAGATAATTTTTCTACCCTCTGGTAATGAATAGGAAAATGCACCACCTATAATGTAGGAAAGTGAATTCTAATATGTGAACTTACGTATGTCTGCCTGCTTTCTAAAAAATGCATAAATATGGGGAATCTAAACCAGATTCTCTCCTCACTCTCAGTCTCTTGGGTTGCTGCCAGTGGGCAGATGTCTCCTCCATGCACATATTTTGCTTTATGTCTCTCTTTGCGACAGTGGTAGTGGGCATGTGCCTCCTTTCTCTATGATTTTAGTGCGCTTGTGGTAGAGGTGGAAATCTTCAAGGCAAAGGCAAAGAGTCGCCTTTGTGTGCCACCTCACTAAGGCGATGTAAGTCTGGTGTGCACTCTGTGCACGAGTCTTGGAGTGTAGGACCATAACTATTCATATAAAAATTGAAGCAATATGGCAATAGGGCTTGTCGTGGAGAGATAGGCTTGCAAGTGGCTGCTATAGGAAGTAGCTTGATAGCACTAAGGCTCTTGCTTTTAGCCATGGACATTGTGTGGTATGTAGAGCTGACCAATGCATCTTTAGCTTGGGCACTCAACTTAAATAGGGAGGGCATAGGAAGCATGCAAAATCTTGGTGGCTATGAGCAAGGGAGGGACAGTACATGATATATACCACAAGGGCACAAATTCCATGGGTGCATGAGCTATGCAGGCCAGTGTTTCTTTTGTAGTCAATAGACTAAATTGTCTCTCTTTTTCTCCCATTGTTGCTATCTCTCTGTGCATCTTGTGTTTATGTTGAGACTCGAGGAAGGGTCTGGCAGGGGAGAGAAGTGATCGAGAAGGGAGACGGGGGAAGGGGATCGAGGAGTATGTTGGCAAGCTGCACCAAGGGTGGGTTGGAGGCAATAAAATTCCAAGGAATCTTTGACTAAATAAAGTCTCATTTCCGACAAGGGAACTTATCCTCCACATTTATAAGGTGGGAAAAGTATAGCCAATTTTTTCCCTTGTGGTAAAACTCATGGGTGCCCTTTTTCCCACTTAGCTTGGAGCTTTTTTTCCCTCGTGGTAAAACTCATGAGTGTTCTTTTTCCCACTTGGAGAACTCAATGTTCCCTTCATTTTTCCCATTGGGAAAAGTTTGTCTCTTTTCCCTTACCAAAACAGAACATGGGAAAAACTTTCCCACGAGTGAAAAAATCTCCCTGTTTGAGGTACAATCTAAACCATATTTCCCGGTCAATAGTGGGATAGAAGTTGTGAAATAACTCCCTTTCCACACATGGGAATAAACTAAAAGTTTCTTTAATGTATGATACAGAGACCAAATAGTGGTTGGAATTAACCCCCTTATGAGACAGAGATGCTAACTAACCAAAGGCAGTAGCTGGAGCGGATGCAGTCTATCTAATCATTCAAACACTACAACATAATACCCAGCTTTCGACGCATCATATTTTGACGCACTGTACCTTTCCACACGCTTTTCGACGGGCATACTACTAGTCGATATATGCGTCGATATACGCGTGGAAATATACGTGGCTATACGCGTCGAAAGATGCGTGTTTCCACACGTATATCGACGAAAAAAATATGGGGGGAAAAAACCAAATCCGCGCGTAGGCGGTCATTTTCGCCTGCAAGCGCGCACAGATCTACCCTTGGAAACCTGCAATGCAAGTATTATTGATCTCTCCTCCCCCCCCCCCCCCCCCCCCCCTTCTCTCTCTCTCTCTCTCTCTCTCTCTCTCAAGCTACATCGTGTGTGTGTGTGTGTGTGTGTGTGTGTGTGTGTGTGTGTGTGTGTGTGTGTGTAGGAATGAGAGAGAGAGAGAGAGAGAGAGAGAGAGAGAGAGAGAAGTGTGTGTGTGTATGTAGGAAAGAGAGAGAGATAGATAGATAGATAGATTGGATTATCGTCCACGGAGGTCATATATGACCTATGGGACCAAGAACACAACATTACAATGATTCATTCTCAGTGTGTGCTGATACATATCAGTTAAGGACTGAGGGTCCATCAAGAGGGTAGGGTAGGAGAAAACAAACAAAAACCTAAGGGTCGGCTGGGGGGAGAGCTGGTTTGGGATTTCAGAATTCCTGGATGATCGCTTTGCCACCTCGATAGATTGCCCATTTTCCTTGCTTACGCGCTTCATGCACCTTCTTAAGCTCACTCGCTTTACTCTTGAGTTGATTCATGGTCAATTCTTCTGCAATCCAAAGCTTGGTTTCTTTGAGAAGGCGGGACTGACGTAGAAACTTCACCCGCTCCTCTTTGTTCTTGAAGGTAAGAACACAATGCTCGGGACGCACATGACGATGTGTATCATTGATCCAAGCGACATTCTCTGACTTGATGTTGATTGGCTCAATAATGTTGTTAAGTTTGATGATTGCCTCTTCAAGGGTGTCCTCAACAGTGCACCACTGCAAGGGGAGCCCACCGATGCATACCTTGAGAGCATTATCTTCTTGAGATTTTTGTTCGGAGATTTCCTTTGTTACACACGTCTTTACTTGGGCAATGGTTGTTGAGTGAACTTGGCTAACCTTTGCCTCAACCTCCTTTACCTTGTCGGTGGTGAGGTCAGCCATAGACTTGAATTGTTCTTCTAATTTGCACAGGCGAGATTTGAGTTCAAAGTTTTCCTCCAAGACTCGATCAAGAGTTGCTTGCAACTGCGTGATGCGATCAAGTTTGCTAGGGGCTGCCAGCACTGTTGCAAAACTCGGTCTTGTTTTGGCGGGGGTCTTTGGAGTAGCCATCCCTGTGCTTGAGGGGATAAAAGCGAACCAACCACTGACTCGCAAATTCTAGAGGGAAAACCCTTTGAGAATGCTCAAGGCTTCAACCTTTGAAAATCAAAAAGTGTAGGAAATCAAAAAGAGAGAGAGAAATGTGTGTGTGTGTGTGCAGGAAATCAAAAAGAGAGAGAGAGAAATGTGTGTGTGTGTGTGTGCAGGAAATTAAAGAGAGAAAGAGAGAGAGAAATGTGTATGTGTGTGTAAGAAATTAAAGAGAGAGAAATAGAGATGTGTGTGTGTGTGTAGGAAATTAAAGAGAGATGTGTGTGTGTGTCGGTAGGAAATTAAAGAGAGAGAGAGAAATGTATGCGTAGGAAATTAAAATTAGAGAGAGAGAGAGAGAGAGAGAGAGAGAGAGAGAGAGATAGAGAGTGATATAGAGAGAAAGAGATAGGGAAATAGAGAGAGAGAGAGAGAGAGAGAGAGAGAGAGAGAGAGAGAGATAGGGAAATAGAGAGAGAGAGAGAGAGAGAGAGAGAGAGAGAGAGAGAGAGAGAGAGATAGGGAAGTAGAGAGAGAGATAGTTAGATAGAGATAGGAAAATAGAGAGAGAGAGAGAGATAGTAGTAGATAGAGAAAGTCTCTATCTCTCTCTCTCCCTCTAGAAGAAACTATGGAACTAAAAGAGGAAAAGGGGTTTTTCCGGCTACATGCATTGTCATGTACACCTGGGAGAGCACGTATGTGTCTACCCATATAGGATTTGACCAATAAAGAAGAGATTTTGACCAGGTGGTCCTGATCTCCGTTCACCTCTAGACCGAGGTGTGCGGAGATCGGGCAAGGCTAGAGAATGCGAGTTAGTTTACATTGTGAAGAGTATATATATTAAAACAACATTCATAATCATTGTAAATGACAACTTCATCAACTAACATGGAGAAAAAGATTGCATGCTTGTGTACGCTCTGCAAGTATCAAATCCTGCGCAAGCGTAGGATATGTAATGAGCATGTGCACAAGTACGGAGAGTTTGCTAGAGAAACCGTAGAGAATCTATAATACGACTCCTACGAAACAAGAGTTGAATGTCGTCCTATGCATGTATAAGAGTGGCGTCGCTGATGGGAGCAACATGAGGGGCAACCTGTTCCAGGAATGAAACGTTTGTCCATTCTCCATACGTTGCCGTACTGGGGTTATCTACTAATTAACCATTTGTTGGATCCAATGCATATATTCAAGAATGTGGGAGAGCTCCTCTGGAAGACAATCATGGGAATGAAAGACAATCAAGCTTCACAAGATGATTTGCAGTCAGTCGAAAAGATGCCAGAGCTGTGGCCTTTCACCAATGGAGCGGGCAACCTCGATTATTGTGGTCTAGTGTCAGATATCTTGAAAGTTAGCTTCAGACGGTTTGAGATGTTTTTGTTGGATGTGAAGTGGTTCAAGGTGATTACTTCTGGTTGCAATGCAACAGTACGCAGAGATGGAAACAAGCTTGTGCATATAGATTCTACAAAGGTTTGGACAGATGTGAGCAACACATTTTCTCTCCCCGAACATTCCGAGAAAGTGGTCTTTGTACCGGACCCTCGAGAGCGACAATGGTGGTTTGTGGTTCAGGTTGCTCCAAGAAATAAACAAGTATTTGAAGGGCAAGAGCTCCTGGAGGAAAGGCGGCCAGACGCCGCAGATACAACTGTGACAGTAGATGAGATGGACGAAGGTATGGCAGAGGAAGCTGATAGATATACGAGGGATGACGCAGACAAGGCAGATATGACACTTGTAGATGAAGATGCAATGGATGAAGAAAATCTGCCAGAACAAGTTGGGACAGAGTTATGTCTGCAGTTAGAGATAGACGATGATACGGTGCAAGATCTTATCGACGATGCCTGACTAGTAGAGGCCTGTAAGTGTTTGTGTGAAAACGTTGATTTAAAATTAAGGTCTTTTTAATTTAAACAAAGGTGTTCTGACGCTTTCTTTTACTTTGTTTGTGTAGGACTTTAGTATGGCAAACCAGTATCTAGATCCCATGTCTATGAGTGCGGATGCATTTATGGGCTTCATCACACAGATGTCGCCCATACAGATGGTAGATGCGTCTCAGTATTGGGTAGCCAAAGGCATGGGTACCACGCCTCAGGGCTTCACACCCGAGGGTCCGACGCCTATGGGGGGACACCCATGGGGGGGGGACGCCTATGGGGAGGGACAACTATGGGTACGACTCATGTGAGGTCTCTCATCACGGCCACTTCGACACCTAGGGATACCGCAGATGCGGGTACGTCATCATCTCCGCATCACAGATACACTCGCCGATCTTGGGGATTGTCAGGTGGAGGTGGTGGTTGCTGTGGAGGAGGGTCCACAGATGCTTCGACCCCTCCTCGCTCACGACCCTCGTCCTACCCAGGCACACCTCTCGACACACATCTTGCACACCTCAGACACCTTGGGAGGCACACAATCCTAGTGCCTCCAAGGTCTATATTGTACGGGCAGATGGACAGGTTGACATGGAGTCACGACTGAGATGAGATAGCGGGTTTTCCAGGTCACGGAGATGCAGTTTGCAACCACCATTATGACACCTTGGCCTGATCAGGATCGCAACAAAGGCAATTATATAGTGGAGACCATCATGAAAGAGTATCAGCCTGCTTCAGGTTTAAAAGATTTTCGGAGGAGGTGGATCACGGGTGTTGCACGGGACACCGTGAAACATCGAGAGACGCAGCTCATCAATCTTTCAGGACCGGCTCACCGAAGCCTTTGGGCATCTCACACAAGACGTGGTAGCAAATCAAGGAGCCCGGGGTAGTCACTTATCAAAAGACCCCTATATCACGTGCGTTCAAGAGGTAATTAATAATACTCCAATATACATATTATACTTACACTGTGAGCCTATTAAAAACCCCCCACCCCCGTCTGTATGTATACATTTTTATACATTTTGGTCTTTTAATAATCCTCTCCGGTTAACTCACGTGATACCATACACGTTCTAAAAAGTGACCGCCCTGGGTCAAGGAGGATGAGTAGACAGCGGACACGCGGTTCAGACAACAGCGTCAGGCCGCGGAGGTACGACAGATGACCAGGGGCACATCTCATCTTGGCAACGGAGGCTTCGACACCTTTTGCTATGAGTTTGTGAGTTTCCAATCCAATCCTAGCTATGGTTTTTTTTTTTTAAACACGATAAATCATGTATTCTTAATTACTTTGGTTTCTGTATAAATGCAGAATCTTGCAATGCATCGAGCCCCGACACGCCAGGAGAAGACAGATGGATATCGAAGAGGCATTTATGAAGTATTGAATGATCTTGCTGCCGCAAGAGAGCATGTAGACTGGGAGGCCTTAGAATATCGCTGATCGATTGAGGTGAGACATTAATATGTGTGAGTTGATTTAATTAATTAAGTATATGTGAAGTAATATCATACTAATTTTGTGACTTGTCCTTTTATGTGCAGGTTGTGACGCGGAGCCATCAGTGGATTTCTATATATGTTTTGTGAGACACAGACACATCTCTGTGTCTCTTTCTTCTATAGCCATGGTTATGGTTATTGTTTAGACGTGGTTATGGTTATTATTTTGTTTATGGTTATGGTTATTTTTTTGTTTATGGTTATGGTTATGGTTATTGTTTTGTTTATGGTTATGGTTATCGTTATGGTTTTGATCAATATGGTTATGGTTATGGTTTTAATTTGGTTATGGTTTTGCACAAAGTTCATTATATATGAAGTTTGTTATGGTTATGGTTTTGCACAAAGTTAGTTTCATGTCTAATTCCATCAAGTTGTGCCTTAAATCTCATGTGAGATCCTACATGGATATCATCTAGGAGGCGTATACATATGGTTTTTTTTTTAAAGTTTATGCTAAAACAAAGGGAAATCTACCGAAATTTTTATGAGAGCACGGTTGATTTTGGTGCTTCTCGCTTTCTTGGGCAGAGGTCAGGCAGTCTGGCTATGGCTATGTCCATCTTTTCACTGGGCACAGGCCAGGCTGCCTGTCCTCTGCCCAAGAAATTTCTTTTTTGATATGGTCATCGAAATACGCGTCGGTAGGGGTGTCGAAATAGGCGTCGAAAAGAAGCCTTTTGACACATATATCGACGGGTATTTCGACGGTTTCACATGGACAGATATTTCGACACACTTTTCGACGTCCTGCGTCGAAGGCACCTTTTTTGTTGTAGTGAAAAATAGAATACTGAAAGGCATAATGAATAGTTACCTTGCTCTTTAGCAGCCAGGCACAACCCTCTACCAGATTGGTGCTAACTTACGTCAAAAGAAACCTCCAGAAAAAGGGAAGCACAAGAAGAAGAGGTAAGTTCATTCAGTAAGATCAAGAAAGAAGTTCAAGTGAGAAGTTGTAGCCCTACCACATGATCACTTCAAGCACTTCTTATGCATCCTGTAGTGCACCACATTTGGCATAGTTATTGACCAAACATTGCTAGGCACCACATCCGGCTTACATATCAAGAAAAGCATGCTAAGATCCTGATGTTTCTATGATAGACCTATTCCAATGACTCATGCAATGATCAGTGTCTACTTGCAATTCCAAGTGGGAGCTTAGCATTAAACCCATCTAGTTCATCATCCCTACTATGTCTAGAAATCATAGCAGCCAGAGGATTGAGCTAGACGTGAGAAAGTATACAAAAGGTCATGATTTTGTGATTTTCTAATCATGCCCACAATGCAGCATAATAGCAGGTGAACTAATTTCTAATATTTCAATCGGCCGGCAGACTATTCTTGATGCATTGCCAAACTCATACCACACTGACTTGAAGACTTATTGTGACCCAAGGAAATGTTGATGCTATAACATTTAATGATTAGTTACATTGATGTTTATATTATCACGTATATACCCTCTCATATTACCACCTAGTGCCTTTACAAAAATAAAGGTGCTCATTTGGGCCACCAATTTTGGGTGGCCCAAGTGAGATCTTTATTTTTGTCCTACACTACAAGAGGTTGTGTGCTCTTGTGACGCTGTTAGCGACGGAAATACACTGGGTTTTTATAACCCCCGGCGTCGCTAAAACCGTCGCTACGAGCATCGCTACGAGAGCGTCGCTATAAGCGTCGCTATATACGTCGCTATAAACGTCTCTATATAGAGACGCTCATAGCGAAGGTCATAGCGACGGTTATAGCGACGTTTACACAGAAGACTATAGCGACGCTACAGAGCCATAAATAGTGACGGTTTTAGCGACGCCCGAGAGAAATGTTTTTTTGTGGCAGGGCATTCACCCATCAACGATATTGTACTTGATTCACTTTTTAAAAAAAGTGCAAGGGTAGATAATAGACCCAAAATAGTCACCCACAAGACGCATTGTTTGCAAAATTGACAATTGTACACATTATAGACAAAATGAATTGATTGGCAAATGTAATAATGACAATTGTACAACATCATAGGCATAAAGAATTGATTGGCAAAAGGAACTGCGGTGACAAATGTAATAATATACATGGTTCAAAAAGACGTATAAAATCCGTCTCATGATACATAAGCTATGAGAAACCCTAAACTAATGCTATCTAGCTACGGCTAAACTGACGTCGTCTAGTCAGACGTCTCATCGCGTCCAAGCGGCGTATCTGTCGGATTCTGCAAAAAAAGACAATAAGACAGCTTTCAGTAAGTATAAACATATAACGACATTTATAAAACAATACAAAAAATAAAAAAGAGTAAGCCCTAATACTAACCATGCCGCCGCGAGAACTGAGAATGTCCATCAGGGCGTTTAAGCCCTTCCTGCCTGCGTACTCGCGCTCGTACGGTGTGGGATCACGTCCTGTCATCGACCACTGTCAAAACATACAAAGATTTCATTATGTTAGAATTAAAAAACTCATAAACCCTAAACTATCGAACATGCATAAAGAGCAATGTGAAAAGACTTACAAAATCGGCCTCAAATGATGCCCATCCACCGCTCCCCAAGTGGTACGAGCTCCCTACCTCTACTCGTGCTCTGGCTTCATCCTTTTGTTGCTTCCACTTGTCGGGATTCTCGCGCGCTGCCTTCTTCTCATTCTTCCAATCTTCTTTGGACAGCCAATCTGGCCTGTTCCACCCATTCTTGATTGCTTTTTGCACTTCGGAACGCTTGTGTTTGCAGTATTCGCGCATTCGAATCTTCATCAGGTCTTCATTGAAGCGCTGATCCCGTGTTGGAACGGGAAACTCATCACGAAGTATGCTGATGACTCTGTTTTTTAAATCACTTGGTACTTCACTCCATTTGTTTAGTATGTAGTGTCTAAACAGCTGAGAGCAAAGACCACGCATGCGCGAGATCACCTTCTTGCCATCATCATCCATGATGATGCCGCCGCTGAAGTCGATGGAGTAAGACAAGCCCTCTGGCCGGTGACGCGTGAACCTGGCTGTTCCGGCAGGGGTCTCTAGCGGCGTGTCGATGGGGGTACGAACATCAGGTGTCTCCACCGACGTCTGGGTCCCGAAGCGAGGAGTGTCGAGTGGGGTGGCTCCTGGCAGAGTAGGTAGAGGTGTGTAGCTTCTAGGAACAGTCAGCCGTGCAAAACCTGGCGTAGATGGCGATGCTGTGGCTGGTGTGGGGGCGGGCAAAGAAGGGGAGGGTAAAGAGCCTCGTCGAACACGAGGCGGTGTGGAGGCATCGGTGGCGGAATCCCCACAACAACCGCCACCGCCACCACTAGAGCGCGAGTGTCTAGACATGTGTGAAGCTCGTCTCGTCGCCGCCGAAGCTTCGGAGTGCGCCGAATGCTTCGAAAGAGAGGGAGATGCGGATGGAGTAGGAACTAGCGATGATATATGCGCCAGAGCGATGACGCTCCACGTACCACTGTCTCTGCTGCGGTGACAAAGAAGAAAGAAACTCCTCATCATCCATACCTGCATTAAACACACGAATATTTAAACTTAATATTGAATGAATAGAGTAGACAATGACGCAAAGACCATTAAATACAATGACGTAATGACGCATATAAATACAATGACGCAATGAATTGAGTGATAGAAGAGGCAAGTCGAAAACTCAGAATTTTCAATCAAAAGATGTGAGCGCGAGTAAAAAAGAGCGTTATACACCATGGAAGGTACTTAGAGAGCCAGAGCTTTTACAACACGGAGCAAAATTGTTCAAATACAATATTTGTGGCTTTAAGAGATCTCTCTCTCATCCTCGCATAACTCAGCACAACTTCCTATATCTATATAGAGCTCTCCGTTTAAACACATATCCTCTGTTTCATTTTGTAGCTCCTCTGCATGCACCCCATATAGAGTAGTAGCATCTTGATGCTCGTCTAGCACCACCGCAGCGGCTTCTGATTGAGCATCTTCTCTGATCTCCTCCATTGATGCCGTTGTGAGTGGCACATGGTAGCCTTCATACGTCCTTGCACTACGAGGGGCTACCTCTATGACGTACCACCAGTTTGATGTAGAATTTGTAGGATGAAATATTACCTGCCAGAGCCACATAACTTACATGAGAGCTTTCAACAACATAACTTGTAAAAGGGGGATGTTAACTATTTACATACTTACTTATTCACAATTCTCGGGTAGTACGAAAGTGTCTCTTAGGTCAGTCCATTTCTTAGTAGAATCCACCTCAAGAAAACCAGACTCTCCTCTACGCACGGTAGCGTTGCGACCCTCCATGATTATCTTGAACCATTGCACGTCGAACAAGTCGACAAAAAATCCTCTGTAATCGATCCTCAAAATCTCTTGCAGCGTGCCGAAGTAAGTGAGTTCCGCCACCACAGGATCTGCATCAGAGGAATGTCGTCGACTAGACTGTTCAAATTTTGCCATGATTCCACAATCTTGAGTAAAACGCTTTTTGTCGATTCGTTCCACCCTAAAATGTCGACCTTTACACCATGCTGCTGTGTATGACATATACTACAACGAACAAAGATTATGAGTGGCCGTTGAAACGTTTATAACTAAAGTCACTTGCTAGTCGTACATTGCAAACTTACCTTGGTCGCGCAACCCCGAGAGTACTCCCACTCTTCCTCAGTCACTTCGTCACCGCATTTTTGTGCGCTTTTCAATTGGTTGTGCAACCATCTTAAGCTCATGAAGGTTGGTAGGCTCTCCAGAACCGCTGGATAGTGCATCGGTGGTCGTCTTCCCCGTCTCCACTCAATTCGTGCCCTTTGTCGCTCTTGCTTTGCATCCTCATATTGTGAAATCCACTTTTGCATCACTGGATTGTGAAGCATGCAAAATCGGTTGATTTTAGCCTCTAGATCTTCTGTCATCTTCTTCTCAACACCGAGATTGCACATGACAATCCCACATATGCGCTCATCATCTATGATTCGCCATAGCGTGTCCCGGGCTTTATCAAATCCGTCTAGCCACTCTCCAATGTACACTAGGGACTCTGATACCAACCAACCTTCTGCCATGCTACCCTCCGGACGTGCCTTTTGACGCACATATCCCTTAAGCGTTTTCATGAAACGTTCTAAGAAGAACATCTATTTGGAATGAACTGTGCCAGCTATTTCCACCTCATCAACTATGTGAACAAGAAGATGCACCTGAATGGTTAGCATTGTAGTAGGAAAATGTTTCTCAAACATGCACACAAGCTCCGCAGCATTTAGTTTGGCGAATGGTATGGAGTCTACGTTGATCTCCTTTTGTGAGATCCATTGCACCAGCTTTGCAAGTTTGTAGATTGTGTTATGGATGCCGAGAGACAAACATCCCTCAATGGAAACCGGTAAAATAAACTGTAAAGTATGTGCAGCAATGATATTAAAGTCCACATTTTATGCAATGATATTAAAGTCCACTATGAACGTACCTGACACATTTTATGTCAATCGTGTGACTTCAAACCGGTAAGCTTTCCTTCTTTAGTAAAACACGTTCGGAGCGAGTGCATTACGCCAGTGGGGGTCCGCAAAGATCGAATGGTCTCTTTTACTTTGCGTTCTTGGGCTCCTGTGAAAATCCATGGTGCTTTAGGGAGTTTTATCGATCCATCAGACGCTGTTTGCGGCCAATATTGCTCCATACGATCCACATTTCTAAGGTCAACTCTGGCTCCCAAAGTATCTTTCTTGCCGGTCAGATGGTCCCATAGTAGATTACCCACATTCTTGAATATGTGCATTGGATCGAGCAAGTGATTGATCATGAGTCGGGTCCAGTATGGTAACTCGTACCATAGAGATAGTCTCTTCATCCCTGGAGGCAATCCTTCATCGCACATCTCCTTCTGCTCTAACCATGCTTGTGCAGACATCCTTGGTGGCTCTCTTCCCAAAAAGCCGTCGCGTAACACATGATTCTCTGGAAGATACGCTTGATGACCTTCGTAGATTTGCTTCTTCAGTGAGGGCGCCCTACGTGCATTCAGTCTAGGTCCACATGTGACACATGCTCTGTATCCGCTTGTTTGAAGCCCTGCATGTATACACATGATAATAGATCAACTATGGAAAAAACAAGATTTACAGTGTCTGAGTGAGGAGTGTCAATAGATCACCTGAGCATTCTGTTAGCCCGGGATAGTCATGCATGGTCCACATTAGAATGCCTCTGATCAAAGCATTCCGTCGTCCTGTGTGTCGGCTCATATCCACCACCTCTATGCCAATCCACAATTGTTGTAGCTCTTCCAATAGTGGACAAAGATACACATCCATATTCCCCACTTTATATCGCCCTGGCACAATCAAGCTTAGCCATAGGTGCCCCTTCTTCGTAGTCAACCACGGGGGAATGTTGTAGTTGACGATGACAACGGGCCATACACTGTAAGATGTTGATCTTTGACCAAATGGATTTACGCCATCCATAGCCAGACCTAAGCGCAAATTTCGAGCTTCCCTGGAAAAATCTGACCATGTTCCATCTATATGTTTCCAGGCTATGCAATCTGCAGGAATTCGTAGCACACCATCCGAAGATTTATTCTCCTCATGCCATGATGCTAGGGCGGCCATGGACTTACATTCGAAGAAATGCTTGATGCGAGGAAGCAGAGGAAAATGTCGCAAAACCTTTTGTGGAATTTTTGTCCTGTGGAGATCTACTCGATATCTTTCGGAATCACATTTCAGACACTTCTCCATGTCTATGTATTCCCCTCTGAAAAGAATGCAGTCATTAGGACAAGCGTGGATAGAATTGTAATCCATCCCCAAGTTTCGCAAAATCTTTCTTGCTTCATCTCGGGAATCTGGCATCACATTGTCAACTGGTGGTATGTGCTCTTTCAGCAATCTACACAACATAAAAATATGATACAGTCGTGTAAAAATCTATCAGATCATTATACATTTAGAGTTTTATTAAAGTAAACTAATTGTAATAGATCACCTGAAAAGCGCTGTGACGCTAGTGTCACTCCATACAAACTTTGCCTGCATGTTGAGAAGAACCAGGAGTTCTTTCAATCTAGACATACGTGCTCCATTATACAATGGCGTATCGGCTTCACTTTTCATATCATCATAGATAAGCCTTTCTGAATCCATGATCGTCTCGATCATTTCATCAATCTCGGGCTCAAACATTGCCTCGTTGGGAATGTGCTCTGCATGATCATCCCCCGAGCTGTCAGAGGCTACATCTTGTGGCCTCACATATGCTGCTTGACCAAAGCGCCTGCGAACACGTCTATTGGGTTGCAAGATTGCTGCTTGTTGGCCAGCGTCAGAGTCCGACGAGTTATAATTGGCAACAACTCGATCTATAATAGATGGATCGAACTCGCCAAATTCACGAACGTGCTGCAAAGAAACACGTCTTGTCCGTCGCACAGCATGCTTGCATTGATTACAAGGACATAAGACCCTCATTGAGAGATAGGTGTTTCGGTTGGACGGTCCCACATCCTCGTCACTACTCATAATGAGGATAAAAAACTTATAACCTGGACAACAAATTTAATATTCTATTGGCATTCTTCGTCTTATCTCTCTCTCTCTCTCTCTCTCTCTCTCTCTCTCTCTCTCTCTCTCTCTCTCTCTTTACCTCACATTCTCTAGTCATGTCCAATCCCCACACACCTCGGTCTAGAGGTGCACGGAGATCAGAACCACCGGGTTATAATCTCGTCTTTATTGGTCAATACCTATATTTGTGGGTACAAGAAATCTACACACCCACGTCTACATGATACTGCATGTAGTGGACAAAACCCCTTTGCCTCTTCTCTAGCTGTAGCACTTCACAGCATCTTAACATCTTTTCACAGTAGATCTTTTCACTGTTCGTCTAACTCTAAACCCTAAACCGTAAGTAATTCTTGCGTGGACTCGATCTAACGTAAATAAGCGTAAATCTAAATAAACGTAAATCTAACTAAAAATAAACCTAAATCTAATTTAACGTAAGTCTACATGTAACCTAATCTTTAACGTCTTTTGGGATAGTTTCCTACGACGTTAAAACTCTCTTCTTCTTGTGTGTGTGTGTGTGTGTGTGTGTGTGTGTGTGTGTGTGTGTGTGGGTAAACCTAAATAAACCTAAGTCTAATCTAATATAACATAAATCTAAATCTAACGTAAATTATGTTATATTAAAAACAAAGAACTAAACTAACAGGGATTATAAGAACCTTAAAACTGATTTAACACATAATTTTTCACATAACTCGGCAAGAGTTGGCATTCACATCACTAAAGATGTGAGAGTTAACTTCCGGCGGTGACGTTGCCTCATCTCCATCCACATCTGACGATAGCAATTGGCCCTTTAGACCGTTCTTGCTCTTGTTACTAACTTTGAAGTTGCTGTTGAATGACTAGAGGTTGTCTAGATGGTCATTGTGTCGGGGATGTAGTGACTCTTGCCGCCCTGAAGATCCACCTTCTTCCCTATCTTCTGAAGACATTTCACCAGTACTTTTGGATCGACGGAGCCCACCATGAGTGAAGGCAGCAATACCCTATATTCCATTGAGGGCTTTCTTCACCCGCTTCATGCAGGCATCGCAGTCTATGGAGACCTAAATCTAATCTAATATAACGTAAATCTAAATCTAGCGTAAATAAACGTAAATCTAGTTAAAAATAAACCTAAATCTAATTTAATGTAATTCTACATATAACCTAATCTTTAACGTCTTTTAAGATAGTTTCCTACGACGTTATAACTCTCTTCTTCTTGTGTGTGTGCGCATGTGTGTGCCAATAAAAAGAGATAAATGGTATAACCTTTCTATCACCCATGCCAAGTATGATAGATTGATTATGCCATTTCCCTCTTGAATAATAGGTCTTGAGTTCAACTCCTCGTCGGCTAGATCTTTAGGTCTTTTAATTTTAATTAGTTTCCTACGACGTTAAATTAGTTTCTCTCTCTTTCTCTCTCAATGTGTGTGCGTTTTTTTGGATCGTATGCATATTTTCTCTCTCTTTTCCTCTCTCAATGTGTGCGTTTTTTGTTTATGCATGTTCTCTCTCTCTTTTCCTCTCTCAATGCGTGCATTTTTTGTTTATGCATGCTCTCTCTCTCTTTTCCTCTCTCAATGTGTGTGTGCATTCTTTGTTTATGTATGTGTGTGTGCGTTTTTGTTTTTGTTTGTACTCTCTCTCTCTCTCTCTCTCTCTCTCAAAAACACTATGTGTGTGTGTGTATGTGTGTGTGTGAGAGAGAGAGAGAGGGAGAGAGAAAGAGGGGAAGGGAACATGAGAATGAGGAGAGGGAAGGAGCATACTTGGCTCTCCTTCCTCTCCTCGTGTGTGTGTGTGTGTGTGTGTGTGTGTGTGTGTGTGTGTGGAGAAGAAAAAGAGAGAGAGAGAGAGAGAGAGAGAGAGAGAGAGAGAGAGAAAGAGAGGGAGAGCGTTACCTGCTCCTTGCTTGACGGTGCCGAAAAACTCAAATCTGAGATCTGAGTTTTTGGGCGCGCTCGGTTATTTTTTTAGCCCAGCCGGCGTCGCTATGAGCGTCGCAAATTTCTTTGTAAATTTGCGACGCTCATAGCGACGTCGGGATTTTTTTTTTTGAGCGTCGCTGTGTGAGCGTCGCTAATATGAATAGCCTCTTGTAGTGCTACACAAAACAAATCAAAGATAAAGTGTGACAAAAGCATAACACCTAGCTAGATAGGCATAAACAATACTTCAAAAAGAGAGAGAAATTAAGCTATTGACAACACTTGAGGACCAGATTTACATGGAGCGGTCCCCCCTCCAAAAGGCTTTGTATTATAGGTTTCCCCCATCAAGGGAGACATTTTACAATACAATACTTTGTGTTCCTTCAATAACTTGCTAGTGCAATGAAGAAGAAAGCTTCAAGAACCACAATCATACACTTGAAAAACACAACATCAATTCCTCACGGTCTCAGACCCAAGACCTCCACATCTCCGAAGATGGTGAGAGCTAGCAGGGTATGAGAGTAGATCTACAGGAAGAAGAAGTATCCTTACGAGAAAGTAGTATATCTCCTCACATAATCACTCTTAATAGCTTAGCATAGCTTAGTAATTAGCATGGTAGAGGAGATGAGTATGCATTGGAGCTTGGCTCTTAGTTGGATTTGCATCACAAAGCCAAGAGTTGTTGGTGTAGGCATCCCTTCTAAAAAGCTTGGAGAAGATGATAAGCTTTCTATTCAAGCTTGGAAAAGGAGGTAGTCCTCTTTTCTTCACACATGAGTTTTTGTGTGAGTGTGTGTGTGATAATGCCTTGCAAAAATCAGCCCCCTCTCTCTCTCTTGGTCAACCCCTCTTACTAATTCCTCTTGTTGGCCACGCTTAGCCAATAGAAAATTAGAAGCATAATTGCTAACCTTGTGACATGTGTCTCCCTTTCCCCTTTTGTGAGAGCTTTAGGTATTTAAATAAATCAATTAATCTATCATTGGACCTCTTGGTCTTCTAGCAAATAGGAATCAGGCAAGCCATTGGGCTGTTGAATGCTCATTGGACCCCTTGGGAGACTGTCCAATAGTCTTCTAGAGGGCTAACTTTCTATGTGTTCTTTTATCAAGTGTTTTTAAATGAATTAAACTAAATGTACTCTAGCCTAATGCTCATTGGTCCACCTCTATGGTCATCCAATAGGATTTGAATGCACCTTGGGGGCAACTAGACTAGGAAGCTGACATGTGTCCACTATGCCCTTTGTGTAAGGGGATCATGGAAGAGTGTGTGTGTGTTTCTCTCTCATCCCCTATAAAAATGGCTCACCCTCTCCTGGATAGGGATGCGGGAAGACTTTTAAGTCTTCCCATGAGCATCCAATTTTTCCTAAGGTTTGACCATTAAAGATCTCATTTATTTTTGGAACCTTAGCATTTTGGAAGTCTTAATGGGTTAAACCTTAGTTCTTTGAAGCCCATTGATGCACATTTCTCTTTTGCAGATGGCCCCTCCTTTGGATACCTACTATGATCGTTTTGTCAGCCTAACCAATATTCTAGCTTTTCCTCCCCTAGTACTTCCACGTATTAAATGATCAGTTTAACATGAGAAAATCATTTAGGACACTGCAACACATCATGCAGATATCGGCGCAGATACCAACGAGATAAAGTTAGTTTTAAAACTAAAAAGCGTTGAAATAGGCCTTGAAAAAGATGTCGGTTTCGTGTCGTCGGTATAAGCACAGGTATACTTTGCGTCAGAATCAGCTTAAAAATAAGAGTCAAAATTAGTATGAAATAAGCACCGGTAATCATAAAGGATATTTCGACATTTCTTTCGAAGTTTATAACGACGCCTGTACCGTACTCTGTACCGACGACCAGACCTACAATTTTTTTTTTGGACAGAGAGGGTTGGGAACTGATGCTGCATGTACTGCAGCAAAAGCAAACAATCCTCTCTGCCCAAAGGAAGAGTGCACAAGCAACTGCACTCCACCTACAAGCTGACACTAAAGAGCGACTGTATGGCAATTAGCAAAATTGTAAGAATAACATAACCACAAAATCAAAAGCTTGATCATGGCATAACGGCATAAAGATTTTATAACCATAATTAAAACATGAGTCAAAAATTGTAAAACCATAAACATAACCCGTTTTCCATACCATAACCATTACCATAACTTTCTTGTCATACCATAACCATAACAGCCATACCATCATTGCACAACCATAACCATAACCATCACATGATTGCCATACCATCATAGCAAAACCATAACCTTAACTTGACTGCCAAATGTTAACCATAACATCTGCTCCATACCATAAACGTAAGCACTACAAAATTGTACATATACAAACAATCACTGAGTGAGACTATATCAAGAAGACCACAACTACAAAAAGGATTGTACCAAGAAGATTGTATAAAGATAACTGGGTAAAATTATATCAAGAAGACACTCATGGTAATTCCTCCCAGTCTACGTCCTCTCGCTCCTCCCGCAAGCTGGGTCAAAAGGGCCACAAGTCTATGCTTGTACCCATACTTCTCCTTTTGGGCATGTCGGAGAGCGCTTCATGGAAATTTCCTACTCAGGTCGAAGCGTGTCATAGCTTCCACTCCCAAGATGTGACGCTCCAATAGACTCCAAATGTGCTCTGGCTGCATCTCTCTTCTGCTTAAATCTCTCAAAATTGTCTTGTGTCTCTTGTGCAATCCTCACCCACTCCTCCGTGTCTAACCATGCCGGCTTCAGACTGTTGGCATTGTACCTGTATCTCACCTCTGATCGATGGTGTGACATTGTGACCTTTGCTATGCTCAAAATCCAAGGATTCGAGACTGGATCGTACCCCTCTGCCTGCCTGTACTCTCTATAAATGGCCTCGACGATGTAATTCTTTCTTTCAAGATCAAGATTATCCCAAACCTCCATAACATAGTGACAAAACTAAATTATACATAGCTGTCAAATCCTTTGTCACATGGCCTTTCCAACCCTATTTGCCACAACAATCCCATCCCTACTCTTGTACACCATGCTAGGATCATGCTCGTGTACCTGGTGTTCCAATTGGTGAACTATCTGCTAAAGAGAGTGATGGACGCTCTTTCAATGGTGTGGACGCATCAGTAGAACCGCTACCATAGCAACCACCAGCTCTAAAACGATGCCTTTCTCATCTCGAGGATGAACCACCCGTCGGTGTAGGGGGCACACGAGTCCTAAGCGTAGGAGACACACTCGACTGAGGTGTGGATCCACTCGGTGTAGGGACCACACTAGTCTCGGGCGTAGGGTCGATCGTAGTAGGTCTAGAGGAACCTGATGTCCAAAGGTGTTGTTCCATCGCGATCTGCTCTGGTGTGAACTGAGACAAAAACGAGTCCATCTGCTTGGGTGACATGCCAGCCGGAGTGACAGAAAAACTTAAACTAGGAGAGTATGGCTCATCGTTATTAGCTATGTCTAATCATACACAAATAACATCCACAAAATACATTAGTTTACAGAAGAAACACTTAATCAATACAAATAACAAATCAACGAAGCTGCAACACAAATGAATGAATCTAAAGTGTATTGTACATAGACTAATAAAAAGACAAAAGAGTTCCTAGCAAAATCCATTAGTTAATCTCTCATATTCTATGAGATCTGATGCACCAAAGATGTCTATCTCAATCTGTACTTCTGCATCTTTGTCATCGAACTCTACTTCTTCATCGCTCTCCGCATCAGCTTCAATATTTGACACCTCATCTCTAGGTTCATACAATTGCTCACTGCTAACATCCACCTCAAAATCTAAACTTAAAGTTTTCGTCAGTCCTGCGCTTTGTTCATGAACCAGCAAGGTTTAGACAAATCATTTTCATCATTTTTTGTCCATAGTGGACCGTGTGTGAACATAACTTGTTCACAATGCTGTGGAAGTACAAATGTATCCCGCGCATCTGTTCACACCCGCAAGATTTCACTTGAATCAATCCACTCTTGTATTTACGCACAGTTGCATTAGGTCCGCTGGTAATAACTTTGAACCACTTGACATCAAAGATAAACATATCAAAATTTCTAAAGCTAATCTTCAAGGTGTCTTGGATGTAGCCAAAGTATTCAAGTTGGATAGTCTCTATGTTCTCATCCCTGGCACTACTCCTACTTTCTTGGACAAAGCTTTCCCTAACACCACTATTGAAAGTGACCCTTTGTTCATCGATCCATGGCACTCTGAAGTGTTTCCCATGTGACCACAAAGCTTCATATTTGTGATACTGCAGCCACAAAATTGAAACAGACTAAAATTTATTAAAGCAATGTGACCATGTGGAGGTCAAAAAGGAATTTGTGAAAATATACATACCAATCGCAACCCCTTCACATCTCCTCTTTCTCTTCAGTAATCAACACTCCATTCCTCTTTGCCTCTGAGATTGTCGCATCTAACCACCACCCAGTTGGAAAGTCATGCAATTTTTGAAGATGATCTGGAAAAGGAAGGTTTCTAGTGGCACGGTTGTGCTTCAATTGCAGCTGATCTGTCAAGCATTGTTGCTTTTCCGCTTCGTACCTCTCTAGCCACTTTTTCATGATGTCTTAGTTGAGAAGGCAAAGTCTCATAACCTTTTCTCGCATTGTGATGCCCATCTTGCTAACAATGCCTTGTCCCTATGGCTCGTCCCCTGTCACCTTGACGTTGACCTCAGTAGTCCACATTTGGGGCATCTCTAGTTCAATTGAGACCAAAAATTCACTAATGAGGACAAGAGACTCTTGTAAGCCATCCTTCGGCCATGCTACCCTCGGGGCGAGCCCTTTGACGAACAAACCCCTTTAAAGTCTTCATAAATCTCTCCAAGAAGAACATCCACCTGCTATGGACCACCCTAGCAACTGCAACTTCATCAACCACATGTACAAGTACATGCATTTGGATGGTAAGAATGTTTATTGGAAAGTACTTCTCAACCATGCACATTGCTTCAATAGCATTTAAGCGTGCTGCATCGATATTGTACGTCTTCTCTTATCTCTTTTGAACTAATCCAACGTAGCAACTCATTGATTTTGTAGATTTTTCTTCTACTGTCATCTGTCAAAAAACCCTTTATGGAAATTGGTAAGATGACTTGTAAAACTTTGTGCCAATTGGGTCTTAAGGCCACTGAGATTGTCATCTCTCGTAAAATCCATTTTTAAGCATCGCATGCACCCTAAGGGATTCTTGCATGAAGATATAGTCTTCTTCACTAGTTGCTCTTTTGCACGACTTAAAACCCATGGACCTTTTGGTATAGCAAATTTTCCATTGGGTTTAAGTCAAGGACACATCTGTGGCATTCGACCCACAGCCTGCAGGTCATCTCTTTGGGCCTTGCTCTCCCTTTTTCCAATGATGTTTTCCATATGATCTCCCCCACATTCTTGAAGATGTGCATTGGGTCAAGCAAATGATTAATCATCAGGTCACTCCAGTATGGGAGTTCATGGAAAATAGAAAGTCTTTTGATTCCAGGTGGCATTCAATCTTCCCTCTCCAGTCACATGTTTTTCCAATCGCTTGCTTTTAGTGGATGCATGTCATGTTTGCATATGTTTGGTCCACGTAGCTCATGTCCTTCAGGCAAAAATCAACCATACTCCTCGTAAATTGTCTTGCTCAAATGCTCAGAGCGGCAGAAGCCAAGTCAAAGACCACATTTCGGACATGCATGATTGTCTGAGTTTAAGCCTGAAACATCACAAAATTAAAATATAAAAGCATTGGCATAGCCAAGAATCACATGTGTGTGAGGGTTTCAAAGGCACTTACCTGAGCACTCACCAAAGCCTGGGCAATCGTGCATGATCCACATGATAATGCCTTGCACATGTACATTCCGTCATCCGATTGGTTGGGACATATTAACCATATCGATTCCTATCCACAAGATTTAGAAATCTTCTATAAGTGGTGCCAGTTAGACGTCCATGTTCTTTGCTTTGTACTTTCCTGGGATGATCAATGACAACAATAGATGGCCCTTCTTGATAGCTAGCCATGGTGGCAGATTATAATTAACCAAACAAATAGTCCACGTGCTCCATGCAAAATCCGTAATCCGAATGGGTTTACTCCATCCATTGCCAGACCAACGAGTCTCGTTCTTAAATGTAGGCCAACTGTCCTCTATGTGCTTCCATGCACGAGAGTCGGCAGGTACCCGCATCACATCATCTGTCGATCTAGTATTTGAGTGCCATGTCATCAAAGTATCTATGAACTTGCACCTAAACATGCTCTTTATTCTTGGAATGATAGGCCCAGTGTTGAAGGACCTTTGCAGGGATAAATTTTCCTTGTGTGTCCTCCCTATACCTGTTTGATCCACAATTGGGACACTGTTCCAAATTTACATACTCATTGCAAAAACTATACATACATTAGGACATACATGTATTTTGTGATAATCCAAGCTCAAATTAGTAAGAAGTTTTTTAGCGGCTGGACGAGTAGGGGGCATGTGATTCCCTTCTGGCAAGATTTGCTCATTGAGCAACCTGTCATTACATGAACAAATCAGTCCCTAGATCACATTATTGAATTGTAATTTGCACTTTATCATGCTTAGGATACAATGTATTTACCTGAAAAGCTTTGTGATCGAGACGTCAGACCACCGTAGACAGACTGTAAATTAAGCATTGCCAACGCGGTACAAAAAAATGAGATTTTTGCACAACTGTAAAGCGGCATGCGTGCAAGACTTTGCATCATCTCGCCTCTTTATTGTTGCTATCATGCCGTCGATATGAACGGGGTGACTAAGGTTGATCCGCAATATTACATTCAATGTTGTCGTCTTCTATGTTTTAAATGATGGGATCCATGTTAAAGAACGTGTCCAACATCTTCTCCATCTCTACTTCTTGAAATTCCACATCAGGTATTGGTCGGGAGGACTTAGTCGATGGCTGCTCGTTTGAAAATTTTCTTCTCTGGGATGAAGTTGGAGCAATATCTACTTCCAGAGTTTGACCTTCAGTCTCTAGATCACGAGATCAATACTGCAGGTCTTCTAGTTGCTCAATCGGAAAGAGACCGTGATTGCGTGTGTGTTGGTCGCAGATTTTTCAATTTCAAAAGATCTGATTCTTGCAATACGCACAAGGACACGCCATCCTATCGTCCATACTTTATCTACCAATGATGCAACAAATAATTAAAACACTCTAGTTGTTATAACTACACACTACTAAGTACATGACAACCTACCTCGCATTCTCTAGCTAGGCCCGATCCCCGCACACCTCGGTCTAGAGATGCACGGAGATTAGGACCACGGGGTAATAATCTCGTATTATTGGTCAATGACTATATATTAAGGTTCTTGAAGTGTGTGTGCATTGCTTTGAAAGTCCGATTTGTTGGAATTAGGATTGCAGAGAAACACACACAGCTTGGAGAAGACGAAGGAAGCTCAAGGCACACAATAGAGAGTGTGTTACTTAGTGTGCAATGGAAAGATAGATAGCCCTAGAGTGATGGGCGTATATACAATGCTCAGGGGAAAAAACCTCCTAAAGAGGGAAAAAATGCCCCGGCGGTCCTAGTGTGTTAACACACATCACTACCACATGTATATGGTAACAAATCCCCCCTGGAGTGATGCGGTGAACGAGAGCTGGCACATGAGTAAAGGGAAGTGCCATGCACTGAGGACAAGATCAGTCCACAAAGGGGAGTAAGCCCAAAGATTTGTGGAAAGCTTCAAGATTCTCACGAGACAATGCCTTTGTGAAAAGATTTGCAAGGTTGTCCTGTGTTGGCACATAAGCCAAGCTAATCTCTCCTGCTGAGAGCCTCTCCTTGACATAGTGGTAATGCACCTCAATGTGCTTTGTGCGAACATGAAAAACTGGGTTCCTCGCAACTGCCAATGCGCTCTGACTGTCAGTGTAGATAATGTTGGCAGTGTCCTGTCCAACACCCAAATCAGCCACAAGGCATCTGAGCCATACACACTCAACCGTAGCTGTGAAGACTTCCCTGTACTCAGCCTCACAACTCAAAGTGGCCACAGTAGGTTGCTTCTTGCTCAACCATGATATACATGAACTGCCAAGCATAAAACAAAAACCACTTGTGGACACTCCCGTGTCAAAACAACCAGCCCAATCTGAGTCTGAAAAAGCATGTAAGTCTAGCGGCAATGATCCCCCCTTGGGATAAAACAAGCCAAGATTTAAAGTGCCACTAAGGTAGCAGAAAATCCTCTTGACAGCCTGCCAATGCTTAGACCCTGGGCTATGCATAAATCTGCTGACCTGTGAGACTGCAAACTGAATATCTGGCCTCGTGTTGCATACATAAATGAGGCAGCCAACAGCAGTTTAATAAAGAGTGACATCAGCAGGATCGCCAGCATCATGTAGACTTAACTTCAAACCTGTTTCCATGGGAGTGGCAATAGGTTTGCAATCCTCAAGTCCAAACTTACATAGCAATGTCTCTATGTAACTTTTCTGACACAAGGCAATACCACCATCACACTTCTTAAACTGTATACCCAAATAATGATGCAATAGACCCAAATCTTTCATCTTGAAAGTAGCATTCAAATCAGCCTTAAATTCAGCAATATGTCTCTCATTTGGTCCAATGATCAGCAAATCATCAACATAAAGAACCACAATGAGAAGTACATCACCCTCACGCTTTACATACAATGTGCTTTCTGTTGGACTGTTACGAAAGCCTTGTTTGACCAAATGAGTGTCAGCTTTCTCATACCAAGCACAAGGAGATTGCTTCAACCCATACAAAGCCTTCTTACATCTGCACACTTTGTCCTCTTGTCCTTTTATGACAAAACCGCCAGGCTGCGTTACATAAACTTCCTCAAATATGTCACCATTCAAGAAAGCAGTAACAATGTCTGATTGATGTACATCCCAACCAAAATGAGCTTCCAATGCACATAGAAAACGCACAGTAGTCATATGACAAGTGGGAGCAAAAGTCTCTTCATAATCTATGCCTTTTTGCTGTGCATAACCCTTTGCAACAAGTCGAGCCTTATGGCGATCGATCTCACCATCCGGCTTGTGTTTCAACTTGTAAACCCACTTCGTACCAATGGCCTTTTTGCCAGGAGGCAAATCACATAAAATCCATGTGTCATTTTCTATAAGTGCATCATATTCTAATTGCATGGCAGCCATCCAATTTTCTGAATTTTGTGCTTGATCAAAAGTCAGAGGCTCCTCAACATCATGTAAGCTAGACACAGCCAAAGCATAACAATTTGATGCATAAGATGCATGGCGAGATCCTGAAAGAGTACAACTAGACAAAGGTGCATCCAATTTACTGTCACGCAAAGTGTGCCCTAGACATTTTGGCATACCTCTAGCCTGCTCATTTTCAGTAGTACATCATGTACATCTACATCAGTAATAGGCTGATCTAAAACATTTTCAGAAACCCCCATAGGCTGTACATTTGCCTCATTGGAATTTACATTCGTATTTCCACCACTGAAAAGAGGCAACAAAGTGTCATAAATGTCCTGTGAGCTTACATTACTGTCTCTAGTACATGAAAGCAAGGGCTGAACAGAATCTTCCACAAACACTACATCCCGAGAAACCAGAATACGTTTTGTTTGCGGATGATACAACCTGTAACCTTTGCTTTCAGCAATATAACCAACAAAAATACATTTGACAGCCTTATCATCCAATTTTCTGCGCTGCACTTGTGGCACCAAAGCATATGCCAAACAGCCAAAAACACGCATGTGCTCAATAGAAGGCTTTCTATCATTCCATGCTTCATATGGAGTAATAGACTGCAAAGCTTTCGTAGGACACCTGTTAAGTACATAAGTGGCACACATGATGGCCTCAAGCCAAAAAGAATGCGGCCAAGCTTGACTTTTGACCATACATCGTGCCATTTCCGTCAGTGACCTATTTTTCCTCTCAGCAACACCATTTTGTTGAGGTGTATAAGGCACTGTACATTGGTGTTTTATCCCACGACTAGCCAGAAATGCATTAAATTCATGAGACATATACTCCCCCCCTCGATCAGAACGGAGGGTGTCCATAGTACATTTCAAGACATTTTCAGCCATAGCCAGAAATTGTTTGAAGCACATAAAAACTTCGGACTTCGCTTTAAGCGGAAATACCCATGCATGCCTGGAGTAATCATCAATGAAAGTCATGAAGTACAGGTAATTGCCCAAGGACGGAGTTTGCATGGGCCCACAAACATCACTATGCACAAGCTGCAACCTGCATGTGCCCCGAACTTAACCATCCTTTGGAAATTTAGAACGCTTCATCTTACCCAAAATACAGCCTTCACAAACATGTTTGACAGGTGCTTCAAGAGGCGGCAAAGAAGCAACCATATCAGATTTTTGCAAACGCAACAAACTGGCAAAATTCAGATGACCAAAACGTGCATGCCAAAGTTTTGCATCTGAAATAGCCCTTGAATCTGCAACAGCATCTGCAAAATTTTGTCCACACTTGTCATAAAAAGTGAGCTTATACAGCCCACGGCACAAAAGCCCAGATGCAACAATTTCATCATCAAAACTGAGATCATGAACTGTACATCTGTCATCCACAAATTTGACTACAAGTCCAAGTCTAGCAAGTGCGGATACAGACAAGAGATTCTTCTTGATCCCAGGTACATAAAGTGCATCAACAAGTGTGAAGGAACTGCCACTAGCAGTAGTGAGCACAATCTTTCCAACTCCCTGAACTAGATAAGAGGCGTTGTTGGCACAAGTGACTGAATTCCCATGAGGGACAGACTCAAGAGAGGTAAACAATTCACGATGTGAGGTAATGTTCTTTGTAGCACCACTGTCAAAATACCACACATGTGAATCTGCAGCAACTGACAAGCATGCATCATGGACAGCAGGATTGTAAGTGCACTCTACGCTAAAAGCCCATTCTGCATCAACATCAGCAACACAGTCTCCTTTCACAGAAGACTCAACAATGGCTGAATTTGTAGTGGAACCAGCATTTGCAGTGGAACCACCCTCTTTCTTTTTAGCCTCTTTGGCCTTAAACTTAGGACACTACTTGATCAAGTGATCATTGGCTTTACAATAATGGCAACGCATCTTCTTTTTGCCCTTATCACCAGAATTGCCAGACGAAGTACTGCCAGCAGAAGCATTAGGAACAGAATTTTTTCCACTCGCAACACAACCATAAGAAGTGGTTGCATTACTGTTACCACCCTTTCTTTGAGAAGCAACCAAAGCCTGTTCAACTGCACGCTGCCTAGTCCTGTTTTTTCTAGAAAGCGACTCTTGCAACAGCAATGTGCATAATGCGTCAAACTTGAAAACTTCAGGATTTTCTTGGGTCGTCAGTCTCCAAAACCACAAAAAGTTTGGTAGGAATCTGGTAAGGCATCAAGAATAGTTTGCACAAAGGAGCTGTCTGAAATAACTTCATCTGCAAAAATAAGCTGCTCATTGATATCCTTGACACTAGCAAGGAAAGTGTCCATATCATCTTCCTCATGCATAATCTTCGACTCCAACTCTTTACACAGCAAAGCAATTTTAGTCTCATTGCGGCTTGCATAAAGACCTGCTAGAATATCCCAAGCATGTGAGGAACAATGGTGCGCTTCACAGACAACGCAATCAATGCATAAGCCTGCGCATCCTTAACATCCCAACGAGCTTGTTCTAGCCGTAGGCAAAACAACTCTAGCAGCTGCAATCCTTGCAGCAAGACCTGCAACATCCTCAACATCGCCTACATCCTCAGAACCAGGACATACATCAATGCCCTGCACAATGTTCCATACACCCTTTGACATAAGAACATGTTGCATCATATAAGCCCAGATAGGGTAGTTGTCCCCATCCAACCTGTCCTCAGCAGCAAACTTCTTGAACACATCTGTGTTGTTGTTGTCAGCCATGGTAAATGCTGCACCTGATGTGAAAACTGCCCGAAAATAGGAGAAACGGAGCGGGAACAACCTGTGCTATATAGCACAAACCGTAGAAGACTATAAGGCACCTGTTATGGAGAAAACGGCACTGATAGAAACTCTGCACAAAATGACGAAATAGCGTGTGCAGTACTGCCTATTGTGGAAACGGAGGTCGAAATGAGCCCAAATCAAAATTCTGAGCAGACCGAGCTCTTCGACTTCTCCCAAAAGTTTTGTCGACCTGCGAATGCTTGCCAAAGCTCACTGAAATCGAAGAAAGTGAGCAGGTGTGTGCTGGAGCAGCTGGCGACTAAGCCCGGGAGGACGTGGCCTGCTCTGATACCAATTGTTGGAATTAGGGTTGCAAAACACACACAGCTTGGAGAAGACGAAGGAAGCTCAAGGCACACAATAGAGAGTGTGTTACTTAGTGTGCAATGGAAAGATAGATAGCCCTAGAGTGATGGGCGTATATACAATGCTCGGGGGAAAGAACCTCCTAAAGAGGAAAAAAATGCCCCGGCGGTCCTAGTGTGTTCACACACATCACTACCACATGTATATGGTAACACGATTGCATTTTTTCAACTATTTCTTGCTAGCTCTAACAACCTCACATTCTCTAGCCAGGCCTGCTCCCCGCACACCTCGGTCTAGAGGTGCACGGAGATTAGGACCACAGGGCAATAGTCTCGTCTTTACCGGTCAATGACTATATATTAAGGTTCTTGAAGTGTGTGTGTACTTTAAAAGTTCGATTGCGTTTTTCAACTATTTGTTGCTAGCTCTAACAACCTCACATTCTCTAGCCAGGACCGATCACTGCACACCTCGGTCTAGAGGTGCACGAAGATTAGGACCACAGGGTAATAATCTCGTCTTTATTGGTCAATGACTATATATTAAGGTTCTTGAAGTCTGTGTGCACTTTGGAAGTCTGACTGCATTTTTTGAACTATTTGCTGCTAGCTTAAGCTCTAACAATCTCACATTCTCTAGCCATGTCCAATCCCCGCATGCCTCGGTCCAAAGGTGCACGGAGATTAGGACCACAAGGTCAATGACTATATATTTGTGTTTTTGAAGTTTTTGTGCATCTAACCTAAACTATAACCTAACATATAACCAAATTAAACCTAACATATAACTTCACCTATAACAAAACCTAACCGAAGTCCATTTGCGTTTTTTGAAGTACACGAGTCATTCTTGAAGTCCGTTTATGCTCTAACATAACTTATAATCTAACCTAACCTATAATCTAAACCTAACCTAACCTAACGTAACCTAATCTATAACCTAAACCTAACCTGGTCCGTTTGCATTTTTAGAAGTACACGAGTCATCTTCGAAGTTCGTGTGCATTTTTTCTACTATTCATTGGCCACTAGCTTTAACCTAACCTATAATCTCACCTAACCTATAGCCTAAACTTAACCTAACCTAACATAACCTATAACCTAAAACTAATCTATAGGTTAATCTAATCGAAGTTCATTTGCGTTTTTTAAGATATATGAGTCATCTTCGAAGTCCGTTTGTGTTTTGCCTACTATTTGTCTCTAGCTCTAACCTAACCTATAATTTAACTTAACCTATAACCTAAACCTAACCTATAACCTAAACCTAATCTATAACCTAACCTAACCAAAGTCCATTTGCGTTTTTTAGAAGTACACAAGTTATCTTCGTTTGGCCGCTAATAGATGGACGTTGTGCTCGGACAGTTAGAACTTATAGTATGGTGTGTAAAGCCGCTTAGGTTAGACTGCTCCAAATTGGATTAGGATAGTAATTAGCAATTTAAATCCGCTTAGGACTGGCAACCTAGGGTTAGCGTCTTAGGACTAGTGTTGGTTTAGTCGCTAATAGATGGCCGTATTTTGGAGTGTTAGGGTGCACTATTTTAGCTCCTAGATCCACGGCTTGACCATTTATACTAAGAATTGGGAAGTAGGTGCATCAAAGATTCACAACATGGACATTATCACGAAGGCTTGAATTGTGGATCTAATTGAATGTGTCTCCTAGATCCACCACTTGGCCATTCTAACCATGTCCTAACGTTAGGTGCATTCAACACTTGGTCATGATAATACTTCTAAGTTTACACAATGTTTGTGGGATGAGTAGATCATAGATCCACCACTTGGCCATTATAGCAAAGCCTTGAATGGTGGATGCAATTTTTTGTGTCTCCTAGATCCATCACTTGGACATTCTAACCCATGTCTTAAAGTTAGGTGCATTCAACACCTGGCCATGATAACACTTGTAATTTTACAGAATGTTTGTGGGATGAGTACATCCTAGATCCACCACTTGGCCATTTAGACTACGAATTGGGAAGTAGGTCCATCAAAGATCCACCACTTATCCATTATAACGGAGGCTTGAATTGTGGATCCAATTGCTGGTGTCTCTTAGATCCACCACTTGGACATTTTAACCATGAATTCAAGTTAGGTGTATTCAATACTTAACCATCATAATAGTTCTAATTTTACAGAATGTTTGTGGGATGAGTAGATCATAGATCCACCACTTGGACATTTACACTAAAAATTGGGAAGTAGATGGATCAAAGATCCACAACTTGGACATTATAACGAAGGCTAGAAATGTGGATCCAATTGTTGGTGTCTCCTAGATCCACCACTTGGCCATTTAAACTAATAATTGGGAAGTAGATGCATCAAAGATCCACGACCTGGCCATTATAACGAAGGCTTGAAATGTGGATCCAATTGTTGGTGTCTCCTAAATCCACCACTTGGCCATTCTAACCCATGTCTTAGAGTTAGGTTCATTCAACACTTGGCCATCATAAAAGTTGTCATTTTGAGACAATGTGTGTGGGATAAGTAGCTCCCAGATCCACCATTTTGCCATTTAGAGTAAGAAAAAGGATGAATGCTTGAAATGTTGATCCAACTGTTGGTATCTCCTAGATCCACCACTTGGCATTCTAACCATGTCTTAAAGTTAGGTGAATTCAACACTTGGCCATCATAACACTTGTAATTTTACATAATTTTTGTGGGATGAATAGACCCTAGATCCACCACCTGGCCATTCAGACTAACAAGTGGGAAGTATGTGAATCAAAGATTCACCACTTGGCCATTATGACAAAGGCTTGAAATGTGGATCAAATTGTTGGTGTCTCCTAGATCAACACTTGGCCATTCTAACCCATGTCTTGAGTTTAGGTGCATAAAACGCTTGTCCATCATAACACTTGTAATTTTACACAATGTTTATGGGATGAGTAGATCCTAGATCCACCACTTGGCCATTTAGACTAAGAATTGAGACATAGGTGCATCAAAGATCCACCAATTGGCCATTATAACGAAGGCTTGAATGGTGGATCCAATTGTTGGTGTCTCTTAGATCCCACACTTGGCCATTCTAACCCATGTCTTAAAGGTAGGTACATTCCACACTTGGCCATCATAGCACTTGTAATTTTACACAATGTTTGTGGGATGAGTAAATCCTAGATCTACCACTTGGCGGTTTACACTAAGAATTGGGAATTAGGTGCATCAAAGATCCACCACTTGGCCATTGTTACGAAGGCTTGAAATGTGGATCCACCTATTGGTGTCTCCTAGATCCACCACTTTGCCGTTCTAACCCATGTCTTAAAGTCAGGTGCATTCAACACTTGGCCATCATAAAACTTGTAATTTTACACAATGTTTTTGGGATGAGTAGATCTTAGATCCACCACTTGGCCATTTAGACTAAGAATTGGGACGTAGGTGCATCAAAGATCCACCAATTGATCATTATAATGAAGGCTTGAATGTTGGATCCAATTATTGGTGTCTCTTAGATCCACCACTTGGTCATTCTCACCCGTGTCTTAAAGTTAGGTACAATCCACACTTGGCCATCATAAGACTTGTAATTTTACGCAATGTTTCTTGGATGAGTAGATCCTAGATCCACCACTTGGCCATTTAGACTAACAAATGGGAAGTAGGTGCATCGAAGATCCACCACTTGGCCATTATAATCAAGGCTTGAAATGTGGATCGAATGTTTAGTGTCTCCTAGATCCACCACTTGGCCATTCTAACCCATGTCTTAAAGTTAGGTGCATTTAACACGTGGCCATCATAACACTTGTAGTTTTACACAATGTTTGTGGGATGAGTATATCTTAGATCCACCACTCTGCCATTTAGTCTAACAATTGGAAAGTAGGTCCATCAAAGATCCACCACTTGGCCATTATAACAAAGGCTTGAATAGTGGATCCATTTTTTGGTGTCTCATAGATCCACCACTTGGCCATTCTACCCAGGTCTTAAAGTTAGGTGCATTCAACACTTGGCAATCATAATGATTCTAATTTTACACAATGTTTGTGGGATGATTAGATCCTAGATCTACCAATTGGCGATTTAGACTAAGAATTGGGAACGGTAGGTACATCAATGATCCACTACTTGACCATTCTAAAGAAGGCTTGAAATGTGGATCCAATTGTTGGTGTCTCTTAGATCCACCACTTAGCCATTCTAACCATGTATTAAAGTTATGTTCATTCAACACTTGGCAATCATAACATTTATAATTTTACACAATGTTTGTGGGATGAGTAGATCCTAGAACTAACACTTGGCCATTTAGACTAAGAATTGGGAAGTAGGTACATCAAAGATCCACCACTTGGCCATTATAATGGAGGCTTTAAATGTGGATCCAATTGTTGGTGTCTCATAGATCCACCACTTGGCCATTCTAACCATATCTTAAAGGTAGGTGAACTCAACACTTGACATGTCATTAGGATGAGAATGGGGTCTTGAAGGGCCTCTTTATTTGATAGTTTAAGGGAGTCAAACAGTAAGTATTGAGAAAGTCATCAAAGAACAGATTCTGAATTCAGACAGGAAAAATGGCTTATTTATTTGAATTCATATTTTCTCCCCAAAATCTAGTAGGTAAAACCATATCATGTAACATATCTATGGGAAGATCTTGGAATGTAGCACTGATATATAATGGTTGCTCAAATTGGAGATTTTATATAGGAGTTATGCACGGCCCAAAATCATAAAAGTATACTCCTCTTTTTTGGGGGGAAAATTGTGTCCTTTGACCACTCTCACACCTCTCTTACACATGCACCTTTCATGAACACATGGCATGCATCTATTTGTCAAAATGTTAATCATCTCCATAATCTCATGGCTAATAAAGAGGCCCTCTTAGACCCCATCCTTTTTATAATGAATGGGGTGGTGCGTAAATGATTTAAATTGGTATGGTGCAGTCATAAATTGATTCAAGTGATGTTTTTAAAGTGAACAACAATTGTCAGCTTTAATAGTGTGAGGTGAACATTTTAGTAAGTGATGAAAACCGAACATGGTGGTTGCGCTCTTGTTGTGCTTACTAATGAAGCAGTGGTGTCACATGTGGTGCGCATAATTTTATTTTTTTCAAAATTAAGTGTGATGGTGGGCGTTCCATTAAGACATTGTAAATTGTTTTCTTGTTAGGCATGGACAAACTAAAAAATCCAAAAAGACATACAATTGCCTACAGCTACTTGCATATGCAATTGGTTCGTATGACTTAACCACAAGGCTTGGTGCATGGACCTCTTAGTGAGAATCGTCTAATGGCAAGGAATGGAAGGACATAAATAAAAACATGTCCACAAATATGGTCAAGGAAGCATGGCATGGTGTGTCTGATGTCTCCATCCGCAATGAGAGATTGAAGCTGTATAAATGTATTTTGCTAGAGATTTTCATGCACACAAAGGCCATATATCTTACTTTCATGGGCACCACCTTGAACCACACAAATTGCCTATTGTGGTCTACAAAGATGCTATACATGAAAAATATTTTAAGCAGCAGGGCACCCAACAAGGCCATAGTGGACATC
This sequence comes from Adiantum capillus-veneris, assembly GCF_014529385.1. NCBI lineage: Eukaryota > Viridiplantae > Streptophyta > Polypodiopsida > Polypodiales > Pteridaceae > Adiantum > Adiantum capillus-veneris. Next base: position 160,964,487 of record NC_140942.1, read on the forward strand.
CGTAGTGAGATGATAATAGTGTCCCATACAAAGATCTGAGATATGCATTGGTTGAAGCTGCTATATAAACCCATGATACTGTGGGGGAATTAGAGACACAATTTCATATCTCCATGTAGATGTTGGGGACAGACACAAGTGAGACCAGAGAGTTGGACAGTTCACGTGGCAGGAAAATAATCTACCTCAAGATTTGCATCCAATTCAAAAAAAACTGTAAGATCCCCAATTTTTGGGTCTCTTTCAAAAATAAGAAAAATTGAATTTAAATGGACATTGCATTATTTCCAGTCTAGGAAGTTCACTGTGCAATGCTGTGATATTTGAAAATGAAAAGCAAGGTTGTTTTCAAGTTCTATTAGGTCAGACAGATGTTTGGTTCAGTTTGGAAAAAATCTATTTTCTCTTGCTTTTTGGTGCTTTTTTGTGAAAAGCAGGGCCAGATTCTTAATATACTGGTCCAGGGGATGCTAGGGTTTAATTTTGTAAAAATCCATTTTTGACGCTTTTTGTGCTTTTCGACGAAATCAAGGCCGTATCCTAGCCTAGGTGGGATAGGAGTAGCTGTGGTTCAGTTTTAGTTTTAGTTTTTTTTTTTGCTTTTAACGTGATTTTTGGCACTTTAAAAAAGCAACGTGCTTTTTAAAACCATCTAACCCTAGAATTATTATTTTAGTCACCGTTCAGCTCAAAAACGGACATTCGATGAAGAAACAGGAGTAAACAAAATTTTACGAGAATTATTTTTATAAAAAGAAACTCCGTAAATACGCAAGGGCGATATGAGAATGTCGTACTTAGTCTAGGGCATTATGGTGTGGCTTAGTTCAGTCACACTATCATTAATTACGAAGATACCGTTCCAATTAATTACATTGCAGGTGAAAATTGGATGGTTGTGGCTAAAGTTAACATCCCCAAAAGTTGTGGCTTGTTCTAACAAAGTCTGAAAAGATGAGGGCTAATCTTGGCAAAAGAGGGGGCGCCCTGATTTTTCTTGGGAAGCACTCCAACATGCTGCAAACTCTATAAGTTGGCCTAGACAACTCAGTTTTGCAAGCCGTTAGTTGCATACTACACACAAAAGCTATACGTACGTATTATACAGAGTGGTGCAAGCTCTACTTCACCATATCCATACGGACTATGAAAGAAGAAGAATGATGATTCTCTCTCTCTGTAAGTGGATCTCCGCGACGGATGTCTTCAGCATAGCTTTTTTGTACTCACATAATTGACTTAAAGGCTAAGGGAACATTCCCACGGCCATTCGGCCATTCACAAGGGTGTAGACTCAGAGAGGCTGAGAGGGTATGTTAAAATATACTACGATTACAATTCTTCATTAGCTCAATTACACAGCTTCGTTCAAAAAAATGAGAGAGTGTTACAAGGTTTGGTTTACATCCACCTCTTATGTGTCAGATCGCTGTATCCACCAAACATTCCCCCCTTCCTATTCATTGCATGTCCTCATGCAATCTGTCTCTGAGTGTAATTTACTGTCTTTTCTCTAGTGTTGCAGTGATGTGCCTGAATTTCTAAGCTCTTGCCTTGATCTCCACTTTTGTCGCCAGCTCTCTGAAAGGGTTATACTGAGAGTACTTTGATATCCTATATGGCGTGCTGGCAGATCTTTTGTCACGGGATTGAATATGGAGAAGTCCACCTCAAAGAATCCAGTCATGAACACCTCCTTGAAAGTCTACATGTAGTAGCAGGGAAGAACATGACTCTTGCATACAATCCCATGATGACGTTCTTGCTTGGGATTTCCATATCCATATTCCAGCAGAGCCCTCTTGTGCCTTCCACAAAAATCTGCCAGGGAGGCTCTGCTACCTCTATATCATTGAAAGCCATTATGCAGGTGATTAGCATCTTGGGAATCACTACAAGAGGCTATTCATATTAGCGACGCTCACACAGCGACGCTCAAAAAAAAATTTCCCGGCGTCGCTATGAGCGTCGCAAATTTACAAAGAAATTTTCGGCGCCCTCAAGCAAGGAGCAGGTAACGCTCTCCCTCACTCTCTCTCTCTCTCTCTCTCTCTTTTTCTTCTCCACACACACACACACGAAGAGAGGAAGGAGAGCCAGGTATGCTCCTTCCCTCTCCTCATTCTCATGTTCCCTTCCCCTCTTTCTCTCTCCCTCTCTCTCTCTCTCTCTCACACACACATACACACACACACATAGTGTTTTTGAGAGAGAGAGAGAGAGAGAGAGAGAGAGAGAGAGAGAGAGAGAGAGAGAGAGAGAGAGAGTACAAACAAAAACAAAAACGCACACACACATACATAAACAAAGAATGCACACACACATTGAGAGAGAAAAAGAGAGAGAGAGCATGCATAAACAAAAAACGCACGCATTGAGAGAGGAAAAGAGAGAGAGAACATGCATAAACAAAAAACGCACACATTGAGAGAGAAAAGAGAGAGAAAACATGCATACGATCCAAAAAAACGCACACACATTGAGAGAGAAAGAGAGAGAAACTAATTTAACGTCCTAGGAAACTAATTAAAATTAAAAGACCTAAAGATCTAGCCGACGAGGAGTTGAACTCAAGACCTATTATTCAAGAGGGAAATGGCATAATCAATCTATCATACTTGGCATGGGTGATAGAAAGGTTATACCATTTATCTCTTTTTATTGGCACACACATCCACACACGTGCACACACACAAGAAGAAGACAGTTATAACGTCGTAGGAAACTATCTTAAAAGACGTTAAAGATTAGGTTATATGTAGACTTACATTAAATTAGATTTAGGTTTATTTTTAACTAGATTTACGTTTATTTAAGCTAGATTTAGATTTACGTTATATTAGATTAGATTTAGGTCTCCATAGACTGCGATGCCTGCATGAAGCGGGTGAAGAAAGCCCTCAGTGGAATATAGGGTATTGCTGCCTTCACTCATGGTGGGCTCTGTCTATCCAAAAGTACTGGTGAAATATCTTCAGAAGATAGGGAAGAAGGTGGATCTTCAGGGCGGCAAGAGTCACTACATCCCCGACACAATGACCATCTAGACAACCTCTAGTCATTAGACTTACGTTAAATTAGATTTAGGTTTATTTTTAGTTAGATTTACGTTTATTTAGATTTACGCTTATTTACGTTAGATCGAGTCCACGCAAGAATTACTTACGGTTTAGGGTTTAGAGTTAGACGAACAGTGAAAAGATCTACTGTGAAAAGATGTTAAGATGCTGTGAAGTGCTACAGCTAGAGAAGAGGCAAAGGGGTTTTGTCCACTACATGCAGTATCATGTAGACGTGGGTGTGTAGATTTCTTATACCCACAAATATAGGTATTGACCAATAAAGACGAGATTATAACCCGGTGGTTCTGATCTTCGTGCACCTCTAGACCGAGGTGTGCAGGGATTGGACATGACTAGAGAATGTGAGGTAAAGAGAGAGAGAGAGAGAGAGAGAGAGAGAGAGAGAGAGAGAGAGAGAGAGAGAGAGAGAGAGAGAGAGAGAGAGAGAGAGAGTGAGAGAGAGAGAGAGAGAGAGAGAGATAAGACGAAGAATGCCAATAGAATATTAAATTTGTTGTCCAGGTTATAAGTTTTTTATCCTTATTATGAGTAGCGACGAGGATGTGGGACCGTCCAACCAAAACACCTATCTCTCAATGAGGGTCCTATGTCCTTGTAATCAATGCAAGCATGCTGTGCGACGGACAAGACGTGTTTCTTTGCAGCACGTTCGCGAATTTGGCGAGTTCGATCCATCTATTATTGATCGAGTTGTTGCCAATTATAACTCGTCGGACTCTGACACTGGCCAACAAGCAGCAATCTTGCAAACCAATAGACGTGTTTGCAGGCACTTTGGTCAAGCAGCATATGTGAGGCCACAAGATGTAGCCTCTGACAGCTCGGGGGATGATCATGCAGAGCACATTCCCAACGAGGCAATGTTTGAGCCCGAGATTGATGAAATGATCGAGACGATCATGGATTCAGAAAGGCTTATCTATGATGATATGAAAAGTGAAGCCGATACGCCATTGTATAATGGAGCACGTATGTCTAGATTGAAAGCACTCCTGGTTCTTCTCAACATGCAGGCAAAGTTTGTATGGAGTGACACTAGCGTCACAGCGATTTTTAGGTGATCTATTACAATTAGTTTACTTTAAATAGAACTCTAAATGTATAATGATCTGATAGATTTTTACACGACTGTATCATATTTTTATGTTGTGTAGATTGCTGAAAGAGCACATACTACCAGCTGACAATGTGATGCCAGATTCCCGAGATGAAGCAAGAAAGATTTTGCGAAACTTGGGGATGGATTACAATTCTATCCACGCTTGTCCTAATGACTGCATTCTTTTCAGAGGGGAATACATAGACATGGAGAAGTGTCCGAAATGTGATTCCGAAAGATATCGAGTAGATCTCCACGGGACAAAAATTCCACAAAAGGTTTTGCGACATTTCCCTCTGCTTCCTCGCATCAAGAATTTCTTCGAATGTAAGTCCATGGCCGCCCTAGCATCATGGCATGAGGAGAATAAATCTTCGGATGGTGTGCTACGAATTGTTGCAGATTGCGTAGCGTGGAAACATATAGATGGAACATGGTCGGATTTTGCCAGGGAAGCTCAAAATTTGCGCTTAGGCCTGGCTATGGATGGCGTAAATCCATTTGGTCAAAGATCAACATCTTACAGTGTATGGCCCATTTTCATCGTCAACTACAACATTCCCCCGTGGTTGACTACGAAGAAGGGGCACCTATGGCTAAGCTTGATTGTGCCAGGGCGATATAAAGTGGGGAATATGGATGTGTATCTTCGTCCACTATTGGAAGAGCTACAACAATTGTGGATTGGCATAGAGGTGGTGGATATGAGCCGACACACAGGACGACGGAATGATTTGATCAGAGGCATTCTAATGTGGACCATGCATGACTATCCCGGGCTAACAGAATGCTCAGGTGATCTATTGACACTCCTCACTCAGACACTGTAAATCTTGTTTTTTCCCATAGTTGATCTATTATCATGTGTATACATGCAGGGCTTCAAACAAGCGGATACAAAGCATGTGTCACATGTGGACCTAGACTGAATGCACGTAGGGCACCCTCACTGAAGAAGAAAATCTACGAAGGTCATCAAGCGTATCTTCCAGAGAATCATGTGTTACGCGACGGCTTTTTGGGAAGAGAGCCACCAAGGATGTCTGCACAAGCATGGTTAGAGCAGAAGGAGATGTGCGATGACGGATTGCCTCCAGGGATGAAGAGACTATCTCTATGGTACGAGTTACCATACTGGCCCCGACTCATGATCAATCACTCGCTCGATCCAATGCACATATTCAAGAATGTGGGTAATCTACTATGGGACCATCTGACCGGCAAGAAAGATACTTTGGGAGCCAGAGTTGACCTTAGAAATGTGGATCGTATGGAGCAATATTGGCCGCAAACAGCGTCTGATGGATCGATAAAACTCCCTAAAGCACCATGGATTTTCACAGGAGCCCAAGAACGCAAAGTAAAAGAGACCATTCAATCTTTGCGGACCCCCACTAGCGTAATGCACTCGCTCCAAACGTGTTTTACTAAAGAAGGAAAGCTTACCGGTTTGAAGTCACACGATTGGCATAAAATGTGTCAGGTACGTTCATAGTGGACTTTAATATCATTGCATAAAATGTGGACTTTAATATCATTGCTGCACATACTTTACAGTTTATTTTACCGGTTGCCATTGAGGGATGTTTGTCTCTCGACATCTGTAACACAATCTACAAACTTGCAAAGCTGGTGCAATGGATCTCACAAAAGGAGATCAACGTAGACTCCATACCATTCGCCAAACTAAATGCTGCGGAGCTTGTGTGCATGTTTGAGAAACATTTTCCTACTACAATTCTAACCATTCAGGTGCATCTTCTTGTTCACATAGTTGATGAGGTGGAAATAGCTGGCACAGTTCATTCCAGATGGATGTTCTTCTTAGAGCGTTTCATGAAAACGCTTAAGGGATATGTGCGTCAAAAGGCACGTCCGGAGGGTAGCATGGCAGAAGGTTGGTTGGTATCAGAGTCCCTAGTGTACATTGGAGAGTGGCTAGACGGATTTGATAAATCCCGGGACACGCTATGGCGAAGCATAGATGATGAGCGCATATCTGGGATTGTCATGTGCAATCTCGGTGTTGAGAAGAAGATGACGGAAGATCTAGAGGCTAAAATCAACCGATTTTGCATGCTTCACAATCCAGTGATGCAAAAGTGGATTTCACAATATGAGGATGCAAAGCAAGAGCGACAAAGGGTACGAATCCAGTGGAGACGGGGAAGACGACCACCGATGCACTATCCAGCGGTTTTGGAGAGCCTACCAACCTTCATGAGCTTAAGATGGTTGCACACCCAATTGAAAAGCGCACAACAATGCGGTGACAAAGTGACTGAAGAAGAGTGGGAGTACTCTCGGGGTTGCGCGACCAAGGTAAGTTTGCAATGTACGACTAGCAAGTGACTTTATTTGTAAACGTTTGAACGGCCACTCATAATCTTTGTTCGTTGTAGTATAAGACATACACAGCAACATGGTGTAAAGGTCGACATTTTAGGGTGGAACGAATCGACAAAAAGCGTTTTACTCAAGATTGTGGAATCATGGAAAAATTTGAACAGTCTAGTCGACGACGTTCCTCTGATGCAGATCCTGTTGTGGCGGAACTCACTTACTTCGGCACGTTGCAAGAGATTTTGAGGATCGATTACAGAGGATTTTTTGTCGACTTGTTCGACGTGCAATGGTTCAAGATAATCATGGAGGGTCGCAACGCTACTGTGCGTAGAGGAGAGTCTGGTTTTCTTGAGGTGGATTCTACTAAGAAATGGACTGAGCTAAGAGACTTTCGTACTACCCGAGCTCTGGCAGGTAATATTTCATCCTACAAAGTCTACATCAAACTGGTGGTACGTCATAGAGGTAGCCCCTCGTAGTGCAAGGACGTATGAAGGCTACCATGTGCCAATCACAATGACATCAATGGAGGAGATCAGAGAAGATGCTCAATCAGAAGCCGCTGCGGTGGTGCCAGACGAGCATCAAGATGCTACTACTCTATATGGGGTGCATGCAGAGGAGCTACAAAATGAAACAGAGGATATGTGTTTAAACGGAGAGCTCTATATAGATATAGGAAGTTATGCTGAGTTATGCGAGGATGAGAGAGAGATCTCTTAAAGCCACAAATATTGTATTTGAACAATTTTGCTCCGTGTTGTAAAAGCTCTGGCTCTCTAAGTACCTTCCATGGTGTATAACGCTCTTTTCTACTCGCTCTCACATCTTTTGATTGAAAATTCTGATTTTTCGACTTGCCTCTTCTATCACTCAATTCATTGCGTCATTGTATTTATATGCGTCATTACGTCATTGTATTTAATGGTCTTTGCGTCATTGTCTACTCTATTCATTCAATATTATGTTTAAATATTCGTGTGTTTAATGCAGGTATGGATGATGAGGAGTTTCTTTCTTCTTTGTCACCGCAGCAGAGACAGTGGTACGTGGAGCGTCATCGCTCTGGCGCATCATCGCGCGTTCCTACTCCATCTACGCCATCTACGCCAGGTTTTGCACGACTGACTGTTCCTAGAAGCTACACACCTCTACCTACTCCGCCAGGAGCCACCCCACTCGACACTCCTCGCTTCGGGGCCCAGACGCCGGTGGAGACACCTGACGTCCGTACCCCCATCGACACGCCGCTAGAGACCCCTGCCGGGACACCCAAGTTCACGCGTCACCGGCCAGAGGGCTTGCCTTACTCCGTCGACATCAGCGGCGGCATCATCATGGATGATGAAGGCAAGAAGGTGATCTCGCGCATGCGTGGTCTTTGCTCTTAGCTGTTTAGACACTACATACTAAACAAATGGAGTGAAGTACCAAGTGATTTAAAAAACAGAGTCATCAGCATACTTCATGATGAGTTTCCCGTTCCAACACGAGATCAACGCTTCAATGAAGACCTGATGAAGATTCGAATGCGCGAATACTGCAAACACAAGCGTTCGGAAGTGCAAAAAGCAATCAAGAATGGGTGGAACAGGCCAGATTGGCTGGCCAAAGAAGATTGGAAGAATGCGAAGAAAGCAGCGCGCGAGAATCCTGACAAGTGGAAGCAACAAAAGGATGCAGCCAGAGCGCGAGTAGAGGCAGGGAGCTCGCACCACTTGGGGAGCGGTGGATGGGCATCATTTGAGGCCGATTTTGTAAGTGTTTTCACATTGCTCTTTATGTTCGATAGTTTAGGGTTTATGAGTTTTTTAATTCTAACATAATGAAATCTTTGTATGTTTTGACAGTGGTCGATGACAGGACGTGATCCCACACCGTACGAGCGCGAGTATGCAGGCAGGAAGGGCTTAAACGCCCTGATGGACATTCTCAGTTCTCGCGGCGGCATGGTTAGTATTAGGGTTTACTCTTTTTTATTTTTTGTATTGTTTTATAAATGTCGTTATATGTTTATACTTACTGAAAGCTGTCTTATTGTCTTTTTTTGCAGATACGCCGCTTGGACGCGATGAGACGTCTGACTAGACGACGTCAGTTTAGCCGTAGCTAGATAGCATTAGTTTAGGGTTTCTCATAGCTTATGTATCATGAGACGGATTTTATACGTCTTTTTGAACCATGTATATTATTACATTTGTCACCGCAGTTCCTTTTGCCAATCAATTCTTTATGCCTATGATGTTGTACAATTGTCATTATTACATTTGCCAATCAATTCATTTTGCCTATGATGTGTACAATTGTCAATTTTGCAAACAATGCGTCTTGTGGGTGACTATTCTGGGTCTATTATCTACCCTTGCACTTTTTTTAAAAAGTGAATCAAGTACAATATGGTTCATGGGTGGCAGGGCATTCAATGCCCTGCCACCAAAAAAAATTCTCTCGGGCGTCGCTATAAGCGTCGCTATTTATGGCTCTATAGCGTCGCTATGAGCGTCGCTATAGTCTTCTGTGTAAACGTCGCTATATGCGTCTCTATAGGCGTTGCTATATAGCGACGCTTATAGCGACGCCTATAGCGACGCATATAGCGACGCTCTCGTAGCGACGGTTTTAGCGACGCCGGGGGTTATAAAAACCCAGTGTATTTCCGTCGCTAACAGCGTCACAAGAGCACACAACCTCTTGTAGTGAATTTTCACTTGGTCGACCCCTCTTGCTATTTGCTCATGCTCACACCCTATTGGCCAATGCCAGGCTTAGCCAATGAAATTTAAGCAGCATAAGTGATAGCCTTCTGACATATGTCCCCCTTTCCCCTTTTGTGAGAGCTTTAGGTAATTAATTAATGCAACTAAACTCTCATTGGACCCCTTTGTCTCCTGGCCAATACGAATCATGCAAGCCATTGGGCTGCTGAATGCTCATTGGACCCCTTGGGAGAGTGTCCAATAGTCTTCTAGAGAACTCAATTCTTATTGGTTCTTTTATTAAGTTTTTTTAAATTAATCAAACTAGATTTACTCTAGCCTAATTCTCATTGGTCCACCTCCGTGGCCATCCAATACGATTTCAGTACACCTTGTGGACATCTGGGCTAGGGAGCTAACATGCGTCCCTCTCTCCCTTTGTGTAAAGGAACTTGTGTGTGTGTGTGTGTGTGTGTGTGTGTGTGTTTCTCTCTCATCTCCTACTTCTAGGGCTCGCCTGCTCCATGTAGGGATGCATGAAGACTTTTTGAGCACACACAAAGCATCCAATTTTCCTAGGCTTTTGACCTTTGGACTCAACCTTTGAATTTTGGAACCTTAGCATTTTGGAAATCTTAATGGGTTGAACCTTAGGGTCTTTTAAGCCCATTGTTGAACCTTGCTCTTTTGCAGATGGACCCGCCCCTTTTGATTCCTATTTTCCCTCCTTTGGATCCCTACTGTGGTCGATCTGTTAGCTTAACCGATATTCTAGCTTTTTCTCCCCAGGCACTTCCCCATATTAAATGATTAGTTTAACATGAGAAAATCATTTAGGAGAATTATGATATTAGTTATTATGGCATTACCTCTCTCTTGAAATCATAGTCGTCCTCGACTATGGGGTAGAGAAGATAAAGATATTCATTAGTCCTTTTTCTAGCGGGTTGAGGATCCCTATGTTACCCAATGACATCGTTCCAGAATGGATGACTAGTCCATTTGGCACTTGAGAGCCTAAGCTGCCACAAGCATGTCTGAAGATTAGTCCTATCAATCTTCCATAGTAGAGTGACAAGCTCTACTTGGTGTTTGGAAGACTTTATCTCCGAAAACTTGATCTAAGCATGCATACTACTTCATTTTTGTGCACAATAAATAAAAAGAGAGTCTTATAAGACAAAAACTTTTTTCATTTTTAACATTTATGCGTTTTCTTACTCTAGGGAAGCATTGTAAGCATTGACAAGGTTTAGGTTATCCTTTAATCGTATGCCTTGAATCCATATAGAATCTTGAAAAGGATGATTCTTCAATTAATAAGATATCATTGGATAGTCTTACCGCCTCTTAATACCTTGTCTTCATGTCGGAGAATGGACTCGAGCTGCGGCACCTCTTCTTGGTCCTCGATTTCCGGTGGATCTTCAATAGTTGGTTCTTCATGTGGCTCTCCTTTCTAAGGCTTTAGTTGGCTCACATGGAAATCATTGTGTATGAGCCAATGGCTGGGCAACTTGAGTTGATAGGCCATGTCATTGATTGGCCAAGAATTTGGAAGGGACCATAGTATCTTTTTTCTAACTTAGCATAGTAGTTTTGGTGTCTCGTAGGATTCTTGCCCGTCATGTGCCTTAATCGAGCCTTAAGAAATTTGAATAAGACCAAATCATTTTCTTTAAAGGCTTGGGCTCTTCTGTGATTATCAGCAGTAGCCTTTTCCCTTTCCTGTGAGATAGAGATAGCATCCTTAATATTTTGGAAAGATTCTTGTAGGTCTTGGCTTGTAAATTCCCGAATGGCCATGGGGAAGTTCCCTTAGCCTTTAAGTCAAAACCCTTAGTTTTGGAAAAAGGGTTATCATTAGCAAAATAGAGTTTTGAACGTGCACTGTGTGGGAATCTTCTTGCTGCTACAAGTTGTAATCCACTTTTCTCCTGGACTGGTAATCAGAATTTATTTCCGAATAGCACATTGTGTTCCTTGTCTCTTACTCTACAATTTAAGTATAATCATTCTCAATTCTGTTGAGTTTCGTGATGCATTGCTTGTGAGCTAAATGCATTGATTTGAAGGTTAAAATGGTTGTTTTTTTATGTTTTGATCATGGTTAAGTGTTTCTATGCTTAAGGGGGACCTTTTTGTTTAGTTCTGTTTCCGTTTTTTGCACATATTTTGTGATGAACCGTGATTTATGTACCTTCCAAGATGGTTGCAAAACTTGGTAGGATTGTGTCCCTAGGTGTTGTAATACTTCTCCTTAAGTTTCGTTGCATTCCGAATTTGTTTGGATGCCAAAATGGCGTGATGACCTAGGGCGGTGAGATTAGATGCATTTTGATTCTCTTACTAGGAAGTGGTTGATTTGCTTTTGTCGTAGTGTCCGTAGCTCCCTGAGTTCTCTCATTAAGTCTTCGTGCCCCAACCCGAGTCACTTTCTTGCATGTTGACGTTATGTTAGTACAAAGAAGCTATGATGTAGACGTCCATCGCGGCGGCCCGCTAACATTGGCGTCGTTGCCAGGGAAACCGATCCTTAGGGGTGGTGAGTGACGCGTTGTACAAAAAACTCCCTTCGAAATCTTTTGACACCCATTTCACTTACACATAGATAGTAAAGCAGTTAGACTTAGATTTAGTGCTTAGTAGAGACTGGAGTCCGACTAACCAGTGCTACTCTTTATGAGCAAAGAAAGCTATGAGAGAAGTACAACAGAGAATTTTGTTTTTTGATTTTCCCATGCTTGAAAAGGACTGTTCCACCACACATTTCGTTGTCGTTTTTGTAGGACTAAATTCATTTATGTTTGTGGATTTATTTCAGTTTATAGGAGTAGGCTAGGTAACAATTTACACAATCATTCGGGGCCAAAAGGATCGAGGGAAAAACTGTCAAAAACCTTATTTTGGTGTTGAAGACCATAACTCTGAAAAGTTGAAAAATTGATGTTTAGAGCTTCAAAACTGAACCAAACCAAGAAAAACCTTCAGAAAGGGGATAGACACTCTTGCTAAAAACAAATTGTGCAAAAAATTTCCAATTTGCGTGTCCAACATGGATTGCGATCCATGTACCTTTCTGGCAAAATGTGCTAAAATTGTTTCCCTTGCTTAGAATAGGCTCTCAGGTACCAGAACCTTGAGTTTGGTCACAAATAGAGTGCTAAAAGATTATTTAAATCAAGAAATTGGATTGAGCAGAGCAAAACCTTGAAAATTGAGAAAAATAATGAAAAACTGAACTTTTACTTATCGAAATTTAAAAAGGGAAGAGAATTGGGATCAACTAGAAGCAGGGAACCAACAAAACGAAGAAAGATGACCAGATGCCTCCCAACATGGATCGCGATCCATGTACCAGGTAGACATTCCACAGTGAAAATTGACCAATGCACTCATGATTACTAAGGGAACAACTTTTCCAAAAGGAGCCATAGACAAAGAGTGAAAAAACCTGATCAAAATACCAAAAAAAGCAGTTGTTTACAAAAAACCGCAAAACAGACATAAAATCTTGCTTTTGACCTGGAAAAAGTTGATCAAATCTAAAAAGATTTGGGAAATAGTATCACCAGACCTTTTATCACAAACTCACAAAGTATCAGTCCAAAATCTTGCCAAACATGGATTGCGATCCATGTACCTTTTTGGAATTTTGAGCTAATATTGGCAAGTAGAAAAGTGATAACAATTGAAGTAATTTCTCCCAAGGGACCTTTATTAGAAAAGTTCAAAAAGAGGACAAAACGGGGAAAAATTAGATCAAGGGAGAAACCATTGGAACAAACCCTAAAATTGACTTTTGGTTGGCCTAAAAAGCTCCAAAACACTCAAAAACCATATAGCCAGCATAGTAGGCCAAGGACTAGCTGTGAGTCAAGTTTCAGTACATTCTGGCACTAAGGTCCATGGATCGCGATCCATGTTCGTCTGACACATCTTGATACAAAAGTTGCACCATAGCTAGCTAGAGGGAATCACAAAGAGTCTAGTCGTCCTTTCAAAATTGAATTTGGATACAAAAAACCATACCAAAAGCCCAAAACTGGTAGGAACTCTGGCAAAGTGACAGAATTGACCTTGCTGGCTTCCAATCCAGAGATTCATTTCTAAAAGATTTTATACCATAAGACCTCATAATCATGCTAAACCTGATGGTATTAAGAAAAGTCCATTTGGCTTCCCAACATGGATCGCGATCCATGTTTCTCTGAGTCAAAATAGAAACATAACTTCACTACACAAAGAGGTAGTCCACAGGACCTTGGTGCTTCTTTCAAAATTGAAATTGGACCTAAATTGTTGATGTTGTGTATGAGATTGTGTGTTATTGGAAAACCTAGTTAGATTTTATTGATTGAAAGTCAGAACTAATAGGAACGGCTATAAGCTCACAATTATCAAGCATCTTTTGACAAGTTGCAGGTACTAGAGAATACTACCCAGCAAGTAAGATCAAACAGGGAGTTCAAACTAGCTAATGAGGTAACCCGGCTTAGATTCTGCAATACCAATTCTTCATGAATTTGCGATCAGGAAGATTGTACCAAAATAGGAATCCCAGCGTCTTTGACCAAGGGAGCAATTACTCAATGGAATAAAGCGTGAACCAAAGACCATTGCCGCCTTTAGAACCCATTTTAGAGGAGAGCTTCTCTGACACTTCGTCAGAAAGATCATACAGCCTCATGACTGAGGATTCTAACAAGTCAAATTCTAAGGGAACAACTTCCATGGGGGCAGGTCCTTCTGAACCTGCATCTGATGTAAAATTGCTATATTTGAAGTTTCAATTTGAAAATGTGCTTAAAGCCAAAATCTATAAGGATGGAATGGACCGCTATTGTGTTAAGTTGCAAAATAAGCCGAGCAAGTTTAGAGACCTTGTAGATGTTGATTATGATGGGGGTAGATATTTTGACAGAGAGTGAATGATGCACCTAGTGGTTCATAAACCCTTTATTGTGGAAAAATGGGGGATGACTGGCAACAAGGACAAGGTAGTCAAGAGCTGGCAGATGAGCCACCCAAGGTGGATAGTCAAAATATGGTGCTCAGATGTGCGAATGAGACAGAACGTCTTAACACTAGGTTGGTAATGGGACACTTTTATGTCCTGGGACACTTGTTACGTGACCATTTTCCTTGAATTATGTCAAGAGTTTCAAAATGGATTTTGAGGTGCTATCTGTCTAGAAAGTTGTCTCATGAGCTGAAAAAAACTCGACATTTTTTTGGAATATCAATTCCATCTTTAACCTTGTCCTTGCACAACATTTCACAACCTAAACTGTGTGAAAAAACGGGTCCTGGTTTTGGCTTTTTTCAACTTTTTGCAACTATACCACTCTAGAATTCATGTTTGTGAGGTCTATAATTCTAGAGAACTATCTTTAGTAGTCCTCAACATGTCCTGATGCTTCTAGGGAGAAATAAATGTTAAAGTCGTAAGTTATGACCAAATTACAAAAATTGTCAAATCCCGTTTTTTAGCCATCTCTTCTATGATTTTTTTGGTGGCTTTCATGATATCCAAATGCAGTTTTGATTTTCTATGTTGCATATTGTAACATAAAGCTAATATTCCTTGAGTTTTGGGGCACCTAATACCCTATTTTTCATAGTAGACAACGATGGTTGATTTTTCCAATTATAGAAGAAAACGAAACATTCTAGTATATCAAGTATAGCTTTTTCAATATTGTTAGTTTCTTGTGACAACTACATGCATTTTGTAGTTAGTAACCATATCTAGTCATAAGGATCAAATTTGGCTAGAAACTGAATACTTTCTATGGGATTCTACAACTCATAATGTTGAACCCAGTTTTTTCATGTTTGCTGTATTTAGCACTTCATCTTTGTCCCCAAGATTCCCCTTTGTAAGAGATGTATTATTATTTTGACATGCTCCATGGCTCCTTATGAACCTGAAGGACAATACGGAACTAAGAAAACATGCATATATTATTTGTATTGAGTGTGGCTATAGAAACTTTGATGATAGGTCTGCAGAATGGTAAAAATTCAACTTTTTTGTACCTATTTCTTTTGGCAAAACAAAAAATAGTGAGTGAGAAGAAATCATATGTTCTGATCACCAACCCATTGAAGTTAACTAGGGAATTTATCTCAAGCCCTACAAAAATCCCTAATCTTATTTTTATGCAACAAAACGTAAGAAATGACTGTTTTGATGAAAGTGTACTGGTCCATCAACTTTGGAGGCTTGGTGTGACCAAAAGATGAGAAATTTTACAAGTTTCTTATTTTTTGCATGTGTAGTAGGCCTTGAACTATAACCTCATGAAAGGATTTTACAAAATGAGTGGATCTACTATGGTTTTGGAGGTTTTTTTCAAAACCCTAAAAGGACACTTTTATGTCCTGTTAGGTTACCAACCTAGTGTTAATACAGACAACATGTATGGTGGGCTATACAATTTTAATAATGGAGAACAAACATTGTATTATAGATGTGATGAACCCCACATCAAGGAATTGATTGCCCATAAAAAACTATATGTTTTTACGTACACAGAAGGGATAAGTATTTAGGTAGTCATAATAGACAAGTATGGAAAAAAGTACTTTGCTATGGATCATAAGGAGTTAGAGACGTATACATATTTTGGGGGCCCACTCCACCAATACTATGTAAATTTGGAAGAGGTGAAAACCACAACTACTCACATGACACCGGAGACTGCACATATGAGTCCAGTGAGAACCAGGGTGGAAGATTCTTTTGGACATGAACAATTCCCACACACAGGGCCTTTAGGATGGATAGGGTCTAGGGATTCCATGTACACAGTTAGGGACAGTTTGCTCCTGACATGACTTACATAACTATAATCCCTCCAACTATTACACGAGATTGACTTGACAAACATATAGTGGATAGGATACCACTCGTAGTGCCAGGATGAGAATATGAACCTAGAGAAACCACACTAGGAGGACCACGTGTTGAAAGAATGGTTGTGAATTCCAGACGTATTGGAAATTATCTCAAGTGGAAAAATGCGTATCCAGAAAGTATAGTGGATCAAGAGATCCGTATGCCCATGTTTCGATCTTCAAACAAGTGTTGAGAGCGAAAGAGGTAACTGATTTCCATACTCAACCTGAAGGATTTGGGTTAACGTTAGAAGGGACTTTTTTGACCTTGTTCTAGCCATTAAATAGCTTGGAACTCCCAAGTATTGAGCAACTTCTCTGAGAGTTCAATGAGGAATTCTCAAAAAGAGGAATCAAGCATAACATTTTCTCCTAGATCTATGCATTTAGACAAAAGGAGAAAGGAAAGGTGAAGGAAGCATCGCTTTGTTTCAAGCAATACATAGAAAGATTCCCTCCTTGAGAACTACCTCAGGATGAAAGACTATCAGTCCTTTTCATAGAAAGATTGTGAAATAAAACGCTCAAAAACGACTTTCACTTAAAGGCATATGTAACTTCTGAGCAAGTCACGAAAGAGGCATTGTATCTGGTAGATAATTACAAGGCATATGGAGAGGTGACTAAAGACACAGATCTGGGAACAAGTAGTACCTCTTTCACCAATAGTGAGTCCATGATGAAATTGGGTGGGAAAAACCCAACCGTGTCGAACGTTGATCAAATGATCAAGAAAGTGATCAAAAGGATAAACCAAGGAAATAGGATGAACCCAAACACACGACAACGGGCCACCCAAAAATGTGACACTTGTGGAGGAGATCATCCAGTCCAATGGTGCAACATTCAACAAAGGCCACAAGTAAACATATCGCACGTACTCAAGTGGTGTGCTATCGAACAAAAATGGACAAACCATAAAACCCACGAATGTTTCTATAATCGAAACTATGTTAGAGAGAGACAATATGGACCACATGGAGGGCAACAATTTCCACCCCCCTCGAGATACCAAGTAGGGCCAAATAATGTAATCCAAGGGCAATAAAAAACCTCAACCTGTGCTGGGGCATCAACCTCTGTTACCCCAGGAAAAGAAGGCCATGGTAAGGATTTCTCAACCCATAGAAACACCTTCTAATCAAGTATGGTCCAGGTAGTTTCATATCAAGAGGATTTAGACAATACATACAAGAGGGGGTTTGATGGGAATGCATATGCTTTGGAGGGACAAATTCCATGGATAGTTCTTGAAGAGGCGCCCAAGCCCTCATACATAGCACAGACAATGAAAAACCATTACTTGGTTGATGAAAATATTCTTGTGTTCATGGAAAATCAGAACTACAAACCTAGGGGGTATCCTCCTAGAGCAAGACAACCAATGGGAGCTCCACAAGCTTCTCCACCACCTGTAGGACCATGCTATGAATGTGGCGGTATCATTGGGCAAGGATTTGTCCAAACAAAGGATAACGGGTTAAACTTTTTGGGTTCTATGAAGGATGTACAACTGACCATCTCATTCCACACTATCCAAAAAACTTTGACAACAAAGGGAAAGCAACCATGAACAAGATTGGGATTGTGCCAAGCTCAAGTGGATCAAAAATAGAACCAACCATTCCTATAAATTCAATAACAACAGCGCAAGCACATGAGGTTGCAAGGAATAGCCCAGTCAGTCAAACAAGGATAGAAAATTTGTTTGTCTGAACCCCTAGGAAATCCTGGAAGGAAAAATGAGACAAGATAAAAACCAGAAGAGAGAAAGGAAAAACGGCTTTAGAAACCAAATTACTACAAACAGAGGAGCAATTGCAAAGGGAAAGAGACCTTAAGGAAAAGAGTGAGGTAGAAAAACCATCGGCTATACCATCAGGAGGATCTGTCTTAGTGGAGAAGGTTTTTGAACTCTTGGACGCGATTGTAAAAGCTTACGATGAGAGACTAAAGCCTAACCAAACCCAAGAGGATAGGTGGCTAATGTACCATCATCCAGGCTATGAAAAAGAGAGGCTAAAGACGTACAAATAGCTCATCCAAGCCACTCAAGAACTTATGGAACCACCAGTTCTGACCACTCCAAAAATTGAGGTGTTAGTCCGTGAAAAAATTCAAGAGCTAAAGGATCAGGGAATCAAAAAGGAAGAGCAACCAGATTCTGTAAACAAAACACCATTGGATACGAGGGTGGCGGCCAATATGACAGATGGAATGTATTCGCAAGCACCATTGCCAATTCCAAAAGGGGAGGAACAATGGCCTCAGGAGCTATGGAACAGATTAGGAATAGAAAATACGAAAGTGCTACATTTTTGTCAGCCCCTATCATAGCGATCTACTTGAAACATGAGCTCTACCCAAATGACATCCAATCACTATATGGTGATGCATGTACAGTGATATCAAAAGACATCAAACCGCAATCATTGAAGACTTTACCTTCATTTATTGGTAACCATGAAACCCGATCGGAGGTAAAGAAAGTACCATCTCAATGGAAGGCCAATCCTAAAATGATGGATGCCAAAACTCTTCCTAAGCTGATGTCATCCCCTATCTGTTGTACGCTAGCTTTGTTATAGTTACTACAGATAAGACCGTATCTTTGGGAGGAGGTCAATTTTTTTTTGGGAAAAATAGGGCTGGTAATCCTGCCACCCAATGCTTCTCCAAAAACACTAAAAACACAACCCTCAAAACAAGCTAAACATGAGCCAGTACCAATGAACAAGGTAGGAGATTATTGTGAAGGTGAAGAAGGAAATACTACCCTGCCGGTAGCAAACATGTTAACAACTTCAATTAGCAAATGGGCATCTTGAGAGACCAATTAGCATCCTAGAATAGATTGCAATAACCTCGTACAGAATTGCATATGAACACATGTTAGCGATTACGAATTTTGATGAGAGCAGGAACTTCAATATCATATTGGGCAGACCATCCATACGTCAACTCAAAATGGTACAAGATTGGGGATACGACTATATCTATCTAAGAAACAAGGATGTCACTACTAAAATTAGTGTCACCGATCATAGCTATAGAGATGTAGAACAAACCCTAGGAGAAGAACTAACCTCCACAACTGACCAAGGAGGAGGAATATCGGCTTGTCTTGTGAGGTCCCCGCCCCTGGTTGAGAGGAGCGGAGTACCTTTGATAGGTCTCCAATCCTGAGAAAGAAAAACCAACGGACATTGCCTTAGCTACTACGTAGCCACGGGCATGAACCGTTAGTGAAGGATTGGTCCTATCTCGCTATGGCAGAGCGTGACCACCATAACCCTATCTAAAAACTATCTATAATCAATTATACCTAAAAGTATAAATCTTAGAGTGACCAACCTGTGCGCTTTTTTCCCCATGTTTCAGAAGCACAACCGCCAAGGTATGTCTCTGTAAAGATTTATGACTAAAAAAAAAATTCTAGCGTTGGAAAGTTATCCGACTCATCGGGTCCACCCATCCATAGAATGATACCATCGGGGTATCATTCTCCCACTTTCCACACCACACTCACCCTTCTTTTGTTATCTAATTACTACCACACTGTTAAAACATACATGTTCCTTTATTTTATTTATGATACTGGTTCGTTAAAACATCCCTTCAAACAGTATTACAAACAATAGTCAAACAAGAAGTCGTCCAATTTTAAACCAATAACCCTTGGATTAAGTTCACTCAAGAATCTCTACTGGCACTATTATGTCCGATCACTATATACATTATTTATAAAAACCCTTGTCCTCATGAGCGTCCCATACCGCTCGAGAAGTACTCGTTGTGCTAATTTGGACGTACTCCCATCACAGCAACAACGGTGCCAATCTGGGCGTCATCCTCATGCCACGGCAAATCAAAACTACAGTATCCAGCTGGGCTAATCTGGGTCTACTCCCACCACAACATCAGTGGTGCCATCCTGGGCGTCATCTCACGCCTCGGCAACTGCCACATAATACCAGCGCTAATAAGTAGAGAGACTTGAGAGAAACCATACCGAAGGTTTTGGACAAACATTCTTTCCTATAGCAACGAGTTTAACTAGACAATCTTTCCTACTTGTCAAACATATGACGAGTTTCTTGGGGTTAAGCCCCATGGTTTCGGTCCGTGTTTTCTTTTCATAAGGTAAATAATATATTCATATGGTCTCGCATATGCAATGATGCATAACTTGAAACTGCAATACTAACCTGTACCATAGCTTCGATTGGTCCGATTGGTGGAGAGAGAGCATTTTCCGCAGGGATTCCACCGTTACTTGTACCAGCTTCAGGATTATTAGCGGCTTGGGTTCAAGCACGCTTTGGAGCCATTTTTTTGTACTACACTTATGTTATACACTTAGAACTTTAAATTGGTCAATTTCTCTAGTAATCTCCTTGTTTTCAAAGAGAGTGTGTAATTTGAACCCTCGCCAACTGGGATTCACACTTAGTGTTGTTGTTCTACATCTAATTTCTATACATCAAATATTTGCTAATCTTAATTAATCAAAACTTAACTGTGTAAATTACTAGTGAAAGTTTAGGAATGCATTACTTTTATGCATGACATTTCTAATCCAATTCTATACTTCAACTAAATCAACTTTTAGTATTATTCAAAATTCTATTTAACCTAATTGACAATAACATTGGTGAATGAGAATTTCATAATGTATAATAAGAATATGATGAGTTCTCTTATGTATTAACTTTCAATTAACAATATATAAGTTAATAGTGAAGATGTACTAACTAGAGAGAGTAGGTATACTTAGAGAGATTAGAGTAAGAGAAAACATACACACACATCTTTTCTAAAGTTAATTGAATCTTATTATCCATTAGAAAGATTAGAGTAAAAGAGAACACGCACACTTACTTTTCTAAAGCTAATTGAATCTCACCAATCTATTAGAGAGATTAGAGTAAAAGATAACACACACACACACACACACATATCCTTCTTAAAGCTAATTGAATCTTACTAATCTATTAGAAGATTAGAGAATCGATAGCACATACACACACATATCTACTTGAATCTTACTAGTCTATTAGAGAGATTAGAGTAGGAGATAACACACATACACACATATCCTTTTTAAAACTAATTGAATGCTCAATTAATACACACCTTATTAGTCCACTGGAGTTTTTGCTCTCTTAGTGGTTTGTGGACGCCTTCTCTCTAAGAGAAGTGACAGCACTTCGTGAGCGCTACAGAGGCAATCTCTATGTCTAAAGTGTGAGCATGGATGCTCTATTTATAGCAGAAAAGAAAATGTCCAACTTTTTTTTTCCAAAAAACTAATAATTTTTTTTCTATTTTTTTTTAAAATAATAATAATTGCCCCCCCCTCAAAATCATACCCGCGTTTTTGGTACCCTTGTGGTACCCATGAGCTTGACCACTTTGTCATTATCATCAAAAGATAAGGCCACACATGCCCCCCCTCATTAAGATTAGTCAAGAGTAGCCTCTTTTTTTTCATGTGACAGTGTGTCCCACTTTGTCCCCTCCTATGTGAGTCCATGTGCGTTCATTTGTCATCCCTGTGTATTCTTTTGTCTTTATAATTATTTTATTTATTTCTTTAATGATAATTTACTTTACATTTTTAAGTTAAACTTTACAGTCTTATATTAACTTTACAGTAGTAAAAGAAAATTCTACAATCAGTAAATAAGTCTTGCAATAAGTTAGTTAGTGATTCATATAGCTAAACATGTCAGAATTTTGTAGCGTAAATTTTAATTTCTAGGTTTTCTCAACCTACGATTCATAATTTGAACTCAAATATCTTAAATAAGGAGTGATGGTTCAAAAAAATACAAATGCGTAATAGAACTTGTGTGCAATTTGAAAGTAGAGACCTTACAATCTCCCCAACATAGAATTTGAGATGCCCTCATCTCAAGAACAATGAAGGGTAATCCTTAAGAAGGGATGTCTCATCTTCCCAAGTAGCATCTTCTATAGGGAAATCCTTCCATAAGATAAGATGTTCTTTTATGGATTTATTCCTAGGCTTTCTCTCTCGAGTTTCTAGGATAGTATCAGGTTGGAGTTGTAGAACATCTTGAGCGGGTACAATGATTTGCTCATCATCAAGGACATGGTCAGGGTTATATACGTAAGGTTTTAACAGACTTACATGAAATACATCATGCACTTTGAGATGAGAAGGGAGTTTTAGTCTATAAGCTTGATCACTTACAACCTTGATTATTTCGTAAGGTCCACAATATCGGTAGCTAAGCTTCTTATACCTTCCGAGAGACAGATTGCTCTTTTTGGGCTTTACTCGTAAGAAAACTTCGTCACCTTCTTTGAAAATCCGATCATATCTTTTTAAGTCGGCGTATTTCTTTTGTCGATCTTGAGCCGCTTGAATATCCCTTCGAATAGCTTTGGTTTGAGCTTCCATTTCTTCAAGCATTTTCTTTGAGGCTTCTACCCTTATAGTGGGGTCAGAAAAGTTAAGAGGTGATAAACATTCTTGACCATAAAGAGCATTAAAAGGTTTCATTCCAATACTTCTATGAGTAGAGGAATTGTATGCATACTCTACCAAGGGTAGGTATTGAATCCACTTGCGAGGTTCTCTATTGTAGTAGGCTCTAAGGATGTCTTCAATTACTTGATTAACTCTTTCAGTTTGGCCATCAGTTTGAGGATGATAAGCAGTACTAAAACATAACTGGGTTCCAATAGCTTGAAACAATGATACCCAAAACTTTGAAGTAAACTTGGTATCACGATCGCTAACAATCCTCTTGGGTAAACCATGAATTCTGAAAACCTCTTTCACAAATAGACGAGAAATATCTGAAGCTGTAAAGGTTGTCTTGACTGGGATTAAGTGAGCCACTTTAGTAAGCAAGTCGACTATGACCATGATTGAATCATATCCAGCTTGGACAGAAGGAAACCCAGTGATAAAGTCCATGCTAATACATTCCCATTTCATTTGGGGAATATCTAAAGGATGTAATTTACCTGGCATCTTTAGTCTCTCTGCCTTAATCCTTTGACAAGACAAACACTGCTTGACATAGCGAAGGACATCACCCTTCATACCTTGCCAATAGTAACTTCTGCGAATTGCATTGATGGTTTTGGCATAACCTGGATGTCCTGAAGTTGGGCCATCATGTGCTTCATATAGGAGATCATTCCTTAGGGTAGAATCCTTAGGTATGCATAATCGATTCCTATAGTAAATTTTCCCATCTTCTAAGGAGTAATGTAGAGGTTTAGGCTGATTTGATGATACCCTCTCTTCACGTAGGATACTAGCAAGCATCTGGTAATCTGTATCTCTGACAACAGCATCCAAGACCTTGTCTAGAATAGGGTTGTTAGCCATGAAAATTGCCCCCAGAAAAGCTTTACGGCTTATGGCATCTGCCACAACATTATCCTTACCTGGTCTAAATTTAATATCAAAATCATATTCGTACATGAGCTCTATATATCCATCTCCTCTGTCTCATGTTAAGGTTTAGGGAGGTTGGGTAAAAATCCACTTAAGGCTCTTGTGATCTATTACCAACTGGAATTTGCGTCCCAATAGATAATGTCTCCATAGCTTGAGAGCATGAATCATGTGTAGCATAATTCACTTCATGAATCCTAAGCTTCTGAGAAGTATAAGCTACAGGCCTTCCTTCTTGAGTAAGGACTCCTCCTAAGGCAAGGTTACTAGCATCTGTGATCACCTTGAATTCTTGAAGTTTTAAGAGAGGTTCTGAAGCAAGATACTCCTTCAGCTGTTTGAAGCAAGATTCATGTTTTTCTTCCCAAATTATCGTAGCTCCTTTCTTTAGCAAGTCAATTAGTGGTGCAACTTCAAGAGCATAGTCCTTTACAAAGATCTTGTACCACCCTGTGATACCTAAGAACCCTCTGACTTCGGTTTGTGAAGTGGGTTGAGGCCATTCCACAATATCTTTGACTTTGTCAGGGTCAATAGAGACTCCTTCAGGTGAAATGATAAACCCTAAGTAACAGACCTTAGAGGTAAAGAAGGTACATTTGCTTTTCTTTGCATACAGCTTATTTCGGCGTAAAATCTCTAACACTTTCCTAACATGTCCTTCATGCTCTTCCTCTGATTTGGAATAAATTAAGATATCGTCAAAGAATACTAGGACAAAATCATCCAAGAATTCTCTAAAGATATCGTGCATCAAACGATTGAAAATTGCAGGAGCATTCGTAAGTCCGAAAGCCATCACTGTAAATTCGTAATGAACATAACGAGTGTTGAAAGCTGTTTTGGAGATATCAGCCTCCTGGATTCAAGTTTGATGATAGCCAGATTGAAGATTGATCTTTGTGAATATTTTGGCTCCATGTTATCTGTCCAGCATCTCATCAATACGATGAATTGGATATTTATTCTTGATGGTAACTTGATTTAAGCCCCTATAATCTATGCAAAGTCGAAGAGAGCCATCCTTTTTCTTTTGGAAGAGAACAGGTGCACCCCATGGAGATGTACTAGGTCAAATAAACCCTTGCTCAATCAACTGTTTGAGCTGCTCCTTGAGTTCTATAGCCTCTGGAAGTGACATCTTGTACGGCGCTCTTGAGATTGGTTCACTACCTGGAAAAATTTTGATTTCATGGTCTACCTCCCTAGGTGGTGGTAGTTCAGAAAGTTCACTGGGGAAAACATCCGAAAATTCTTCTAGCCACATTGGTTCAGGGTTGGAAGAAGATTTTTCTACTTTTTTTAGCTTGACTACAACAATTTGTTGACCCTTGCGTAACCCTTTCAAAAGACGATTAGCTTTGACCAAGTAAGCTTTTGGTCGTCCATTCTGGCCTTGAATAGTGACCTCTTGACCTAGGTTGTCCACAAAAGTAACACTTCCTTGGGCACAATAGATATTGGCATTATGACTGGCTAACCAATCCATTCCAAGAATTCTGTCATAGATTCCTATGGGTAAGGTTCGAAAAGTAGCAGAAGTAGAGTATTCTCCCAACTTGAAATCTATTTTGCCCACAGTGTACTGAGATAACACCTCCTTTCCATTGGCTAATTCAACTCTCATCTTTCTTGTAGGATGTTGATTAAGTCCTAACCTCCTTAAACATTTAGGTGACAAGAAAGAATGAGTACTACCACAATCAATAAGAAGATCAAATTTTTCACCTTGGTGATTTGCAGGTGTTTGAATGACAGCATATTGTTGTCTTGCTCTTGGGTTATCAATTGCAGCATGTAGAGTTTCTCTTTCCTCTTGTTCTTCTCCCAATGTTGGTTCTCCTATGATAGCATTGACTCTGGCAACCATTCCGCGCCCTCGACCTCGTCCTCCATTTCTTCCTCCACGATTTATTATTTGTCCTCGTCCTCTAGCACGAGTAGGTGTATTTGTTACGGAGACTCGCCTAGGACATACATTCGTGAAATGTCCTAGCTCGTTGCATTCATAGCATCTAAGATCTGCATTTTGAGCTCCATTTGCCGAAGCTACAGCTATTGGATGAGTTTGGTGAACTGGGTGAACTTGCCTTTGGTTCCACATCATAGACCGTCCTCTCCTTCTAGCATTCCTTAAATTTCCATTTCGTACCCTTTGAGAGTTTGACATCTCTTTAGCTAAGGGTTTAGCTCTTAAAAGAGCATCTTGCAAATTTACAGGCCTCATGGCTTCTAGACGAGTATTTAAAGGAGAATTTAGCCCTTGGCAGAAACGGGCTACTTGTTGATCTGCGATCATTGGCGGAGCATAGCGCCTAAGAGTTACAAATTTGGAGTAGTATTCTTCCACTGTAAGATGAAACTGACGTAAGTTGAATAATTCATTCATCTTAAGGGATTCTTGTGCAGGTGGAAGATAACGTCCTTTGACAGCATACTTAATGTCTTCCCAAGTTTGAGTGTTTTGAGATACTTGATTATCTTTGCAGTGTTGTTTCCACCAAAGCTTGGCATCCCCCGTGAGAAGAAACATAGCCAACATTGCCTGGTTATCGGGAGTAGTACCAGCAGCAGCAAAATAATCCTCCATCTCTTCGAGCCACACTTCAGCATCGCGCTCAACTAGGGCTCCTTCCCCTTTGAAAGAGGAAAGTTTAGATTGCTTGAGAAGTAGATTTTTCTCTTGAAGAGATGTGTACACCGCACTCTGTGCAATATAGATTAAGTGAAACTTTATTGGATGCTCTAACTTTAATCCACTTTAAGGCAAGACTTGATTAGACAATAATACAAACAAAAGATAATATTAATCCAAACTTTATTTATATACACATTATTTACTACCAAGGTTGGTAGTCTTTAGGTAGAAGGATTGTAATGTCTCTATATTTTGAGTTTAGTGACTACAAAAGGATAGGCTAAAGGATCAAAATAATAAGTTTCTTTTGACCCTTGAAAGCTACGAGATACACATATGGGTCGAATCCTACCACCATGGATAACTTTTGTAACTTGGTTATAGACCCATTGAGTCTGAGATATCTTTTCTCCTCCCAAGGTAATGGTAGCATCCGGATTCTTAGTACCAATGAAAAGATAAACTTCGATGACTTTTAACTCCTCTGCCCATCGAAGTTTCTTGAGGTTGGTATCCATGCACCATATCTTGTCAGCATCGATGGTATAGATTCCTCCAGATGGACTCTAGTTGATGCCCCATCCTCTATGCACCCTTGGAATAGGTGGTGCAAACACCCTATCCAAAATCATCATCACCCTTTTTCGAAACTGATAATTTGGTGATTGGCATGCATTTTCAAACATGATGGTGAACACCTGGAATTTCTGGTAGGCTGAATGAACATATTCCTATACCAGGAAAGTTCAGTCTTCAAGACCATATAAAAACTCAAAACAATTTTTCTAGGTTCTTCTATTATTTCAAACATTCGCATCCTTCAACATCCAAACATCAATCTAAAAATCTCCCCAAGATTTAACCTAGGCTCTGATACAAGTGTGAGGTCCCTGCCCCTGGTCGAGAGGAGCGGAGTACCTTTGATAGGTCTCCAATCCTGAGAAAGAAAAACCAACGAACATTGCCTTAGCTACTACGTAGCCACGGGCATGAACGGTTAGTGAAGGATTGGTCCTATCTCGCTATGGCAGAGCGTGACCACCATAACCCTATCTAAAAACTATCTATAATCAATTATACCTAAAAGTATAAATCTTAGAATGACCAACCTGTGCGCTTTTTTCCCCATGTTTCAGAAGCACAGCCGCCAAGGTTTGTCTTTGTAAAGATTTATGACAAAAAAAAAAACTAGCATTCGAAAGTTACCCGACTCATCGGGTCCACCCGTCCATAGAATGGTACCATCGGGGTATCATTCTCCCACTTTCCACACCACACTCACCCTTATTTTGTTATCTAATTACTACCACACGGTTAAAACATACATGTTCCTTTATTTTATTTATGATACTGGTTCGTTAAAACAGCCCTTCAAACAGTATTACAAACAATAGTCAAACAAGAAGTCGTCCAACTTTAAACCAACAACCCTTGGATTAAGTTCACTCAAGAATCTCTACTGGCCCTATTATGTCCGATCGGTATATACATTATTTATAAAAACCCTTGTCCACATGAGCGTCCCATACCACTCGACAAGTACTCGTTGTGCTAATCTGGATGTACTCCCGTCATAGCAATAACGGTGCCAATCTGGGCCTCATCCTCATGCCACGGCAAAACAAAACTACAATGTCCATCTGGGCTAATCTGGGTGTACTCCCACCACAGCATCAGTGGTGCCATCCTGGGCGTCATCTCACGCCTCGGCAACTGCCACATAATACCATCGCTAATAAGTAGAGATACTTGAGAGAAACCATACCGAAGGTTTTGGACAAACATTCTTTCCTATAGCAACCAGTTTAACCAGACAATCTTTCCTACTTGTCAAACATATGACGTGTTTCTTGGGGTTAAGCCCCGTGGTTTCGGTCCGTCTTTTCTTTTCATAAGGTAAATAATATATTCATATGGTCTCGCATATGCAATGATGCATAACTTGAAACTGCAATACTAACGCATACCATAGCTCCGATTGGTCCGATTGGTGGAGACATAGCATTTTCCGCAGGGATTCCACCGTTACTTGTACCAGCTTCATGATCAATAGTGCCTTGGGTTCGAGCACGCTTTTGAGCCATTTTTTTGTACTACACTTATGTTATACATTTAGAACTTTAAATTGGTCAATTTCCCTAGTAATCTCCTTGTTTTCAAAGAGAGTCTGTAATTTGAACCCTCGCCAACTGGGATTCACACTTATTGTTGTTGTTCTACATCTAATTTCTACCATCAAATATTTGCTAATCTTAATTAATGAAAAATTAAGTGTGTAAATTACGAGTGAAAGTTTAGGAATGCATTACTTTTATGCATGACATTTGTAGTCCAAATCTAACTTCAATTCTATACTTCAACCAAATCAATTTTTAGTATTATTCAAAATTCTATTTAACCAAATTGACAATAACATTGGTGAATGAGAATTTCATAATGTATAATAAGAATATGATGAGTTCTCTTATGTATTAACTTTCAATTAACAATATATAAGTTAATAGTGAAGATGTACTAACTAGAGAGAGTAGGTATACTTAGAGAGATTAGAGTAAGAGAAAACATACACACACATCTTTTCTAAAGTTAATTGAATCTTATTATCCATTAGAAAGATTAGAGTAAAAGAGAACACACACACTTACTTTTCTAAAGCTAATTGAATCTCACTAATCTATTAGAGAGATTAGAGTAAAAGATAACACACACACACACACACACACACACACACACATATCCTTCTTAAAGCTAATTGAATCTCACTAATCTATTAGAAGATTAGAGTAATAGATAGCACACACACACACACATATCTACTTGAATCTTACTAATCTATTAGAGAGATTAGAGTAGGAGATAGCACACATACACACATATCCTTTTTAAAACTAATTGAATGCTCAATTAATACACACCTTATTAGTCCACTAGAGTTTTTGCTCTCTTAGTGGTTTGTGGACGCCTTCTCTCTAAGAGAAGTGGCAGCACTTCGTGAGCGCTATAGAGGCAATCTCTATGTCTAAAGTGTGAGCATGGATGCTCTATTTATAGCAGAATAGAAAACGTCCAACTTTTTTTTCCCAAAAAAAAAATAATTTTTTAAAAAAAGTAATATATATATATTCCCCCCCCCCCCCCCCCCCAAAAAGAAAAATCATACCCGCGTTTTTGGTACCCGTGTGGTACCCATGAGCTTGACCACTTTGTCATTATCATCAAAGCATAAAGCCACACAGGCTCCCCCTCATTAAGATTAGTCAAGAGTAGCCTCTCCTTTTTCATGTGACAGTGTGTCCCACTTTGTCCCCTCCTATGTGAGTCCATGTGCCTTCATTTGTCATCCCTGTGTATTCTTTTGTCTTTATAATTATTTTATTTATTTCTTTAATGATAATTTACTTTACATTTTTAAGTTAAAATTTACAGTCTTATATTAACTTTACAGTAGTAAAAGAAAATTCTACAATCAGTAAATAAGTCTTGCAATAAGTTAGTTAGTGATTTATATAGCTAAACATGTCAGAATTTTGTAGCGTAAATTTTAATTTCTAGGTTTTCTCAACCTACGATTCATAATTTAAACTCGAATATCTTAAATAAGGAGTGATGGTTCAAAAAAATACACATGCATAATAGAACTTGTGTGCAATTTGAAAGTAGAGACCTTACATGGCTGTAGAACAAAGCTCGCCATTGGATAGGAGAAGATTCCCAAGGTGGGAGTTTAAAAAAGGAAGATTGCATTCTTGATAGGACTACACAAGACGAGGCATATGTACCAGAGCCTTTTCTAGAGGAGAGGTTCGAACCTTTTGGATGGAAACAAATACTAGCCACTCTTTATGTTTGTGTAAATGAGGGAACCTCACCAAATTCTGCGATGAGGAAGGATATGATATCATTTTATTCCAGATGTTGGGTGTCAGGGTAGATCCGAAATTAGAATGGGAAGTCCCTAATAACGAGGAGGGGTTTGTCAATCGCCGATGCATAGTGGATGAAATCTCAATGGATGAAGAAGCTTTCTAGGACTTGGCGGATAAGCTGTTAGAGGACAATGTAGACGATGAGCTTTCTAGTATCTGAAGTCATAACATCAAATGGAAGGATCAACGGGTGATCTACTATGATTCTCTGAACCAAAGTCCTCAAATATAGTGTAGATATTGGGATAAATGCATAAACAAATGAAAAAAGACAAGAGAAGACTTAGTACCTCGGTTAACCGACAAAATGTAGTATTGAAGGTTAGTAGAAGCAACTGATTGCCTCAACCACAGGATATCAAAGAGGTACATGAAACCTGACTCAACCAAAACAAATACGAAAAAGAAGAACACACAAGAATAAAAAAAGAAGAATAAATTCGAGAAATCAACGAAGTTGTCCAAAATGGAGCGCAAAACAAATACAATGAACTGAAATGAGCTTTGAAGGATGTTTGGACAACAGAAATGGAAACTGGCGAGGAATCAAACGATGATAAATTTGATGCACCTTCCCACTATAAGAAGTATACTATTCAATATAGAAAAATCGTGGTGGAAAAACCCAAACAAGATCCTAAAGAACCAGGAACTTCATATAATGGGCCTAAAAAAGCCAAATGCATTAACTTAGTAGAACCAGGCAAGGAGCCTAAACCACCATACATCGCCATGGACCTCACTAACAAAGAGGAGTGACTTATAGTCGATACGGTCAGACAATACAAAGATGTCTTTGCATGGTCATTCAAAGATCTAAAAGGGATAGATACTAAGATTTATCAGTACAAGATACCCCTTAAAAGTGATGCCAGACCACACAGACAACATCCTTACACATGCAATGAGACTTTTGCCAAGAAAATTAAGGAAGAGATAGACAAACTGAAGGATGCAAATTTTATCTATGAGATTGAACACACCGAGTGGGTGTCCCCTATTGTAGTAGTACCCAAAAAGAATGTCAAATTTCGTGTCCGTGTAATGCTCAAGCAGGTTAATGCTGCCACCATCAGAGACAACTATCCCACTGCGAATAACGGATCATGTTATTGAGAGGGTAGCAAGGAAAGAGGCCTATAGTTTTCTGGATGGGTTTTCATGCTACAATTAGTTGACAATAAAAGTAGAAGAGCAGCATAAGACAAATTTTGCAACAGAGTGGGACATATTTGCATACAGGGTAATGCCTTTCGGCCTGACCAATGTCCCTGCTACTTTCCAAAGGCTAATGAGTCATGCGTTCAAAGAATATCTCCGACAATTTCTAGAGATATACATGGATGTTCTTTGTGTTCATTCTCAACAGAGAAGTGACCACATAAGGCATCTAGAGAAAGTCTTCAAAAAGTGCAAAACATATCATATTTGATTAAATTCCAAAAAATGAGTCTTCATGGTAAGACAAGGTAAAATTTTGGGCCGCATTGTGTCCAAAAATGGAATTTCCACTGATTAAGAAAAGGTACAAATAATTTCCGCACTACTAAGACCAACAAAAATGAAGGAAGTGCAGGGATTTATGGGGCATTATGGGTACTATAGGTGTTTCATATATATGTATGATGTAATAGCTAAGACATTGTATGCCCTCATTGTTGCTCAGTTTGAATGGACAGAAGAATGCGAGCAGGCTTTCCATAAATTGAAGCAACAACTAATTTTTTCTCCAATTTTGCAAGCCCCTGGCTGGAGCAAAATCTTTCATGTTCATATTGATGCATCAGTCTATGCCATAGGATGCATACTAGCCCAACTAGGAGAGAAGAAAATGGATTTTTCCATTTGCTACTCTATCCGACAGCTAAAAAACGCACAGAAAAGTTATACCACTATGGAAAGAGAAGGTCTAGAAATGATATATGCTATCAAAAAAGTTAGACAGTACCTTCTTGCAAACAAGTTTGTTTTCTTTGTGAATCACCAAGCCCTACTATATCAAGTAAACAAACCTTGCAACACTGGAAGGATTTTTTGTTGGTTTATACTATTGCTTGAGTTTGACTTCATGGTAGTCATAAAAAAGGAGACTACACACGAGCAAATCATCTTTCATGGTTTTTTCATGGAAGCACCTGAGGGTATCGATGATGATCTTCCCAATTCGTATATGTTTAACATTGAAATGGTTCCAAGGTGGAGTGAAGAGGTCATTCCTCTACTCACAATAGGGTCATTACAGGTAGAAACACAACCATCAATTATACATCAAACAAAAAATCTCTAGATTTTACCAGAACGATTGTACAAACACGGTAAGGATGGGTTTTTAAGACTATGTGTACAGTCCGAAGAATCCGACTACTATCTCAAACAGGCTCATATACAAAATACAGGGTTTCACAATGGAGAAACACAAACATGCCAACCACTAAAGAGACTGTGAGTCTATTGGCAAAACATGGAACACAACGTCCATACATATGTAAAATCATGTGATATCTGTACAAAACAACCTCCAATGGAACATGCCACCCTGTTTTCAGTAGTATAAGCATCCTATTGGAGTACTCACATAACTGAGTACTTAAAAAACAAGAACTTCCCTGAGAAATGGGGCAAGGCAAGAATGAAAAAAGTAGAAGAAGAGGCCAAACACTATCTGCTCATTGCCTACCAACTATATAGGTGGGGAGAAGAGGAACAAATATGATTGTGTGCTACTGAAAGAGAATATTATATTATCCTAGAATAAGCACATTCAGGACAGCCAGGGAAACATTTCTGTGCTGATAAAACAACAAATCTCGTGCTACACTCAAGAATATGGTGGCTAACACTGTTTATGGATGCATAGATCTGTGTCAACTGATGTGATGAATGTCAACGCACAAAACCACCCCTACTAAGAGATGAAATACCATTAAGGCCAATGATGGGGATACGTGTTTTTGCCAAATGGGGCATCGACTTTATTGGGCCCATCATACCTCCAGGATATAGGTCGCATGCACAATACATCATAGTAGCAACAGACTACATGATGAAATGGGTGGAAGCGAAGGAAACACAAAATGACAATGCACAAACTACAGCTCAGTTCGTTTTCAAACACATCTTTACAAGATATGGTCTACCCATAGAAATAGTAAGTGATAGGGCAACATACTTTCTAAACAACATCATTGAAAGCCTCCTTCACGAATTCATGGTGATCCATTGCAAATCAGTACCCTATCATCCTCAAGCTAACGGGAAAGCAGAGAGTACCAACAAAATCTTATGCACGGTACTCACAAAAATAATCAGTGGCTCACGAAATGATTGGGATCAAAAGCTACACACTTCACTATGGGCTTACAGAGTCACTTTTTAAACTTTCATAGGGATGACCCCGTTTAACCTGATGTTCGAGATTAATGTAATTCTACCCATGGAATTCTTAATCAAAACCCTACGAGTGGCAACACAATCAGGATGGACATGCCACAAGCTATAGGAAAGACAAGACACCCTAGAACAATTAGATGAAAACAGAACTAGAGCGATAGTTGGAATATATGCTCAAAAAAAACAGATGAACGCGTTCCATGATCAACATGTGATTAGCAAGGGGTTCCAAAAAGGGGATTATGTTTTAATGTATACCCTCAAACAACACTCCAAGAAACTCAAAATGGAGGAATGGGGCCTTTTGTAATACATGATATATCACAAAGTGGCGCCATCAAGCTCACACCATTAGCAGGTGAGGAGATGCCTAATTGGACAAGTGGCTACAAATTAAAGAAATATCTTCTTTTGCTAACACTAGAAGAACTCAAAACAATACATGAAGCAGATCAGCGCAGTAGTCAAGCGCATGGAATTCGAGAACAGGCATAGTAGGAAGCCAAAATCAGAATATTAAAGCGTAAGGAGCAAGCAAAGTTTCAAAGAAAATCACAGTAGAACAATTGTCTCGATACTATTCCAATAGCATCCCTACAAAAGGCCTCTACATGGTTAGGTGGAATGGATCTACGCATTAATTTACAGCTTGCTGATGGTACAATCGAGCGAGCATTAGTGGACATTGGGGCAAGAGCTAATGTTGTTAACTACTCCACTTTCAAAAAACTCACAAGGAAACCTCTAATACCAAACATGATGGGGTTCAAAGTGGGAAACAAAGGCACAATGGACAGTCTAGGACACATAAATTTACCAATCACTATTGATGGAACATTTTATCCGCATCAATTTCATGTGGTCGAGGATCAGGATCTTAATGAAGTAGTTATTCTGGGAGTACCATATATGGATGCGCACTTATCAGGCCACGCCAAAGTGGTAGGACAATACCTTGCAGCTCAGACAAGAGGACCAATCTTTTGCCACACCCTTTGTACCAACAAACCATGTATGGGAATCTCTACAAACACCATTTGCTCCAATTCAGCAATATTCTCCAACCGTGGTAAGAAAAGTATGGATTAAAAAATCCATCATGCAAACCATTCGGATGAAATTGTGGATACCCAAATGACAAAGCAATACAAGCCAGGCTACATTGTCTCAATAAAAATCCAACCTCACCAAACTGACCACGGCTTTTGTCGGACAACGTAGGCCAATCCAACATCAACCTCGACAACCAAAAGACGTCAAGCAGGTATGGAAATCAAAACAAAATCGCTCAAGGGAATCCACATCCAAACAATTTCAGTGGTGATCAAAACAAAGAGCTCAATCAAAACAACAAGCAGCATCACAACTTCTGCAGGTCACCGTCAAACATACGGCGCGTCTTCTACAATTACTACTGTTTAGACCATGCAGCTTCAATGTGACCTCGACACTAGCAGCCACTGAACATATTTTTCAGCCCCCCTCTCTTGCACAAAATTTTGTTTCCCCATATATTCTCCATCGGCATTGGGACGACTCACTCTAGCAAGGGAGGAAATGCAGCTAGATTATCATTTTGTATATATTATTATAATATTATTTCTTTTCTTTTTGTTTTCTTTTCTTTTTCTTTTCCTTTTCTTTTTCTTTTCCTTTTCTTTTTCTTTAAAACAAGCTTTTCAGAGCCTTATAAACTTTTAGCCGGCATAATCATGAGCCATACCGACACCATCTAATACTGGGTTAAGAATATGTATGTATGAGAGGTGACACTAATTTTGGCTAATTTTTGGCCAACTAATAATAAATTGTAAATAAATTTCTTTTACTAAAATGAAAAAAACAACAAATAATCAACAAAAATTGATAAGTCGAGCCAAGAAAGTTGGAATTGGCTTTTGAAAGTAAACGCCAAAACTTCAAAGCAAGGACTTCGAACATGGAAAATATGAAAAGATTCGGCACACGATGGATTTTGAGCCAGCTTCTAAGGGATCAAAACTGCAGATCGATCACCATTTGTCAATCAAATATGAGAATGAAGAATGGTTTGAGCTGCAGGTGATATGAACAACAGGATATGATCAATGGTGGTAAGTATGAATGGGGCATTCCGGGTAGACTAGGAATATATAGTCGAATGGTGCAACATAAGCTCATTTGCTTTGAGAGAGAGAGAGAGAGAGAGAGAGAGTAGAAGCATAGGGTTTTTGGATTTATTTCTGCCTGCTGTGACCACCTTGGTAGCTCTTACTACACCGGATTCGAAATATATGATCTTTAACCTTACAAGAACATGTAT
The DNA here is from genome assembly GCF_014529385.1 of Adiantum capillus-veneris. Lineage (NCBI taxonomy): Eukaryota > Viridiplantae > Streptophyta > Polypodiopsida > Polypodiales > Pteridaceae > Adiantum > Adiantum capillus-veneris. The sequence goes on from NC_140942.1 coordinate 161,000,311, forward strand.
GTATTCCCCATACTGCATCAACATTGCCAAAACAATAGATCAGAGCAATACAAAGTCACAAAATCTGCAAACTAATAGGGCCAATGGGGGACTTTAAAAATCATCAAAAACCAAAAACCTTTAATCATCAGTAGACCCCAAGTATCTCGTAGAATCAGGCAGGGCAAAAACAACTGCAAAATGTAGTGGAACATGGATCACGATACATGTTTCCCAAATCCTAAAACCAGTAAAATTTGTACAAAAGCATCCTTAGGTGGCCAGGAACAGCCTCCCCTAGCTGGAATTGCAAAATGCTTCCCAACATGAAACGCGATCCATGTACCCTTTTGCCAAAATCAGGGCAGGACTAGTTCACTAGCTTGGGAATGCAACAATATGACTAGTGCTGCAAAAATAATCACAAAAATTGCTCTTAAACTCATCAGACCTTCCTGACTTGCTACCTTCAGTCTACAAATGGTCTTTTGGCCATTTTCATAGGAAAAATTGTAGGAGTTCAGCAGAAACTCAGGGAAAGTAAAAATGGTAGGATGCCATTAAAACTCATGGAATAGAGCTAAAAGGAGAGTTCTTGAGGACTTTTCAATTGCTGCTTAAGCCAGTTGGAAAGCTTCACACTATCCTCAAAGCCTATCAACAAGGAAATGTAACTTAAGGATGTTTGTAGGATCAAAACCAAGCAAAAGATTACCTACAAAGTGGTGAAATTTTCCAGAATCAATTTGTCTCCTCAAATGGATTCAGGGTTTGGTGGAATTTGACAGGGAGCTAGGGAAAGCTGTGAATTACATGCACAAATTATCGAGAATAGAGGCAATGGTAGATAACAGGCAAAGCATGTGCCCAAAAGTGGATCCAAGAAACAAATATGGTCAAGACGGAAAAAAACATGGCCATAAACTAGAAAATGGGGCAAACTAAGAAAACACATGTCCAAATCTAAAAAAATCTCACCAATGTACTAGGAAGACCTATGGGAACATATGTGCAAAGAAAATGTATCAAAATTCCTCTAAACATGGATTGCGATCCATGTACCTTTTTGCCAAATCAAAGAAAAACCCATGCCATATGGCCTAGTATGTTCAAAAAAAGCCAAGCCATGAAGTTTCAAGCCACAAATTCCAAAATCCATTTCAAAATTCCAAAATTCTCTAAGTATGTTCCGCTCCTATCTTCTGCCTAGACCCTTTGTAATTCTGACAATGGAGGAGGTCTTTCCATATGTAATGCGACACATGGATGTGTGTTGCATCAATAAAAGAGGCATTCCATTGCAACAAATTAATGCAAATTTTGGTAGCCGCCGGTAGGTCTCTTGGGATTGTTTAAAAATTAGTCTAAGTGTCAAACCAATGATCTAAATCCCAAAATCCTTGGACGAAGGCACTATCTAGATGAACCCTACTAGATGGTCTCATTAGAATTTCAAGATGTTGTCCAACATGGATCGCGATCCATGTACCTTAGACCCTAAATCTAGAGAAATTTGCACAGTAGAATCTCCATATGCCCAGGAACAACCTCCCCTAGTTGGATTTTCAAAATTCCTCGCAACCTGGATCGCGATCCATGTACCTTTTTACTAGAATTCCTCTATTACATTATGCCCTTGTGCCTATAGTAGTCCTAGATGCACTGGTGAAATTTGGTCAAATTTGGGGTAGTTTTGACAAAGTTATGCTCATTTTTCATTATATGGTCAAAGTTTGCAACTTTCCAACAGTTTCGATCAATTGCTAAAACCTGTTTTTAATGCTAAAATTGACCACAGGATGCCTCAAAGTAAAGCACAAAGGGAGTGGGAAGTTGCACCTTATGAGATAACAAATATCTCCTCAATGAGAAGGCTCATATCACCAAACAGGTACTCGAAGCAATATTAGCTAGCATATTCATCGGAATATTGCAAGCCGCGGATGGAGAAATAGTGAAGACCACTATCTTCCCAAGGGAAATGTGGACACTACACCAAAATCTAGAAGTACGAGCAAGGGATAGATGCCTACAATTGGAAAGCTTCCTACGATTATCGCCCTAGGGAACAGATTTCAGATGATATCATGAACTCATAAGCTATATTCAGTACAATGGGGAAGCCACTCTGACTGACAAAGATAGGGCAACAATCAAGTTTAAGATCACAACAGAAATAATCAATGGAGCTCTCCATCTGCAGCAAGGGACGCACAATCTATTGCAAAAGACAAAAGAAATAGACAACGACAAAGCTTTCCTGAAGCAGAAAGGCCACAAGTTGACATATCAGGATTTAATCTACTCAAAAATTGAATTGCCGTTGCACTTCATATCGCAACACTTCAAAGTGCAAAAGCCACCAAGATATACAGAACCGTTGTTGTGCATGCTAGTAGTAATGACAATGGGCTTGGAAAAGAGAAGAGTGGTCAGCTGTGACTTTAGAAATCACCTTCTCAACAACATCGTTGAAGCAAACCTAAAGGGGTTCCAAAAAAGTAAGACCTACATGAACGCAGGGCCAATGTTGACGCGAATGGCCTATCAAGCATTAGGGATGATTGATGGTCTACCACCCACAAAAGCGCAGATAGATCTAATTCACAAATCTAAAAGAGCAGCAAGACCTGTGGCCCCGGAGCATCCACAAGGCCGAAACCAGAAGCTAAATAAACAAGACAAAGTGCAACCATAAAGGACTCTGACAGCAAAAAGACAAAGTCGGATGCTCGGAGTAGGCAGGAAGTTGGGTCCCAACAAAGAGATACCCCTTCGGAGTACCAGTATTAAGAAGAGGAGCATGGCAGCCAGTTCTCCCTAGGATATACAATATTAAGGAAGAAAACTGCCCGCATCGCAGAAGCCATCCCAATAACTCAAGCCAGGAGAACAATGGAAGAAGCGTAGGCATTGAGGGAAAGAATTTGCCAACAGAAGCATGAAGAAAAAAGAATCCAAGGAAGAGAAGCTAATGATGAGAAAGAAGAAGAAGAAGAAGAAGAAGAGGAAAGCATTCCGTTGTTACACAGGCAGACAACAGCTCTAGAACGGATCAAGCAGCAAAAAAGACAAGAAGCCGAAGGGAATTGAGAGATTGCTAGCACTATGCGACAACAAATCCAACGAGCTCAAACGAAAGATGGAGCAAAGAGAGAAAGAAGAATCAAAGAGATCACACGTCGATGATCTTGAATCATCTGATGAATCCACTCGAACAGAAAACAAGGAAGATAACTCACAAGGAAAGGAAGAAGAAGACACGCTTGACTAGCAGGTTCAAGAATTTGATTCTCGCAAGGACACTGAGGTACCTTCAGAGACTGCAATGAAAGAGAAATAAAAATTTGAAGACCTCCCAGAGCAAGGAGCGGAGAAGATGAAGTCAAAACAAAAGACAGATCAAGAAATGGAGGCAACACAACCAAAGCCTACCACAATTTTAGCAGTTATAGAAGAACTGAAACTGAAGGAAAAAATGATTGATGACGCTGGGACATTAGATCAAGGTCAAAAAAGCCAGTAGAAACCAAGATCGCAAGCTATAATAGAGGAGCGAGAAAAAATGATAAAGTCATTCGACATTGATGCTCATTTAGAGCGAATCAAGCTCCAATTTCAATGCCAAAGGGCTCTTTACAACCTACGCAAGCTAAAAGTGGAAGATACTAAAAGAGACGCATGTAAGGCAGCTTAAAATACCTTGCAACTAAAACAAAGAATAGAGGAATTGGAGGAAGCACAACTACAAGTCCAATCCGAGTTGCAAAGAGAACAGGAAAATGCAGCCTACTATTACAAGGAGGTGCAGCAGTTTAATGAGGCAAACTCTTCACTGCAAGTCGAGCACCAATGCCTTGAGGAGGAACTAGCCAAAGAAAGGGAACAGAACAAAAAGCTGCAAGAGTCATACGCGATGGTCAGCAGAACCCTTACCCAGGTCTTAGCCATACAAGAGACTCTCACGTCCTCAACCGTGACTGCTAGATCAACCTCCCTGAACTAGGAGGTAAAGGATCGAAAACAGGCCCTTGCTCAGGAAAAGAATGATAGAAAAATCATGATAGCAGGACATAAGGCCATGCAAAAATCCAAAGATGAGAAAATCAAATAATTGAGGAAGCAGTTGGCAGAGACACAGGGGGAATTGGAGACTCTGAGGGAAAATCAAGTAAAGCCTCACCAAACAATCCCAATAGACTTTGAGCAAGAAGGAGGGTTTGAGTACTCCACATTCAATGCTCACCAAACGTATGTGCCAACTACATACATGGGAAAAGCGATGCAAGAATCTTCACATCTAGCCATGACATCTCAAATTGCAGTTGATCTCTTATGATAGCTGATTCAAGGGTTAAAAGTTTACAGCTACGGGTGATGTATTAGTTCAAGCAGTAAACTGGAAAAGGAAATGAAACTGAACTGGAATACTTCTATTGGAATGAGGAACAGACTGAAGTACTGAGAATGATATTCAAATTCAAATTCAGAGAAAGAATGAGTACAGAGTATGTATGACAGAAGTACACTGGCTGTTGTATTTAGATTTACAGGTGACAGTTTACAGATAAAGATGTTGTAGCTCGAAAACAACTCAAGACTAAGGATTATGAATCATAAGCTTTGTAACATTTAATGGCCTACTAACTTATGTGTAGCGGAAATTAGCATTAACATAGTGGGCATTTCATTAGAATAGATTCCTAATGACAATTTCAAGAGTGCTTGGGTGGAGAGAGCAACAAAAAGCATAACACCTAGTTAGATAGCATCAACAATACTTTCAAAAGAGAGAGAAATTAAGCTATTGACAACAGTTGAGGACCGGATTTGCATGGAGCCGGTCCCCCCTCCAAAAGGCTTTGTATTATGGTTTCTCCCATCAAGAGAGACATTGTACAATACAATTCTTTGTGTTACTTCGACAAGACTAGCTAGTGCAATGAAGATGAAAGCTTCATGCACTAAGCAAAACACTTAACAAACACAACTTTAATTATCCCTGTTCTCAGACCCAAGACCTCACACACCTTCGAAGATGGTGAGAGCTAGGAGGGTATGAGAGTAGATTGAGAGGAAGAAGGAGTATCTTACGAGAAATATGTACATCTCCTCACATAATCACTCATATTAGCATAGCTTTAGCTTAGTAATTATCTTGGTAGAGGAGATGAGCATGCATTGAATCTTGGCTCTTGGTTGGATTTGCATCCACATGCCAAGAGTGTGTTGATGTAGGCTTCTATCTCACAAGCTTGGAGTAGGTGATGAGCTCTACATTAAACCTTGGGAAGAGATAGTCTTCTTTGCTTCACACATAGACTGTGTGTGAGTGTGTGTGTGATAATGCCTTGCAATAATCGGCCCCCTCTCTCTCTTGGGCGAGCCCTCTTGCTAATGGCTCTTGCTCCAGCCTCATTGGCCCTCCCCAAGTCAAGACAATGACTATTAAGCAGCATAAGTGATAGCCTTTTGACATGTGTCCCCCTTTCCCCTTTTGTGAGAGCTTTAGGTAATTTAATAATTAAACTAAACTCTCATTGGACCACTTTGCCTCCTGGCCAATAGGAATCAGGCAAGCCATTGGGCTCCTGAATGCTCATTGGACCCCTTGGAAGACTGCCCAATAGTCATCTAGGAGACTTAATTCTCATTGGTTCTTTTTATTAAGTGATTTTAAATTAATTAAACTAGATTTACTCTAGCCTAATTCTCATTGGTCCACCTCCAAGGCCATCCAATAGGAATTGGGCACACTTTGTGGGCATCTGGGCTAGGGAGCTGACATGTGTCCCTAATTCCCTTTGTGTAAAGGGAGCCTGTGTGTGTGTGTGTGTGACTTTTTCTCTCATCCCCTAGAAGAAGGGCTCGCCCCCTCCCATGTAGGGATTGCAAAGACTTTTTAGTCACACACAAAGCATCCAATTTCCCCTAGGGTTGACCTTTGGACACAACCTTTGAATTTTGGAACCTTAGCATTTTGGAAGTCTTAATGGGCTGAACCTTAGGGTCTTTTTAGCCCATTGTTGCACATGGATCTTTTGTAGATGGCCCCCCCTTTGGATCCCTATTTTCCCTCCTTTGGATCCCTACTGTGGCCGGTCTGCTAGCTTAACCAATATTCTAGCTTTTTCTCCCCTAGCACTTCCCCACATTAAATGATCAGTTTAATATGATAAAATCATTTAGGAGAATTAGATATTGATTATTATGACATTATCTCTCTCTTGAAATCATAGTCGTCCTCGACTATGGTGTAGAGAAGATAAAGCATATTCATGAGTCCTTTTCTTAGCGGGTAGAGGATCCCTATATTACCCTACGACATCATTCCACAATGGATGACTAGTCCATTTGGCGCTTGAGAGCCTGAGGCTGCCGCAAGCATGTTTGCACATTAGTCCTATCAATCTTCCATAGTAGAGTGACAAGCTCTACTTGGTGTTTGGGAGACGTTGTCTCCACAAACTTGATCTAAGTATGCTTACTACTTCATTTTTGTGCATAAAGAAAAAGAGAGTCTTATAAGACAAAAAAACTTTGTTCATTTTTTACATTTTTTACATTTGCTTACTCTTGGGAAGCATTGTAAGCATTGACAAGGTTTAGGTTATCCTTTAATTGTATGCCTTGCATCCATCTAGCATCTTCAAAAGGATAATTCTTAAACTTAATAAGATATCATCGAATAGTCTTACCGCCTCTTAGTACCTTGTCTTCATGTCGGAGAATGGACTCGGGCTGCAGCACCTCCTCTTGGTTCTCGATCTCCGGTGGGTCTTCAATAGTTGGTTCTTGAGGTGGCTCTCCTTTGTAAGGCTTTAATAGGCTTACATGGAAAGCATTGTGTATGAGCCAATGATTGGGAAACTTGAGTTGATAGGCCATCTCATTGATAGGCCTAAGAATCTGGAAGGGACCATAGTACCTTTTTGCTAGTTTAGCATAGTACTTTTGGTGGCCCGTAGGATTCTTGCCCATCGTGTGCCTTAATCGAGCCTTGGGAAACTTTAATAAGACCCAACCATTTTCTTTAAAGGCTTGGGATCTTCTGTGCTTGTCAGCAGCAGCCTTTTGCCTTTGCTGTGAGTTAGAGATAGCATCCTTAATCTTTTAAAAAGATTCTTGTAGGTCTCGGCTATACTCATCTGCAGCGAAGATCTTCCCATGTACCTTAAGTAGCAAGGGACTTTTTTATCTTCCCTCAATTACCTCGAAAGGTGCTTTTCCCGTGGAAGTATGTACAGTGTTGTTGTAAGCATACTCCACTAAGGGTAAGCACTTCTCCCATTGGCATCTTTGATCTACTTCCGTTACATAGGCTTTTAGTAGACCAAGAATGGTTAGGTTAGCTATTTCACTTTGGCCATCCGTTTGTGGATGATAGGCCGAAGAGAAGTTTAGCCTTGTCCCTAAAGTCTCAAAGAGACCCTTCCAAAAATTATTGGTCATTCTAGGATCTCTATTTGACACTATGGACATTGGCAAGCCATGGTACTCAAAAATTTGTGAAATGAAGAGGGTTTCCATCTGATGGGCTTTGATAGTCTTTTTGACAGGTATAAAATGAGCTTGTTTACTGAACCTGTCTACTATCGTCCATATTCGCGTATTCCCATGGATAGACTTAGGTAATCCAAAGATAAAATCCATGGATATGCTCTCCCATGGCGAATTAGGGATTGGCAAGGGTTGAAGCAATCCAAGTTGCTTCCCTCTATCAAATTTTGTCTTTTGCCATACCACACATTTAGAAACATACTCTTGTATGTTCACTTTCATGGTAGGCCAATAGAGATATGTTTCAATTCCCTTTAAGGTAGACTGAATCCCTCTATGCCCCGCATAAGGTGGAGCATGAGATTCATACATTACTTTCTCACGTAGGGAGTTAGTAACGCATAGTCTATTGCCATAGAGAAGATAACCATCTTGTAAGGTAAATGGTTCTTCTTTCTTCCCTAATGCAAGGGATGAAATCTTATCTTTAAAATCGGGATCAATAGCGTACTCATCTATCATTGAAGATAGATCATTGTGAGTGGCTATGGAAACCGCATTCACTCTCGGTCGTCTTGAGAGTGCATCAGCTACTTGATTATGCTTGCCAGCAATGTGTGCAATATGAAAATGAAATTGCAAAAGGAAATTTGCCCACCTCATTTGTTTGTCGGAGAGCTTGGTTTGCGTCATGAAGTAATTAAGACTTTGGTGATCCGTTCACAGAATGAAAGGAGTCCCCCATAAATAGTGCTTCCATGACTCTAAGGCATGTAGAACTGCAAGGAGTTCCTTTTCATATATGCCTAGATCTTGCTCAACAGGGTCGAGCCTTCGACTCTCATAGCCTATGGCGTGCCCTTCTTGGAGCAAAACAGCTCCAAGGAAATCACCACAAGCATCAAATTGGACCTCAAATGGTTTTGAGAGATCCGGTAGTGTAAGCACAGGTTGAGAGATAAGCTTTTCTTTAAGCTTTTCGAAAGCATTGTTCTCCTTAGCAGACCATGTATACTTAACGTTTTTCTTTGTTAGGTCATGTAATGGTCCCTCAATTTGTGAGAACTTTTCTATGAAGCGTCTATAGTATGCACACATACCTATAAAGCTTCTTAGTTCATGAAGATTCCTTGGTTTAGGCCATCCTTTTATTACCTCTAACTTTGATGGATCCATTTGGATGCCATCTTGAGAGATAATGTGACCTAAACACTGAACCTCTTGCAAGAAAAATTCACTTTTCTTTCGATTAACATAAAGTTTAGTCTCTCTCAAAACTTGAAATATTACCTGGAGGTGTTGCTTGTGCTCGTCTAATGAATTAGAGTAGATGATAATATCATCAAAGAACACTCCAGTGAAACTTCTCCATCAAGCGGTTGAATGTGGCTGGTGCATTGGTCAAGCCAAAAGGCATGACAATGTACTCATAAAGACCAAATGTGGTGCGAAATGCGGTCTTTACAATATCTTGATCAACTATCCTTATTTGATGATAGCCACTTTTTAGGTCAATCCTATTGAAGTAGGTCGATCCTTGTAGCTTATCAAATAGGTCTTCTACCCGTGGAACGGGAAACCTATTCTTGATAGTGATCCTATTTAGTGTTCTATAGTCGACACACATGCGATATGTGCCGTCTTTCTTTTGCACTAATAGCACAGGTGAGCAAAATGGGGATGAGATAGGCCTAACCATGCCCTTCTCAACTAACTCATGCACTTGCCGCATAATCTCCTCTTGTTGAGCTTGAGAAACTCTATAAGGAGGTTTGTTAGGCGGTGAACTTCCTAGAAGAAGTTCGATTGCATGGTCATCATTACCTCGTTTAGGAGGTAGCTCACAAGGGATGTCATCAATAAAAACATCTTAAAACCCCTTGAGAAAATTGCATAACTCTAATTCCTTTTGGTTGCTTTTATTTTCTTTTGCTAAAGCATTAGGTTCATTTTGAGAATCTTTAACAAAAATCATGTACACTAAAATAGAGCTCTTTATTGACTTGTTGAAAGCTCGTGTATGTACAATGGGAATAGTGTTACCCATTTCCTTAGCATCTATATACATGTCTTTTTCCCCGAACTTAAAGGAGATTCTCCTTTCAGAAAATTTAACATCGGCAGCCAGGCGGTCAAACCATGGTGCCCCTAGGATTACATCCTCATGCTTGAGATGAGAGATAAAGAAGTCCTCTTTGTCCACATAGCCTTGGACATGAAGCCTTAATTTCCCGATTAAGGGAGTGACTGAAGCTTCTTGCCCCTTGAAGGCACTGTCTGCGGGTAGGACATCTCCCATCTCGTACGATTGTATGCCTAGCTTGGTGGCCAACTCTATAGATATAAAATTGTGAGTAGAACCAGGGTCAAAGAGAATAAAAGCATCATGTTCTCTTACCTTTCCCCAAGCATGGCATAGAGGAGATCCTTTGTGATGAGTTTGGTGAGTCTCCTCCTCTTGGATTTCAACCAAGGAAGCTCTAGGAGGATCTTGGCGGTTTTTCATTTGGAGACAAGCGCGGTACGCATGTCCTTGTTCGCCGCACTTGAAACACTGGTTATCCTTACGATAACGCTCAAGCTCTTCAGGAAAGAGTTTATTCTTACCTTTGTAAACTCCCTTCTCTTTATCTTTGTTGGAGTTGCCCTTAGGAGACTTTTGGACATTGTCCTTCCCCTGAGGCTCATTGGAACCCTTGTTTTCCGGGGGTTTATTATTTCTTTTAGCCCCCGTTTGGAAATTGATTCGAGAGGCCACCATAGTATGGTGTATTACCGCCGATATGGTGCGTGGCCTTTGGGAGTTGACATACTCCGCCATTTCTTCGGTTAAGCCCGCACAAAATTTTGTTCTCCAAAATCCAACTTTTTAAAGACAGTGGCTTTGAGTTGTAGGTCCCAAAACTTGTCTACATATTTGTGGATAGATTCATTGGGAGAGAGTTTTAAGCTTCGCCATTCGGTGAGTACTTTGTCTTTGGCATTGGTGGCCAAAAACTGCTTCATAATGGAAGCTCTTAAATCTTTTCATGTTCGTGGAGCTTCACCATTGGCTCGTAGGCTAGACCACCATTGCCTGGCGGACTTTTGAAAGTGCATAGCTACATGGCGTAGCTTAGAGGACTCCGTGAAGCCCTCATCTCCAAACGCCGCATCGAACTGTTGGATAAAGGCCAAGACTTTGTCCGTAGCACCAAAGGTGCCATTATAGGTAAGGAAAGAGATGCTCTTCCCTCCCTCTTTGAATTTCTTCAACTTGGACGACCTCTTCCATGCGGCGTAGGATTTCCTATGGCCTCTTCTTTTTTATGGTTCAAAGGTTGCACCATCACTTTCTTCAAAAGGTGGAGAAGAGGGTGACCTCTTTCTTGCCTTTTTCTTGTTTTGATCTTCGTCGTCTTCACCATAGCTTTCATAAGAGGAAGAGGATGAAGAAGATGGAGAAGAGGGTGTCCTCTTTCTCGCCTTTTTCTTCTCTTGCTTTTTATCATCCCTCTTTGAATTCTGGCGTGGAGAAGAGTGTGATGGTCTTCTCCGCTTTGGTGGTGATGGAGAGCGTTTAGCCCGCCGTCTTCGTGGAGCCATCTCCACCGAGGTGGCAGGAGACTCGCTTCTTTCTCGTTCCATCGGTGGAGGCTCTTGAGTTCTCCTTTGGGAAGGAGATGCATCATCAAGAAGTAAATTCTTGAGCCCTTCATATGGATTCCCTTCTTCTTCCCGAATCGGAGAGAGACCTATTTTGGGAGTCTCACAAGGAGGCTTCCTAGGTATTCTCTCGTCATGGTGATGAGCTTGGAGAATCCCGTGAGCACGAAGCTTCTGTTGCACTTCACTTTGGAGAGATGGATTGTCCATGGCTTGTTGAAGCCTAGAAACAAGATAGTTAACAAGCATTGAAGCATCATTAGTAGCTTGCTCATGAGCAAAATCAAAGTTATCAATATTAATTTCACTCTCTTTACTATTGTCAGCCATTCTAATAACTTTTAGGTGTACTTTGGCACTTCAAGCCCTAGTTGCTACTCCTCTTTACCCCTTTAGAAAAAGCACTCAAGCTATTGTACCCACGGCTCGAATACCATTAATTGCAAGGAATAGAAGAGAGGGTCTTTCGACCCCAAAAAAGCACCGGCTCCTGTCAAGCTTCTAATAGCTCAATAGTGGTTAAGCCGTAGGCAAGCCCCGTAGGACTCCACTATTAAGACCATAGCTCTCGACGGTGATGCCCCCTTAACTGCACGAAGGCAGGCGCACTGCAAGGCTGAAAAATCCCTATTCTACTTACTCACAGGCAATTAATAATACCAACCATTTATAGCTAGCTTAAGGACCTCCCTTCTTGAGCAAGAAAAGAGAAACCTTGTGCTCTGATACCAATGTAACATTTAATGGCCTACTAACTTATGTGTAGTGGAAATTAGCATGAACATAGTGGGCATTTCATTATAATAGATGCCTAATGAGAATTTCAAGAGTGCTTGGGTGGAGAGAGCAACAAAAAGCATAACACCTAGTTAGATATCATCAACAATACTTTCAAAAGAGAGAGAAATTAATTAAGCTATTGACAACAGTTGAGGGCCGGATTTGCATGGAGCCGGTCCCCCCTCCAAAAGGCTTTGTATTATGGTTTCTCCCATCAAGAGAGACATTGTACAATACAATTCTTTGTGTTCCTTCAAAACTAGCTAGTGCAATGAAGATGAAAGCTTCATGCACTAAGCAAAACACTTAACAAACACAACTTTAATTATCCCCATTCTCAGACCCAAGACCTCACACACCTTCGAAGATGGTGAGAGCTAGGAGGGTATGAGAGTAGATTGAGAGGAAGAAGGAGTATCTTACGAGAAATATGTACATCTCCTCACATAATCACTCATATTAGCATAGCTTTAGCTTAGTAATTAGCTTGGTAGAGGAGATGAGCATGCATTGAAGCTTGGCTCTTGGTTGGATTTGCATCCACATGCCAAGAGTGTGTTGATGTAGGCTTCTATCTCACAAGCTTGGAGTAGGTGATGAGCTCTCCATTAAAGCTTCGGAAGAGATAGTCTTCTTTGCTTCACACATAAACTGTGTGTGAGTGAGTGTGTGATAATTCCTTGCAAAAATCAGCCCCCTCTGTGTCTTGGGCAAGCCCTCTGGCTATTTGCTCTTGCTCCAGCCTCATTGGCCCTCCCCAAGTCAAGCCAATGACTATTAAGCAGCATAAGTGATAGCCTTTTGACATGTGTCCCCCTTTCCCCTTTTGTGACAGCTTTAGGTAATTTAATAATTAAACTAAACTCTCATTGGACCACTTTTCCTCTTGGCCAATAGGAATCAGGCAAGCCATTGGGCTCCTGAATGCTCATTGGACCCCTTGGGAGACTGCCCAATAGTCATCTAGGAGACCTAATTCTCATTGGTTCTTTTTATTAAGTGTTTTTAAATTAATTAAACTAGATTTACTCTACCCTAATTCTCATTGGTCCACCTCCAAGGCCATCCAATAGGAATTGGGCACACCTTGTGGGCATCTGGGCTAGGGAGCTGACATGTGTCCCTAATTCCCTTTGTGTAAAAGGAGGCCTGTGTGTGTGTGTGTGACTTTTTCTCTCATCCCCTAGAAGAAGGGCTCGCCCCCTCCCATGTAGGGATTGCAAAGACTTTTTAGTCACACACAAAGCATCCAATTTCCCCTAGGGTTGACCTTTGGACACAACCTTTGAATTTTGGAACCTTAGCATTTTGGAAGTCTTAATGGGCTGAACCTTAGGGTCTTTTTAGCCCATTGTTGCACATGGCTCTTTTGCAGATGGCCCCCCCTTTGGATCCCTATTTTCCCTCATTTGGATCCCTACTGTGGCCGGTCTACTAGCTTAACCAATATTCTAGCTTTTTCTCCCCTGGCACTTCGCCACATTAAATGATCAGTTTAATATGAAAATCATTTAGGAGAATTAGATATTGATTATTATGACAAGCTTAAACAGAAGTAAATCCAACAAATGACTCGATTCAAACCCACGACTAATGCCAACCCGATTACAACATAATGGGTCCTATTTATATGCCTTCGGAATTACTGTTGTAACTGTCGTGGTAATTACTGACTGATCCACTGTTTGTCTCACAAAAGCCGGTTCCCACCCAGTGAGACTGTCTTAGCCATCTACATCCTTTCCTCCTTTCTTGAATTTTGGTAAGATTCCAAAATTTTGAGAAAAAATCCACCGTCTGATTCGTCTGGAATGTTGCTCGTTGAGTGCTTGACACCCCTATAGATGTAATTCCATGGGCATCCAGCAAAAGTGGACTAAAAAAATACATCATCTGATTCTTCTAGAATTTTTCTCATTGAGTTTTGAACGCCCTTATAATTGTAATTCCAAGGGCCGTCAGCCAAATGACACCAACCTTTGAGTGGAAAACTTTAGCGCCACCTGTTGCGAAAACTGGTGGAAAAATCCACCTTCTGGTTCGAGGACTCAAAGTTTGTGCCAACTGAAAAGAAGGAAAAATCCTTGATCCAATTCTAAGATGGAACTACCTAGTATCCTTCCACTGAACCCGCTTCCGTTTACCCTTTGGTTTGGATGGCGTCTGAGAACTCCCAATGACTGCATTCTCCTTTTGAATGAGTCTATAAATGGCCTCCTGCTCAAGTTGATCCCGCCTTTCTGTGGTCATCTCCAATTTCATAAGGTGTGAGAGGATGATAGGTTTTGGTTTCAGGATCATAGAACGTGCGTCTGCCTTTGGTGATCCAAGTTCTGGTCGTTTAAGACAATGCGACGTTGTATGAATCCATCCTTCTGGGAGAGGCTGATTGGTTTCAATCCGAGCTTCAAAAAGAATCTCATCCATCTCTTTGTACTGTGGTCCTAGGCTTGGTTTAGTTGTAATGTCCTTTTCAGGCATTTTAGAGGACTCAACAGTGAGTTGCAGCAGCTGGTTGGTGATCTTAGTGAGGCCTCTTATCTGAATTTTCCACTCGCCCATACACAATTTGATCCTCTTTTATCTTCTGGAGCTCATTCAGTTGGAGAGCGTCGTCGAACAGTGTTTGCCAAGTTTTCCATTCCACAGTCGATCGCTCATACCAATCCTGAAGATCATCAGTAATCATGAAATATGTGAGCCGATGTTGAGGGTAAAGTGTTGGAAAAAATCTTGGCAACTGTGTCTCTCTTGCTGGTAAAGCATACAAGAGAACAGGGGAATCAGGCACAAATTCCAAGGAGTTAAGGAAGGCCTGGTTCTCTTGCTACATCATTTTTATTGTTACTCTAACCAGCTGAAACAGGCACCAAACAGTAGTTGCCTGTTCTCCTTGACATTCAAGTTTGAGGCCCTTGTTGGTGGCAGTATGATCCTCGAGAATGGTCTGCACCCTTTGATCCAGAACTCCCCTAGCAATCTACATTTTCACTAAGACCTCTTTCAATTGATTCCTGACATCCTTCATGCATTTATGTTGGTTTGTTTCCTAGCAGAAACTCTAATTCCATAGCCAGAGAGCGACAATCTGTAGTAGACTACCATTGCCAATGTGGATTGGTTACTCTCTCTTCAGCAGTTAGTATCTATTCAGGCACCCTTTTCAACAGCTGTATTATACTGGGAGGTGCAGGTAATTGGCAGGCCTCTTGATCATGGAAAGTAGCTGATTTCCAATGCTCAACCATTTCCCTAGCTCCGACATACAGTCTCACTGAAAGCGCTTCAGATTAGAGATAAGATCATCATCCTCCAGATACCGCCTGGTTATAGGAGCCTATTGATGTCTCAATCTCTTGTTCGGCATGATGAGCTGTAATGAATGTTGCTCATCACCTGCTAGTCCCTCAATCACAGCTTTTCCTTTCCCTTAACATCCCTGTTGTGTTGTGACTGTTGTGCCGGTGGATTCCCGGTGTTGCTTGGTTGTTGCTCTCCTAGCTGCTGATTACTCAACCGCTGCCCTTCATTTTGTTGGTCTTCCTATCACTGATTTCTTTCAGTTGTCCCTGTACCACCAGTACAGGTCCTGGAGGTGGAGGTGGATGAGAGGTATCATCATCATCATCATTATGCCCTCCCTTTGGTTCATCCTCCTCCTTCTCTGCTTCTCCTTCCTCCTTTTCCTCATCTTCTTCAATGGTAGTCTGTTGTTCAATGTAATCAAGAATAGCTTGACTTTTTAGAGCACTGTTATATTCAGTAACTTTATCCTGCAAATCACTCTACATCATCTCCATAAGAGACCTTAAGTTATCCATATCAAAAATAGCATTGCCTGCTGGATTTAAAATCTCAGACAGATTATTATAGATATATCTTTCTGTTAATGTGGCCTTCAAAGCATTGTGGCGGATTAGTAAAGATTTGAAATCAACTCGCTTCATTCTCAGCATGGTTTCGAACCTATCAGCAGCTCGTTGAGCTTCTGCCTTTTCTTCCCGCATAGTCTACATCTCAGACTCTACCTTAGCTAGCTTACTTTGTAACTGTTGAATGGTCCTATCTAAGTGAGCCTCAAGGAGAGTGTGGTGCAGGTTTCCGGCTGCTCTCCCTTGCTCCATTTTTTCAATCCTCTCCTCAGCCTCCCTTAATTCAGTCTTTACCTTAATTAGTTCATCTTGTGACCCTGCAACATCCAGCATTTGTCCCATACAATTCACAATAATATTCCATGATGATTGAATGATTACTGAATAGCCATCATTAACTGTTGCTGGGTCAGAATCAGTTGGCTCATAGACGAGCCATATAAGGTAATGCAACATAATCATATTTCTACAATAGGAGACGTCCCTTCAGTGGATGAGTCTGCAGCTGTTGTAACCTTTCTTTCTTTGCTAGCTGCTGCAAGGCTTCTTCACTGTATTTGATGGAAACTTTGCAAAGTGGATATGGAGAAGCTGGGCCTTTGCCCTTATCAACCTGGTCTGGTGACTGCTCAGGACTGGCCCTTCCTGACTGATCTTGTACAGTACTGGTGGTTACTGCAATCTGGCCAGCTGACTGGTTGATTCCACCAGTAGTGTGGTCAGTATGTTGTTCAGTCTGGCTAACTGCAGTCCTTTCAGTAGACATTGTTTTGACTTGACTTTCCAGCTGCTTCAAGAGAGCAGTGCTCTTAGTCAGTGTCATCCTGTGCTTCTTTGAGATGCCAGCTTCATCTTTTTTAGCCTTCCTTTTCAGTCTAGTGGGGGTTGTCTGATTTTCTGGCTCTTCTTCATCTGATGACAAGTTGATATTTTTGGATAGTGGAAAAGGCTTCTAACTATCGCTAGGGACGCTAGTCTTTCTGTTCAGTTGTTCTTGTCTTGGTTTTGGGTCACCGCCTGTGGCTTTTCGCCCGGTCGGTTTACACATTGTTAAAAAGGCTTCTAATGTTTTTCTGAAGATGAAGATTTGAACTATGACGTTTCAAAGTACCAAGCATCATACGCTCCAAGTTTTAAGTTACATACCATGTACCATGCACCAACTACAAGCATCATACGCTCCAAGTTTCAAGTTACGTACCATGTACCATGCACCAACTACAAGTATCAAGTTTCATTATGGAACCTGATACCAAACCCTAAATCAAATGCCAAATCTAACACTAACTAGTTTTCTTGGTTTCTATGTCAGGCTCTAGTATTAACAAGCTTTTGATTTTCATATTTTTTGTAAAGGTAGCAGATTTTTACGCTAAGTGTCAGATTCTACATACCTTGTATCAAATCAAGTACCAAGTTTCAAGTTGCAAGTACTAAGTACCAAATCAAGTACCAAGTACCAAGTACCTTATACCAAATCTAACACTAAAGAGGTTTTATTGTTTTCATGTTAATTTATTACAGTACCACAAAGTTACACCGACCAAATAGTACCATCGACCATGTACCAATTGCAAGTACGAAGTTTCATTATGGAACCTACAGCCAAATTAAATCCAAGTACCAAGTACCAAGTACCAAGTACCTTATACCAAATCTAACACTAAAGAGGTTTTATTGTTTTCATGTTAATTTATTACAGTACCACAAAGTTACACCGACCAATTAGTACCATGGACCATGTACCAATTGCAGGTACGAAGTTTCATTATGGAAGCTACAGCCAAATTAAAGCCAAGTACCAAGTATCGACACATGTACCAAGTCTTCTTTATTTTCATGTTAAACCCACATGTCCTGAGTTGTATGAAATAGGGACAAGTTTTTTTTTTGTCGTGGACTCTAGAAACGGTCCATCGGCGATCCGTTTCAGCTCTTGTGAGCCCACATGGAATGTCCATGTACCAATGAGGCATATGGGCAAGCTATACGGCTCGCTAAGAGCTCAAACAATGCGTCGATATATGGATCGTTCTCAAAGTCCTCGAGCAAAAAACGCTCAGAAACAATACATCGGTCAGTTGTTTGAGCTCTCGGCGAGTCCTATAGCTTGCCTGCATGTCTCTTTGGCACGTGGAAAAGCTATGTGAGCTCGCAAAATCTTAAATGGTTTGCCAATGGGTCGTTTCCAAAGTAGTCCGCGAGCGTTTTTTTGGTTGTGGACTTCAAAAATGGTCGATCGGTGAGCTTTAGCGCATGGAGCCCACGTGCCAATGAGTCATGTGAACAAGTTATACAGCTTGTTTGAACTTTGAGAATGGACCATTTGCAAGCCGTTTGAGCTTTTGTGAGCCCACATAGCTTGTCCACGTTCCAACGAGGCATTGGCAAGCTATATGGCTCATGAGATCTGAAGCGACTGGCCAATGGATCATTTTAGAAGTTCGCAAGAATTATTTCTGTTATACATCAAGAATGTTTTTCTTAAATGAACAAAGGAGACGATTTAGGACTTATAGCAACGTCTGCTACATGACCGAAATCATGGGTTTGAGATTTAATATTGGCTCGAGGGTCTGCTATTTAAGACTCTATGTATTTATTTCAATATATATTTTTAATAAACAAACATAATCGTCTATTTTTTATTTAATTTAAAGTTCTAACTTAAAAAATTAGCAAAAAGAGAGAGAGAGAGCTATTTACCATAATTCATCTTGAAGCCGAAATTGTAAATTTATATAGTTTACGTACGCACCAGTCCGACCAACGTCCGCACTACTATGCGGAATGCCAACAAATGTATGAGCAATGAGAGCATGCAATCACAAATGCAAGAACACCGACACGAGAGAGAGAGAGAGAGAGTTAGAGTTTGTGGGTGTGTGTGTTCCACTCGAGAGCTAGAGTTTGTATGTGTGTGTAGAAGAGCTAGAGAGAGAGAGAGAGAGAGCACTACCAGCTAGATTGTTGTATGTACTATGTGTGTGTGAGAGAGAGAGGGAGCGGAGAGAGATCACTTATGAAACATGCACGTCATATAGTCATTGCACGTTCAAAGCGTCGCTGATGTGATATTTTAAAAAAAAAAACAATTCGTCGCTTAAGCATCTCGTCGCTTATGCTATGCGTCCCTTATTCCATGCATTTTTCCACGCGCCACTTATGAGGCGCAAAGTAAACGTCTTATTTTTGTTCCTTATGCGACGGTTACTCGTCGCTATAGCCCTCGTTAAATGCCTCGTTTATGCGACATACAATAGCGACGGCTATAGCGACGCCTTTTTCCCTCGTCAATGCGATGATAATTCATCGTTGTAGCCGTCGCTATAGGGGAGCAAATGTAGTAGTGTCCCAGAGTTGGAGTAGAGCCTTAGCTTGCTCAGTAAACACATAGCACTGAATTTTGTCGTGCGGGATGAGTGGAAGAGTTGCCTTTGTAGCAGTAATAAGGGCTTCAGTTTCCTCGATAGTCTCCTGCATCTTTTTTGACAGTTTCCTCGTACCCATGCACCGTGAAGATGATGAAGCAGGTCAAGAAGAAGATGACTTACTTGATTTTTCAAAATTGTATCCAGGTGTGGCTGGCAAAATTAGTCGACAGTCCACGGTCTCCTCAGAGGATGAGATTTGCGGTTGCAGTGAAGTCAAAGCTCGGCAATGGCGATGGACAATAGGAGGTAATCATCACTCAGGGGATTTGCGAGAAAAAACACCTACTTGCCTTACTGTTATACGTGTTCGTGTCATAAAAGCTACACCACTTACCGTTCCTAGACTTCTGTGCACCACAATTGACGTGGCAGACATGCATTGGACAAGACTTTCACCCGTCATTGAAATGATTACCATTGATATTCTATCTGGCCATTGGTCCCCTAAAAACTAATAACTTTGTCCCCACTATTCTGGTCCTGGTATAAGTCTTGCTTGGGCGCACTGGTACTAGTCTGAAACTGGTTCTGGAACTAGAACTGGCTGCACATGAAAAAGTCCCAAGATAGTTGATTCTAGAATTTCTTGGTCTTCAGCGCCCAGATCCTCAGTACCCTGTTCCTGGAAAGGCTCTCTAGCCTCTGAATAGTAGAGCTTGATTTTAGCTCCATTATACACCCCTGGTAGCAGTAATCCAGATAGGTCTTTCAGTCTTATCGTACCATTGGAGAAAACCCAGTCCACTTTGAATGGTCCTGCCCAGGCTATCTTTAGATTGGGCTTCTTAGGACCCAATCTAGACTGATATAGGAGTACAAGATCCCCTTTCTCAAACTCCCTGACCTTAATCCTTCGGTCATGCCAGTGTTTCCTTCTTTGCTAAACAATCTCCTATTCTAGCATAGCCCATTGCCTTAGTTCATCTAACTGGGTAAGCTCCTCCAGTCGCTTCTTAAGATTGTGATTAAAATCTAACCCATATTCTACGGCCATTATAAGACTTGGAATAACAAACTGCATAGGGACAACAACTTCAATGCCATAGACCATTCTAAATGGTGTTAATCCTGTAGTGACCTTATAAGCTGTTGTGTATGCCCATAAAGTAGTCTGAAGCTTCAAATCCCACTGGTCTATATTTTTTTGCACAATCTTAGTGAGAATAGTCTTAATGGTCTTGTTACTTCTTTCGGCCTTTCCATTGCATCTAGGATAATATGGTGTGGATTTTTGATGCTTGACTGAAAGCATATCCACAAGGATATCCATAGTCTCATTGATGAAGTGTGTCCCTTGATCCAACACAATCTCCACAGGACGGCCATAGCAACAGATAATATTCTCGAATAGACATCAGATATCAATGTTCGCCACCACAAACCAGCCTGCAGAATATTCTTGTAAGTAACATCAGTAGAAAAGTGTCCACCAGATTCTCCATTATGCACCTCTGAGATAACTTGTATTCTCCCTTCCATATAAGGCACATCGGCAAAGAATACCATCAACACCTAATCTGTAGAGTGAGCCCCAATGATGGTAAACTTTAAGGTTTTGATACCCAGAGCCTTCTTCTGGTTTTTCTTCCAGTCATCTAGGAAACCTTCGTGAGAAAGAAACTGATATACTTGAATCATATAATTCATGATCAATTGATTCTATCACTTCTAGCTGAAATAATTTAGCATCCATTGGTTCGTCTCGTAAAGACAATTCAGAATAGCCCTCCGTACTCCTAGAGAGGAAATCAGTGCCACAGTGGTTCTTGCTAGCTTTGTGGAAAATTCAAAATTCAAATTCCATAAGGACCATCATCCATTGTATTAGCCTGCCTTGAATAATGACTTTATTAATCAAGAATAATAGGGCCTGATGATCCACATAGAAATGAAACAATTTGCCTAGCAAATAATGTCTGAATTTCGCAGCATTGAAAACCATCCCTAGAGATTTTGGTTCAGTGGTTTTATAACCTTGTTTGGATGACTGAATCTGCGATCAGTAAATTAGATCGGATAGTGAGTCCTTCCAACTGGCTAGGCTATTGTCACCCCCATCCCCAGCCCCGAAACATCCACATGTACATGGAAGATAACAACCCAATTTGGTTTTCGAAGGACTGGTTTAATGATAATGGCACTTTTTAAGTTCTAGAAACTTTCCTCACACTCAGCAGTCCAATTGAACTTACTGGTTTTCTTTGTGATATCACACAGTGGTAAAGCTTGGGAGGCAAATTTATGCACAAATCTTATGTAAAAGTTAGTATATCCCAGGAAAGAACTTAGCTTAGATGCATTCCGGTGCGCCTTGGCCTACTGAATGCACTGGATCTTGTTGTTGGCCATTTCTATTTCATTGCGGGATACCACATGTCCCAGTAACTGTCTTTTCCGGACTAGGAAAACAGATTTAAATGGATTCAGACAAATCCGCTTCTCCTGACATTGCTTAAAAACCATTTCCAAGAATAGTAAATGTTGTTCCTCAATTGAATATATAGTGAAATCATCCATGAATATGGTGAGGAACTGATGAAGAAAATCATTGAATATCTCCATCATACACCACTGAAAAGTGGTTGGTGCATTGCATAGGCCAAATGGCGTTATCAGGTACATAAATGCTCCCCACTCTGTAATGAAAGTGGTCTTCCCCCGGTCCTCAGGAGCAATTTGTAATTGGCTTTAGCCACTATATCCATCCATAAAACTGTACATCTCATACCCTACAATATCATCAAGCAACATATCTGTGAAGGGTAATGGAAATGGATCCTTGATGATTTGAGCGTTGAGTTTCCTATAATCTACAAATACTCTCAACTTCCCATTCTTCTTGGGAACAACTACAATAGGAAACAATCAATCGCTACTGGCTACTTCAGTGATGAACCCAGCTTTGAGAAGGTTTTCAATCTCCTGCTTGACCTTCTTAGCATAATTGGGATTCATTCGGTACCGTTGCAGTCTTACTGGCCTGGCATTTGGCTTCAATGGTATCCTGTGCTTTCAAATCAATGTGTTCTCAGGCTAAGACATCTTTGTAATGTTTGAACATTCTATGTGCTTTATCCTTCATCGTAGGGTTGAGATGTTTGCTAACTTTGATCATTCTAGGGTTGTCTTCAGAGCTTAGATTCCATTCCTCAATCTCTTGATTAGCTGGGAGTAACCAGTTGAGCCCATCGTCTTTTCTCTTGGTTGACTCTTCGATGTAATCCCAAGACGGCCCCTTGATTTTCAAATCACTGTTCTGATTTGCCATGTCCTCCCTAGAATGTGTTGGCTCCTCTGGCGTGTTGGATTCAATTGATCCTTTCGGCCTTCAATTTAACTAAATTGATCGTTCTCCTGAATTGAGTTCAATAAACCGGTCTGGAAACTGATTCTTCTGTTTGTCAGCTTGCTCCTTGTTCAGTAGAACTGCATTGAGGTCAATATTTGCTAATTAAGGGAAAAATATTTAGAGCTGCTAACATCTTTTCAATCTTCTTGATCTTTTACTTCTGGCATAGTTCCTTAGGTCTCAGCTCCTTTCTCTAGATTCTAGTGTTGTTGGTCTGAATTTGGATTCTACCACTGGCCCCTTGTAGAGTCAGAGTTTGATTAGCATAGTCGTGAATAGCTTGTGCTATTTGCAACCATGGGCGCCCTAGTAGCATTCCATATGCTCCTTGCACCTTGAGAACTAGAAAACTGGTCTTGAACTTCTCCTTGCCCACTCGTATTGGCATATTTTTTATCATACCGGTGGCTTTCACTACTCAATGATCCGCCATCCGCACTTTTAAAGGTGTTGGCTTCAGGTTTTTTATGCCCATCCTCTGCTGAAGATGTACTCCCATGATGTTTACTCTTGCTCCTCCATCCAGAATGACACTTGAAAGTGGTTCCCATTTTTTACGAGCTTTATAATCTACCTAAATTAGCAGCACTTCATCATCTCTGACAATCGTCTAGTCAACTATCCGGGCCTCCCTTCGTTGTCTGATGAATTTCGCTGCTTCAGGCAAAGTTCTTCTAATGTCTTCCAGCTCCACAGTGAGTTTCTGGATTCTGTCACAGAGTTTTACAGGAATTTTCTCCTTCTCATGATCAGAGTTGTTGTCGGAGCTTGAAGATCTCGTAATATCTTCACAATGCCATTCCTTCATTTTAGT
The DNA here is from genome assembly GCF_014529385.1 of Adiantum capillus-veneris. Lineage (NCBI taxonomy): Eukaryota > Viridiplantae > Streptophyta > Polypodiopsida > Polypodiales > Pteridaceae > Adiantum > Adiantum capillus-veneris. The sequence continues at coordinate 161,023,684 of NC_140942.1, forward strand.
GCTTTCAGCTCCTCTATCAGTTCCAAACTATTCAATCATCCCTTGTATTGCAGCCAACATGGTCTCAGGTGTGCTAGGCTTTGACTAATCTGTCTCAGTAGATTGGGTTGGTATCTTCTGAATGACCGGTGCTTCAGAACTCTCTGGCTGCTCTGGCTGCTTCTTGGATAAATCCTCTGTGATTTTTGCCGCTAGTTCTCTCTGCTCCTGCCATTCATCAACCACCTTTTCTTTACCATTGGCCTTCCATATCTCTCTCTGTTGAGCCCATTTTCTGCTTCCAGTAGTGACTGGTTTTTCTGGAATCACTGGGATTTCCTCAATCACTACTCCTTTGCTTCGTGTAACTGCTCGTACTGGAACTAGCTTTGGTACCTTCGTCTCAGTAGCCGTTGTCCCGGGTGTGGCTGGACATCGAGCCACAAAATGCCTATACTTTCCACAAGTATAGCAATTCAAACTTCGGCTTTAAAAATTACCACACCCCCGGCCCCGATCAATACCCTCTTGGTATCTGCCGCTCCCTGGACCAGTATTATTGGTACCTGGCTTCTCCTCCTAAGAAGCGTTGGTAGTTTCCACTCTTACTGGTTCGGCATTGGTAAATGCCACCATTGACAAGCCTTTGCCTTTTTTGAAATGGTGAATCCTAATGCCACAGTTATTCCATAAATTTCCATAGGCTTTACAATAGGTACGCTGTGGGCACTCATTGGAAACATGGTCTTTAGACTTACATTTTGAACATCAAGTCTCCATTCTTCTCACCGGTTGTCTGGTCTGGCTAATCTCAGTAATTTGCCGATCCATCTCTTCAATCTTCCTAGCCCAAGACCCCTTGTTAGGCTTATCGTTGGTCTTCTCATCAGAACTACTGGAAATTCCACTTGAATTAGAGGCATCAGTAGAAGGACTACTACTACTGGACCTCCTCTTCCTATGGCCCTTTTCCTTCTTAGCTTGTTGTTCCAGCTTCAGGGCTCGCTGCACCAAATCATTGAATTTCTTCGTCGGTGCTCGTACCTCTTGCTCCCTAAGCTTCTTGCTACGAAATCCATTCAAGAACCATGCTCGTAGTTTCTTTTCCGATGGTGATTCCTGCAGTTGCCTTGTCAGCTCCTTGATTTTCTCAACAGCTTTGGATTGACAATTTCCTCTACTTAATCTTATCCATTTCAGAAAGAATATCTTCATCACCTCTGTTGTCGAAATACTCCAGTCTGAAGGCTTTAAGTAGTTTATTATAGGATCGGAGTTGGCAAGCCGAGTAATGGTAGTACCACTTCCTCGCTGCCTCCTTTAGCGTTTGCGAAAAGTATTCACCCCAGTCATCCTCATCAATATTTTTCAACTCTACATACTGCTCAAAATATTGGATGTGAACATCCGGATCATCCTCTCCCCCTTTGAACATAGGAAAAGAGATTTTCGACGAGAATGTGTAATCATGACGATCACCGTTGGTCCGTCCTCTTCTCATCTTGGAGTCCAGACACCTCTTTGGGGTTTCCTTACAGTTGTATGTATCTGCATCCCCAATTACTATCTTCCTCTGTCTCAATTTTTGTGTCCTCCCTAGCTTGTCTACTCGAAGTATTGCGATTTCCTTTACTGCCTTTGGCACCCTCGTCTCCCTGCCTGGACCGTGACCTTTTAGCCTTGTGTGCTTCCCTTTCTGCCCTTCTGCGTCTGGATTGACTAGAATGCTGTGAGTCCTGCGCCTCATCAGCCTGACTGTGCTCCTCCTGAGCCTTGGTGTCAATCACCATCTCATGCTTGGGGTAAGAGTCTCTTTCTGACTCCTGAAGAATAGGTCAACATGGTAGGATGGTTTCCTGCCACAAATGGTTTTGGGTGCCATTACTGCAGCTGAGAAACTTCCAACTGGGAGATGATTTTTCTAGTCAACGAGCAACAGGTCTAGCCACTATGATCGCCAAAATGGAACTGGAGCTGATGTCTTTAGATAGATGATTCCAGGGTTAGAAGTTTACAGCTATGGGTGATGTGTTAGTTCAAGTAGTAGACTGGAAAAGGAAATAGAAACTAAACTAGAATACTTCTACTGATATGAGGAACAGACTGAAGTACTGAGAATGATATTCGGATTTAGATTCAGATTTAGATTCAGATTTAGAGAGAGAATGAGTACAGAGTATGTATGACTGAAGTACATTGGCTGCTGTATTTAGATTTACAAGTGAAAGTTTACAGATAAAGATGTTGTAGCTCAAGAACAGCTCAAGACTAAGGATTATGAATCAACAGCTTAAACAGAAGTACAACTGACAAATGACTCGATTCAAGCCCACAACTAATGCCAACCCAATTACAATGTAATGGGTCCTATTTATATGCCTTGGTAATTACTGTGGTAATTTCCATGGTAATTACTGATTGATCCACTGTTCGTCTCACAGGAGCCGGTTCCCACCGAGTGAGACTGTCTTAGCCATCTACAACATCCATTTCCAATTTGGCCAAGGACAAAATTCAGTGCTGGTAGAAGTCAAAGACCCCTCGCACAAAGCATATCTGCAATATGAATTGAAAGTGTTGGAATCGGCTGCCCTCCTTATGATCACTCCAGATGAGGTGGTAAAAAAAACCTCAAGCATGAGATGATTGCCCTGCCACTAATGTGGCAAGAGGCTTCTCAAGGCATTTGTTGCATACACACTCAGACTAGTCCATGTGTGGAGTAACAAGACTCTCTCTCTCCGTCTCAAGCTTTAAAAGAAAGCTTATCATCACCTAATTCAAACTTGTGAGAAGGGAGGCCTACACCAACAACTCTGGGCTTTGTGATGACAATCCAACCAAGAGACAAGCTTCAATGCATGCTCATCTCCTCTACCATGCTAATTACTAAGCTAAGCTATGCTAATATGAGTGATTATGTGAGGAGATGTACATATTTCTCGTAACACTACTCCTTCCTCTCAATCTACTCTCATACCCCGCTAGCTCTCACCATCTTCAAAGGTGTGTGAGGTCTTGGATCTGAGACCGTGAGGGAATTGATGTTGTGTTTATAAGTGTTTTTCTTAGTGTTTGAAGTTTCCATCTTCATTGCACTAGCTAGTATTGAAGGAACACAAAGAATTGTATTGTAAAATGTCTCTCTTGATGGGAGAAACCATAATACAAATCCTTTTGGAGGGGAAACTGGATCCATGTAAAAACTGTTTTCAATAGCTTCATTCTCTCTTTTGAAATATTGTTCAGGCTATCTAACTAGGTGTTATACTTTTTGTTGCTCTCTCCGCCCAAGCACTCTTGGTATTCTCATTAGTAATCTATTCTAATGAAATGCTCACTATGTTCATTGGCTATTTTCCGCTACACACAAGTTACTAGGCCATTAAATGTTACACTTCTTGTCTGACATGGGTGATGCCTACTTGGTAATGAAGCTTGTGACACTATCCTTGCAAGACAATGTGGCTATGTGGTGTAGTTGAGAGCAGTGAGGTTCTTGATTGTGGTTTAGTTGGCCTTCCAGAGTGTTGTATGTGTAGAATGGTCTCAGCCTGACAAGCTAAAGATATTTCCTCCGAGTGCCTATCGTGTCATCCGTGTCCTCAATTGACCTTATGTTGATCTAGGTAGTGTTTGCATGCACGTCATGGGTGTGTGAGTCGCTCCCCGTCCAACAAAAGATGTCAAGGACATACTGATTATGAGATGCAGATAGAATCATTGAATGAAGGGATTCACACCCTTGGGTTGGCATTCGAGATAGGCCGGAGTCCTGTCTGAATATCGGTCCCAAGTGGAGGGATACCTACAGATAGATCTATGTCACTCCCTGGAACTGGCTGGAGGACTGAGGGAGGTGAGTAGGGTCGAGTCTAGGTATGGCCCTCACAAGCGGTATCAGAGCAGTACCCCCTTGGGTTGGCATTCGAGATAGACCGGAGTCTTGTCTGAGTGTCGGTCCCAAGTGGGAGGGATACTTCCAGATAGATCTACTCCATTCCCTGGAACGGTCTGGAGGACTGAGGGAGGTGAGTAGGGTCAAGTCTGGGTATGGCCCTCACAAGTGGTATCAGAATCTATTTCTGAATCTTGGACCTCAGAATTTAGAATTTTGGCTAGCATACTGAAGGTTTTTATGGGTTGGTACAATGTTCAAAAGAGTTGAAAGTTTCCTTTAAAGCATACAAAATTCTTGAGTAATCCATGGAAAGCACCGTTTAATAAGTGTATGTATGCTCGATAGATCAATGTCCACAGTACATTGCATAGTGCTTCTTTCTTGCTTGACCTTAAGTATCAAAACATGGACTACAATGCTAGACAAAGGTTTGATTGGATACTTTTATGCTATGGCCATCAATTCCTATAGCAATGTAGATAATCAAGCTCAAGCCATGTTTGACTTGACAAAGTATATCTTAAAGTATAGAATCTTTACAAACCATAGTGGGAAATTTATGTGGTTCAAGGTGGTGCCTATGCAAGCAAGGTATATGTTCTATCCTTTCTGTGAATGCAAATCTCAGGCACAATGCATTTATCCAATTTCAATCTCCCCTTGCAAATAGAGGTGTCTGACACACCGAGCCATGATTCCTTAACCATCTTTGCGGACACGTCTTTATCAACGTCCTTCATTGCTTAGCATTATTTGGTGCAACTCAAAGGTCTGGGTAGCAGGAGTTGCCAACACCAACAAATAATTTTATGGATTTGGTACAACGAGCACTAAAAATGGAACAGCCCCGGGGAGCTCACCTAATAAAAATGTAACCTATCACGTGAGCTCGACAAAAGGGTGTTTAAAGTTCTTGAAGCTAAGGAAAATATATATACAAAAGGGAATTATTTTTTCAAATTTGAAAAAAACTTACAGATTTTAAAAGAAAAGGGTACTTTATATTCTTGACAAAATTCACAAATAAGGGGTTTTACAAACATGTCTTGAACGCACGTGATTTGGTAGTTTTACACATAGTGAACCTCCCGAGGGAAGAGCAAGCTAAGAAGGAGAAAAGAAAGGGTACCTCAAGCTCCAGTGAGTCCACGGACACCTTGGATACCAATTCCAGTTCTTCAAAAGAAACCAAATCGAAGAAAAGGTCGGGATGGTCAAAGAAGATTGAAGAGTTGTCTAAGTAGATCTCTGAGATTTTAGGTACCAATCAATCAGTGGGGAAAGCAAAAATATGGTGCACCAAGTGTAAGTCCAAAAATCAACAGGACTAATGAACACATCCAATGCAATTACTGCCAAGATTTTGGACACCTTTGGAATAATTGTAAAATTAGAATGCATGACTTCAGAGAAGGGAAGGATGTATCCATGATAGCATTAACCAATACAGAGGCACCAAAGCCAGAAATGTAGAACACAGCCAATAGGAGTAATGAGGCTAGCAGAGGTAGAGTCTGAGGTAGAGAAAGAGGAGAGTTTGGTCAGAGGAACTATAGCTACTATACTTGTGGCAAGTACGGGTATTTTGCAGCCAGTGTCCGGAAGCCCCAAAGGCAAAACCAAGACTACAAGTGAAGGCTCCGGAACTAGTGCCAGTAATAGCTATTACAAGAAATTTGGGGTTGATAATAAAAGAACTACATGAAGAACGAGTGGAACTAGCATGCAGTGGAAGCACAAATCAAAGCTAGGAAAAATAGAGGGAAAATCTAGAAGGCAAAAGGTAAGGCAAAGAAAGTGGATCAGTGGTAGGAATAAACAATTCAGGCCACCTAGATTGTAGAGAAACTGGAGCAAATGATGCTGCAAAAAACTGAAGGTTCAGAAGCCCGCGCTATCTGAAAGCTGATGCCCACAATTCCAAAAGAGTTAATTGAAGGCAAACACGAAGATGACACAAATAATAATAGAAAGATGGACAATGAAGTACATCAGGTCAAGACAAAAATCAAAGTTGTGGCTATGGATCAAGATGTAGATTGTGCTCAAAGTCAAGCTGATCATCCCAATCAAGATCCACCAACAAGGAAACGGATGATAAGAACATGGCACTGTGAGAATAGTTGTTTTGAAGGGAAATCATTCAGTACAAGGTGCCTACATTATTTCTAGGTAGACCTTGATTAAGGAGTTCTCAAGCCGTAAATAATTATGCAAACAAAACACTAACAATTTAGGGGCCGGGTAAGTAAATCTAGATACAAACAAATAACACTTCCAGCTGGAGAAGGGATTTCCAACCAAAGGAGCCGTGTCAAAAGTATGGCACAAGAAAATCTTGATCTGAATGCAGTAGTGTTAGACCAAGAGAAGGTGGAGGAACAACAACAGTAATACCCTTAAAAAAATTTGAAAACCAATGAGGGGACTAGACTAGTAACCCTGGACACACTGCTGGAAGAAGACCAAGGAAGTGAGTCCCAAACTTCTGAAGAAGAGGTACAATAGGAGACAACTGAAGACTAATATTGGATGACCAGGAATATATAATATTGATCAACACATATATGAACAAGGCAGTAACACTCACGCTTCATCTAGACCAAAGGACGAGTACGCTGTCAGAATTTGGACTGAGAATGATGTTGAATCCATGGCCAAAAGGAAAGGCAAAACACTAAACTTGTTGATTCTCGATGATCAAGAGATTAAGGAGTGGAATCTAGGATCCGAGTCACATCCAAAAATGGTGAAAATTAACAAACATCTGATAAAAGAAATTAAATATAAAGCCAAGGAACTATTCTAGAAATACAAAGATGTGTTTGCATGGGAGCACACAAATTTGAAAAGAGTATATCTGGAGGTATGTCAGTACATGATTCCTTTGAAACCAGATGCTTGACCGATACGGTTAAAACAATACAGAATGAATCCTAACTATGCTAAGAAGGTTTAGGAGGAAATTGATAACCTTTTGAAGGCGGGGTTCATCACAGAGGTGACGAGCAGTTATTGGTTGTTTCCTATTGTAGTGGTATCAAAGAAGAATGGGAAATTGAGGGTCTGCATAGATTATACAAAGTTGAATGCTCAGCGGACCATTAAGACCCCATTTCCACTACCATTCACTGACATGATGTTGGATGAGTTTGGTGGCCGCTAGATGTATAGTTTCCTTGACAAGTACAGTGGCTACAACCAGCTTAGGATTGCACTTGAAGATAGAGCCAGGACCACGTTCATCACTCAATGAGGAGGTTTCGTGTACTCATTAAAGCCTTTCCGATTTTGTAATTCTTCGATGACATTTCAGAGGTGTATGATGGAAATCCTTAGTGAATTCCTACACAAATTCTTGGCCATATTTGTGGATGACTCAATTATTGTCTACTCATTTGAAAAGATGAACCTACTATTTTTGGAGATGGTTTTTCAAAGATGCCAAAAAAAGAGAATATGCCTGAACCCATTTAAATCCTTTTTATGGTATGGAAAGGTCAGTTATCATGGCATGTGGTATGCAAAAATGGGATAGAGATGGCTGTTGACAAAATCAAGACCAACAAAAGTCCCATCTTCGATGAATCTGTCAAAACTAAGCAGCTTTCTGGGATGTATTAACTTATATAGGAGGTTTATGCATATGTTTGCAACAAAACTTCCATTCCTTTAGATCAATTAACCTAGAAGGGAGTAAAGTTTGCATGGGTTGATGAGTGCAAGGCCAATTCCCTATCCCTTAAGCGTGCGGTCAGTACAAAGCCGATCTTGCAACAAGTGAACTGGGAAGTGTTTTTTCATGTCCATGTGGACGCATCTGGAATGGTGATGGGAGCAATTCTCGATCAGCTAGATGGGAGGACAATCTGAGGTTTAGCAAGGCAGAGCAAGGATACTCGACCACTGAGAGAGAAGCACTGGGAATGGTATTTAGTGCAACAAAGTTTGGGCACTAAATGCCATTCCCAGGACACTTTTCAACAGAGATAACCTATAGAAAATTTTTGTAAGCAGGATTATGGTGGTAGAGTGTGATGGCAGATGTGAGATCTTTCTGTAAGGCTTGTGATATATGCCAGAGGATAGGAAGACCTACATCATCTGACATGACACCTATGACCATTATTCAACCACTGGGAGTATTCATGAAATGGGATTTGGATTTTATAGGGCCATTCAAGAAGATCACTGCAAGGAAGAATAAGTATATAGTCATTGCCACTTGTTATGTTAGCAAATGGGTGGAAGCGAAGGCACTCCCAAATAACATTACCAAGTCAATGCCCTGGTTCATCTACGAGCATATCATATGCCGATTTGGCTACCCACTGAAGATAGTTTTAGACCAAGGAGCTCATTTTATAAATAATACTATCCGTATCCTTACTGAAATATTTTTAGTGAACCATAAAAAATCTATGCCATATCATCCTAGATGCAATGGTTTGGTAGAAAGTAGAAACAAGACCATCAAGGCAATTCTAGCCAAGATTGTATATAAAGAGCATCATGCCTGGGATGAGAAAGTTCAGATAGCACTATGGGCTTACCGAATGGCGTACAAGGTCACTACTGGTATGATACCATTTAGACTGGTATATGGAATAGAATAAGTAGTGCCTTTAGAATTTGCAGTTCCTTATCTCAAATTGGCCATAGAACATGATCTAGACTTCAATTAAAATATGAAGAAAATACTGGATGAGCTCATAAAGCTAGATGAAATCAGGCAATAAGCTATATTGGAACAAAAGGTAGTTCAACAGAAGAGAAAACACTGGCATTATTACTGCCCCTCATTCTACTACCCAAGAAAGGCAGTAAGAAATCCCTTACACAAGATTCATTCACAAAATCTATCAAACATGGCATTTCAATACACAAACAGGAATCCAAAAATAGTCAAGAACTTGAAATTTTGATTCATGGCTGAAATGCAATTACACACAGGATCCGAATCTATTGATGCACAGAGCCTTCAGCCTCTTCCATATATGAGATTCTCATAGATTGCTCCTCTTCCCATGAAGATACCAATAGTTACAACTTTTAGGTTCCTAAAAGTTTCCCAGTATCCAAAACCAAGAATTAAGGTATAGACTTGAGTGTGTACATTAAATTAATGTCCATAGCATAAGAAGGTACGCCCAAAACACCATTTAACACTTGGCACAGTTCGATCGTAGAAAGTTTTTCCTAGCAAAAACTTTTGACTCGACACCCACATATCCCTTATTGTAGAAAAAATCTATGCTAGTAACTATATAGAGTGCAAAGTGAGGTTCCTAAAACTAAGTCCAAGATTCTCAAACTACACACTACATAATCACTAAACACCACCAATTTTTCCCCCAAAGGATAACATTGATACCCCAAAACATTGTGCACCAACACACCATCAAAAGTGAATTACAAGTGCACCATTTATTGGTAACATGCTAGGGCTGGGAACCCAATAAGTAAATCACCAACGATGAAATATCATAAAAAACAAACTTATAGAACCAAAGCTCAATGATCAAGTTTTTACTCCACCAAAATTCAACAAAAATAGCCAAATTTAGGTTCAGAATTCCAATCATCCTGAAATTGTAACTCCTAAAATTTGCATTCTTGAATTTCAAAAATCTTTGCAGATCTGAAAATCAACAAATATATCATCGAAACAACTTTTCTAGTAAGCAAATTGCTTCCAAGAATCATGAAAGATGTGATCCAAATACTCCACAAACATCTCCTCTTCCATATCCATCATTCTCGGCAAATAAAACTCAAAACCATCCTCTCTTTGCAATTCAGTCATTCTTCTCATCAAAAACTACAACTTTAGCAAGAAAAACATCCAAAACATCAAATCCCTTTGGAATCCACATGCATTTTGAAAAATTAGATTCAAAACATAATTCATCTCCGGATCATCGTTTTGAAAAATCTGATCCAAACAATATGTGAGTGACAATATTGAATCATGAAAACCAACATCTTGCATCTGCAAAATTTGATTTTCAGACTCAAAATTCAAGAATTTTGAAAAAATCATTGATGGCGCTTCATCAATCGCTTCAGACACTTCAAGATTCAGAGCATCTACCACTTTAAGCTCATTAACCATTATCACATGCTTGCAAACCATCAAACATTGCTTCTTCAATGCCTTGGAAGAAGATTAGAATCAACTCTAGACTCCACATTCTCAAAAACAAGCTTTCCTTGATCTTTCTAACTCAAGTCAGTCAAAAAATAGCCAACTTGATCTTTGCTTTTTGCATCCCGCTTCAAATTTCTTTACAAAGTAGCAAACTCTCCTCTTCTTCAAGTAATTCCAGGTTTACAGGTTCATTTTTAAATTCATGTATAGATTGAGTTTCAGACTCCTCTTCAAAAAGACTAAAGAAAGATTCAAGGTAGAATGCAAACTTTACACCTGTGAGAAACTGTCTCTTGTGAACATCTTCGACATCTTTGCATATAGTGAAACTTTAAAACCTTATTTAGACTGAATATGCCAAAACAATTGATTTTCTTAAAAATCCTAATTCAAGAAACACCCAAATTTGATTTGCTTCTTCATCAAATTGATATAAGTTTAAGCTCAAAAATAACAATGTGAATTCATGTACACAAGACAAAGGAAACAAAAAATTGGTTTGCTCGTACTCTTTCTTGAAAATATCACAAAACTCACTTTTTGTCTAGGATTTGCTCCATCTCGCAAGATATTTTTTAAATGAAGCAGCCTCACAAGCACCTTCCATCTTCTCACACCCCATTAACACTCCAAAGAATTGTGCAATTGCCTCCTTCATTTCAAGCTGCATTGTTTGAATTTCAAGAAAAAACACCCAATTTTTTATTTGAGAGATCATCCATTTCCGCCTCAAAACGGTTACACAATCACTTTGCATCACATCATGAAGAAAAAATCCCAAAAGAAATCCAATTTGCATGAAAGAGCACTTAAAAGAATCATCAAGAATCTAAAAACTTTCACATTGTTTATCTTGCATTTGTAACAACTTCCTCTTCTCAAGAGAATACTTCATCAGATCATAAGGAGCCAAGCTAGCAATCTTGCCATCACATTGATTGAAGGACTTCAAAACTTCAAGCAAGAACAATAAAGGGTTCTAAATATAAGCATCCAAATGAAGTATCAATAAAAACATGTATCCACCAAGATTCTTTCCAAATGAGAGACAATTTAGATCAGCAAACTCCACTCCAAGTCAAATATTCAAGGAAATAGCTTGCATATGGACCACATCCTAAAAGTTTATTATGTAGCACCATAGCTCTTCTTGAAGAATCGTGATAAAAACAAAATGCTTCCAAGTACCACAACTGGTATCATTTACCATGAACACATAGAACCATTGAGAGATAATGAGATCATCATCATCTCCTTTATTCACAAAATCACATAGAAAGATAGAATCATCTTCAGGAAAAACCACTTAATGATCATCAAGAACTTGTAAAACACTTGCGTAATCATCAATCAAAAGCATCTCCTTACCATCATAAACTACATTGCCAACATTGACATCAGGAACTTGGTATAAATCCAAGGAAACTGAACTTCCTTGGAAAAATATGAACTTCCAATCTCCTTGACTAAGTTTGTAAAAGCACCAACATCATAAAGGTCATTCAAGACAACATCATCATTTAGAACATCATCCATAACATGAAGGTTTGAAGAAGACTCCATATTCACAATTTGGGTAAGTTTGAAGTTTCAAATCCTGAAGTTGATTATCCTTCTCCAAAATAACTTGCTTAAGAGCATCATGAACTTCATAACAATAAGAAAAATGCAAGTCAAATTCATCTCTAACCTAAGAACACTCCATCCTCAATAATGCCTTCACTCCTAAAGATCTTGGAAACTGCTTCATTTGCCGCAACCATATTTGAATACCTCTCATTCTCCAACTCTAACAAGAGGTTGTTGATCATCTTTGCTTAACAACAAGACTTTGAAGTTCAGCAAATTCAAGAAAACAAATTCTTTGCAAATCAATATTTTTTTGTTGAGAGAATTTCATCATGGAACTTTGCAAATCAGGGCCTTTGGTAGCAAAACTTGCAACTCAGGGACCTGAAATTCAAGATCCTTGTCTTCACAACCTGAATAACTCATATTCAATCTTTGAAATTGGCTTTTAGTCTGCAAGACTTCAAAAAACACTTCTCCATCAATATAAACACCTTCCCGACTATCGCTTGTGGGATAATCCTTATCAAGATACATCAAAAATTGATTCATCACATCATCCTCATCATCAATACACAACATGTATTCATTCATCTTTATCTCTTTCACTTCATTACACTGTGATTTGATTTCTCCCTTAATTTCACCCTCTTCAAGATTGATGTCCAATGTTGGTATGTGGGTTTGTATGGGATATTGGTGGACTTCTCTGGTTTACCTTACTTGCATTCCATTCTTCTCAATTGCCAATTATTCTTTTGGGTAACTCTCCTTCTCTTCATGCAAAGAGGCGAGTCTCTTTAATGTGAGGTTTGGGGAAAGTTGGCAATCATGTTGGCTCTTGAGTTGCTCCTAACTTCCTCCATCATCTTTTGGACTTGATCTCCCTCACTTTGAACATATCTTCTTCTTCTACAACTTTAATCCCTTATTAAAGAACATCAAAATTAGCTTGAAAATTTTCAGGTGCTAAAAATCAGATTTTGGCCTTGAAATTTCAAGTTTGGAAACCGTGGGTGCCTAAAAATTTGGATAACTAAAAAATTAAAACTTGAGGCTGTTTTAGGTCTAAAACAATAATAGGTTGTTAAAAACACCATTGAGAATCATCTCACTAAGGTAATCATTGAACTCGTCTCCATACTGATCTAAAATACCTTCAATCGCTTCTTGCAACTTTGATATCCTTCTTGTCGTGCAGCATAGCATCCTCTTCTTGCCGACATGACTATTATGCCACTTGTGTGTGTTGAACGGGAAGTCTCACACACCCATGAAGTGCATGCAAACACTACCTAGATCAACATAATGTCAATCGAGGACACAGATGACACGATAGGCACACGGAGGAAATCTCTTTAGCTTGTCAAGCTGAGACCATCCTACACATACAACGCTCTTGGAAGGCCAACTAAACCACAATCAAGAACCTCACTGCTCTCAACTACACCACCTAGCCACATACACACATACGGAAGGTAACTCACCTAATCATGCCACATTCATACGAAACTTAAGGAACACCATTCCCTCACTAGGATACACCTGTCCCTAAGCTTCTACACTCAAAACCCTCACTCAAAACCCGTCTGCGGAAAACGCGTAGGATGTGAGAGCTGAATTTTGAAAGTTCCCGAAACTAAAATTTATGAGTACCTATCCGTAGCTTATGTCTCCACGATTCTATAGACTACTAGCACGCAAAAAATAGACATCGTTTCATACACTTACGGCCACAAGTAGCTCGTAGATGCGTCGGTGTGTGCGCTTCGTCTCGCATGGAATGCTTGGCGTTGTCGCGTAGCTCTCCTCGAGCCTATAGCAATGGTGCAGTCGGATCTCCAATGCGTTGAGCGAGCCGGGCGTAGCGAGAGGATGAAGCTCACGCTCACTCTCTTTCTCTCTCACACACAGTAGACAGCAGCGTAAAGTTTGATTATGAAAAAGTCTTCTTTACAAAATGACCTAAGTACCTTATATACTAAGGCTACCTTAGGTATAACCAAAAATGGGGTTGAAAGGGTCAAATGGCTTTGTATTTACAATCTGGAAGTGCCATTGCACCCCGGCTTCTGAAACTAGAATAACTACTCATTACAAATGACGTTTATAGCCATAATCCGCAGCATTTCATAACTCGCAAAAGATAAGACTTTGGTACGAAACTTGAGTTATGTTGTGTTGTTGACCCAGCGGTCAACAGTGTGCATCATCAAGAACTTAGAAAACCAATCTAGATCCTCTTGAGCATTCACATATGTCCTGATGACATGATGCATCCTAAAATCATTGCATGATCTCATACAATTCTCTGCACAACTTTGGCATGTAATACCTACCTCCTCTTTTTGACAAAGTTTACACATGTAAGGACATTGCTTTGCACAATGCCCATGTTTGTGGCAAACAGAGCACTTCTTCTTCTTCTTCTTACCCATTGATTAGAAATCAAAGAAATAGAGACAAATAGTATCACCATACAATTATAAACCGAATCTTCCTCCATACAACGGCACTTTTCTAAAAACTTCATAAAATCAGGAATCTGAAATTTTTGAAATTGCTTGCAAAATGTTCAAAGACTAGAGATTGTTTTGAACTGCCCAAAAACTATCTAAAAATTTGAATTCTCTAAAACAATATCAAAAAATTGAAATTTTGAAGAAAATCAGAGTTTTTGAAATTCCTTGAATCTCAAAATTTCCCTGAGTGGCTAAAAACGCTCTAAAAATCTGAAAATGCCTTGAAAATTTTGGAAACGCTTGCAATTTTAAAAATGACATGAAAAGAAAGAGGGTTTTCTCTTCTTGTCTACAACATTCTACTTCATCAAAATCCTCCCTAAGAACAGCATCGATTCATGCATAGAGACACCATTGAAAGGCTCGAACCAAGCCACACTCAACATGTGTTATTGTCCCTCATTCTAATACCCATGAAAAGCAGTAAGAAATCCCATACACAAGATTCATTCACACAATCCCTCAAACATGGCATTTCAGTACACAAACAAGAATCCAAAAACAATTAAGAACTTGTATTTTTGAATGCAACTACACACAAAATCCTAATCTGCTGTTACACAGAGCTTTCAGCCTCCCTCGTACACAAGATTCCCATATATTGCTCCTCTTTCCATGAAGAGACCAATAGTTACAACGTTCAGGGTCCTGAAAACTACCCAATACCAAAAAATGGGAATTAAGGTGTAGACTTCAGTGTCTACATTAAAGTAATGTCCATAGCATAAGAAGGTACGTCCAAAACACCATTTAACAGGCATGACAAGCAAATTAAGATCAAGAAATTTAGGAAAGAAGATCTGTGTTACTATATCAGTCCAGATTGGGACCAAAGAAGCCAAACTTGAAGATCGCATGGGAGGGGTCATGCGATCTTCAATTCTCCAATTATGGTATGGTATGACTAATAGATCTATCTGGATTACTGCTACCTGGAGTTTACAATGGGTCTAAGATCAAGCTGTACTATGCTGCATCAAATGGTATCCCAGCAAATGAAGTAGCACCAAAATCACATTTTGAAGATAACACATTGAATGTATTCTTCGTACGGACAGAACCGTTTCTACAAAGGACTCTAGAGGATCTGAGCAATCAACACCACGTCATAATTTTAAGTCACATCAACTGGACTTAAGGCGCGATTATCTATCTGAACATATATATGTGACATGCCAAACATTCAAGAAGCCATCATAGGTAGATAGCCTGTCAATACTTATTAATAAGACAAGCCAATGCATGCTTGACACATCACAAACGATGGGTATACTTATGAGGCAAAAGAAGCGTGAACAAGTTATGGTGCGTATAAGGGATCATCAAGTGATCTTTTTATGTCCACTCCACAGATTTCATAGGACAAATCCATAAGAAAGAAATCCAATGCCATGCGTAGAGAATGCAATGCAACAATGGCAACGCTATAGGAAATTGTGGACCAAAGTCGAGAAAAAAGAGATAGGCAAGAACAACAGTCCACCCCAGAAGATATTCCCTCATACCAACCAATGGGGAAATACATTTTCCAAGAATGAGAATAAGCTCTTCTGTAGAAATGGAGAATGATGGTGGGACTAGAGGCAACACGACTTCTTGCTGACACCAACATTATGGTCCAAGTAGCCATAACTTTCAACGCAGACAAGGGCACTGTCACAATCAATGACAGAGAACTTTAGATAATGGTCACAATAATTTCACACATTCTAAAGTTGCTTGTCAACTTGAAATGACAACCTTGTAGCCCTAAAGCTGTGACATGTCTTAGACTGCAAAACACAAGATCCAGCAACAACTATTCAAAGCGTGGTATGTATGGCAGGTACTATAATGGGCTACATGCATTAATGTCAAGTACAGGGATGTGATAATTAAAGAAACCCTTAATGCACCAGACCATGTGCCAGGGGGCACATCAGCTGTAGAGTAGAAGACTAGAGCCATTGTACCTCAAAGCAAGAAGCAATAAATCGAGCAAACTCAACATAGTTCATCAGAGCAGGTCCAAAAGAGGAGGGATTTATGGGAGAAACAAAAACTTAAGACGCGGGAAAGTTTTTTGGCAAGGGCGGCAAGGGAAGCTGAGAACCCCTTGCAAGATGCACAACCAAGGGCCACATTTGCTATAGCCATCAAACTCTAGATGAGCCCAATCAAAGAAGAGGAAGCTCAAAGAGAACCGGAGGTATCTCAAGAGCAACCTCTTGAACCCCAGGAATAACACCCTCAACCTCAGTGAGACACATCAGTGGCTACAGTGGTCAAGACCAGGAAGTAGGACAGACTCTAGATGCTACATCAAAAGCCGATGCTTGGAGATCTTGAAATTGAGGCTATTGGGAATCAAGCGGTGCCATATTCAACACCAGTCTTGATATTCATACCACACATGATCAGAGCCGAAGCAATAATAGATGGATGTATTACTACCATTTAGAGAAACTGAAATACAATTGTGAGTGTTGTTGGTGAGATGATGGAAGCAAATGTCATCTTACAAGATGATCAGATTACCAGACTAAAGAGATAAAGGGAGCAAGAACGGGTTTCTACAACACAATGGACTGTTTAAAATAAAACACTCAAACACGAGCTGATATCTGAAGCAACAAAGGTATTTGGACAAGGGGAAGAGATTAAGAATCTCAAAACCCAAGTTGAGAAAGTGCGGGCTCTAAATCAAACACTGGCAATCCAAAATAGGAAACTGCTTAGTCAAACGATAGCACAAACTATAGTGGTATATCAATAGGCATCTACAACCAACAATACGAATATGGTCAACATAGAGATGCAATCTTGGACAGATACATCTACCAATCGTTGATCAATATATATATATCAAATGGGGAGGGCAAATTGGTTTTAAATCTAGACGATCTCCAGAAGCTGGTGGACAAAATCAAAGAGGATCTGGCTGATGAAAAGGCTAAGAAGTATACGAAATCTTTAGCTAATCAGATAATGATAGAGCACTTCGGTGCCAATTCAGAGGAACACGGGGAGGATGATGATGAGGAAGACCAAGATGATGATGGTGCAAGGCCTTCCCGATCAGATCCAAGTATTCTAATGGTGCAAGGCCTTCAGGATCAAAGCCAAGGATGATATTGATGGTGCACAAGATTGGTATGAGCAATCCAAGGCTCTCTAGGTGGCATGGAAATTAATACTTAATGACATTGAAAAGAAGCCGTAGTCTCTAAGTTGAAGGAGGACTTAATCAACTTTAGAGCCTCAATGAAGCAGTGGAGGGATCAAACAAGACTACTCATCCAACACACAAACGAACTACTCTAGTTGTCGGTGGAGGCTTCTAAGATCTCAGAAAAAGAACTAGCAAAAACATCCAAACCCCAGCTCAGGGAAATGGACAATATAATGTTTGAGGCCAGAATAAAAGCTAACAATCCATATCTATCGGGATGGATACACACAGCCTCTATCTATCACAAGTTGCCTAGAACTAGACTCACACGAGGGAAGAAGTCAATATATATATCACAAGAAATTTTTAGTGTTTTCCCACTTGAAATCACCATATGGTATACCACATTCCCATGGTTTATCCCGCTAAATGCCAAATTCCCTTAAGTGGATCTTTGTGGGAATAAAACATTCCCAAGGGGAAATAGGTTTTTCCCTCATGGGATTTATTTCGATCAATGTGGGAAAATATATGAAATTGGGAAAGTCTAAATGGGATAAATATTCCCGCATTCTCAAGTGGGAATTTGGGAGTCTCCAAGGTTTTTCCCGGGGTGAATCTTTTTCCCATGAGGGAATTAATCCCAGAAATGTAACATTTAACAAGAAGCTAGTATCGTGGCTGATCGCCCACATCAACCAGGGGAGAGGACACATTTGAATTGGGCTGCCTGGGATTGAGGGCCTAGTTCTTCCATGCAGACGTTTCACGAGACTCATATGCTAGATGGTAGTTTTGTGGCTGAGCACTATGTCATTGGCCATGGGTCGACTAACCAACTGTTTGAGATTGATGTTACCATTCCTCTGCAGTGGGATGATATCATGATAGGTACAGTTCAAATGCCTTCACATTGTGGTTGGGATGGGCTTTTTGATCAAGATATCGTCCTGTTAGTTCACCTAGAGACCGTGTTGTTCCTAGCATCCACCCAATGCAATGTACCCTAGGTTTAATATAACAATTCATCTTTGTCTCTCTCTCTCTCTCTCTTTCTCTCTCTCTCTCTCTCTCTCTCTCTCTCTCTCTCTCTCTCTCTCTCTCTCTCTCTCTCTCTCTCTCTCTCTCTCTCTCTCTCTCTCTCTCTCTCTCTCTCTCTCATCTTTTCAACCAATTGGTGTGCAATCTTCTCTTTAGTAAGCCTCTTCTTTTTGTTACACAAAATCAAGGCAACCTTATTTATACCCTATGGGTTATGAAATTATTGCCTTCTTGTATGTCAACACACCATCCTCAGCATACCAACTTGATCCTTTTAAACAAATATGTCAATAAAGTCAGTCTTTCAACTATAACTTGCTACATGTCTTTACATACACTTTTAAAAATTATATTAGTTGACTTGCAGATAATCTAATTCATATGTGTCAACTACAGTGGATCAAAACAACACAATATAGATTTGATGATGCAATTCCTCAAGGTGAAGCCTGGAAAACTCATAAAGGCCACCAGCCTTATAGTGCTTGTATGATTCTCTTACTCATTTATAGATCTCTTAATGACATGGTGGACTTATGCGACTGATTTGGAGCTCATGCTGTGTAATACTCCAGGGAAAAACAAGGAAGAGGATCTTTCCCGTCTCCAAATAGAGAACATAAAACTTCTTCCACCAGAGAATATAAAAAAAGATGGTAATCCTTGTCAAAAAGCTGAAACCTTTGAAAAAGATGAAACACACCATTCACAATCAGTTAACTCAGTATTTGCACATTGTACCGCTCAATGCAAATCATTCATTCATTCAACCCCCTTAATAGGAAGAATACAATCAGCTAACATTAATTCCTCATTCCAATCAATATTCAATGGATGCCTCGGTTAACTAGAGACATTAATGTAGAGTACACCAAAACTCATAACTATGGCAAGCGCTCTGATAGACACAAGGTCTTCACACTAAACAGTTTGTTGGGAGGACATGAAAAGCTGGAACAATCTCCTTCTAAGTAACACCATATAGACCCAAAATCCTCAATCTAGAATACCAATGTCATTGGGTAAAATCCTTAGCAATTGTGAGGGAGAAAACTAGAAAGACCCCTTCATTCTTGACCGCACACAAGCAAACACATAGTCAACAAAGCAATAGAGAAAGATTGGTCCAGATCACATAGATTTGCGTTGCAAAGAGTGTCAAAAACAACAAAAGGACATTGCATCGACCATACCATAACAGCTACCAAAAGAAGGATAAAACAAGAGCCCTGCATAGATTGTCTGAAAACAACTCTAACAGACAACAAAGCACCCCTATAAGGAAGACATGCATCAGCGAGTAAACAATGGTAGCATACATCATTTTCCACTGTTTCAGTGAGGTAATAAAACTCGTCTTTGTGGTTGTCTGCAATAAAGGTATTGAACTTCTCCTCCCATGCTTGCAATTTGATCACCTTTCTGTCCCATGTCACATTTGTCAAACAATATGTAACTAGTTTTGTTATTGATTTCAATTATATCAAAAAACCAGCATAAAGAAGAGTGTAGTAAACTCATTTTTGGGAGCCATACTAAATCTTTAATCAGTTTTTGTATTCCAAAACTAAGGAAACAACTTCATGAAGGAAACAGTTTGCAGCTCATCAAACCTCAGAATTTTGTAGACATTTTTTATTAGAAAAATCCTAAGATACATTAACCAGCATTGTGAATCAAAAAGATGAGACATGATGTAGTGTAGCTCAAAACGATGCTAAAGTTGCCGGCTGTGCAAAGTTATAGAGTGTGTAAGTTATGCACTCAGGTGTTTGCCATATAAAAATCGTAGACGGGTGCAGTGCTTGGTGCAGAAGCTTTGAAGAGTGCAAAGAATGTCCTCAAGTATAACCTTTATCATGTCCTCCCCTAGAGGGCAAGCCAAAAACAGTATGTACATACTAGCTTTGTAGAGTTGGCATCCATACAACATTATATGGGTCACATCCGAGTACTCATTGAGGTAGCCGCTACTCAAAGTCCTACCATACAGCCAAAAACACAATCAAATGCCAATCTAGATTACTAAAAAAACTAAAAAACAACAAAAATCAGAGTGTGATATTGATTGAGATTAGAAGAAATTAATACAAATTTCAAACCCAATAAAAAAACAAACATAACAAAAGGAAGAGAGCATTACTAGAGGTCTAGCCCACCCAAGTTTGGCTCTCCACATCCACATTTCAATTGAGGTGGCTGTCAAAAGCTTTCGTTAGTGATATCTTTTCGTAACGAAGATTGAATGCATAGCGTGCACATTTACAAAGGTGGGACAACTCAAATTCAAGCTCACAAAACTCATTGACCAACTACCTCATGAGAAGTATGCTAGGAAGAAGTACCCTCATCCGCTCTATCCTAAAAGAAGACATGAACAAAGTTAGAATATTGACATGAAAGGAGAAAAGTAGAAAAGGGTGAAAACATTTCAAGACGAAGAATAACCTCTGTAGAGCTTGGAAGCACAATAACTATAAATTTCCAATCTAGCCAAAAAATTTCAAATTCTTCGTGATCCAACCCAAAAAGAAGGGATTTTCTATTATGCTCATCAACTTCCACAATAAAAGCTTCATTCGACAATCATGTGAGGACACAATGACATGGTCACCTGGCTCAAGTGACGGTGGAACATCACCTGGCTGCCCTCTTTGCACCAATATCCCTCGAACCTTATGCCCACTAACTTCATACATTATCTCCATGTCATTCATAGGAGAACTTAACCAGAAACATTTATGCTTTAGCCAAGCAAGAGGTCGCACCATGTCCTTACAATTACTCCTCTCACTTGTGGGTACAAGAGGCATCCCTGTTACCTCGTCCATGATGAAAATTCTTTGAACCAAAGATTCCACAACCATAAATAGCTGAAGTTCTCCTTCTTGTTCATGAAGAAACATTTTCTTCAAACGTCCTCTATGAAAAACTTCAGGCTGCTCGCATGTCTGAGATAGCTTGTCTAGAAAAACCACATAATCACATTGTGCATACTTACATCCATGCAAAAAAAGCCTTGAAGTAGTTAACACCCATAGCATTTACATTCTCCAAAGTAATCAAAGGTGCGTCCTTCCACTTGTAAACGGTTAGCAATGACTCCCTCTCATGTGCACTAAGAATAAAAAACTTCTTCTCCTTTCCAGCAACAATAAGACCCTTGTTATCTACCAAGCCTTTGCAGCTACTTGGGAGGAGCCTAGAACATGCATTCCATACATCCTTGGCTTTCTCTTCTGACGATGCTAGCAAAATACATTTCTCATGCCAATCAACACAATCTGTAGGAGCATCTCGATCTCCATGTGCCTCTGGAAAAACCAAGAAGGAATGCACAAAATACTTATCTATATCAAAGCATCGCGCCCCATCCTTCTCAACATTGACTTGTGTTATTGGTGGGTACACTCAAGTAGCCCGAAACACATCTCTCAAAAGAGAAGCACCGAAAACAATCGTGAGACCCATGTCTCAATATGTCATTAAGAATTTCACTATTAGCTAAGAAAACCCACAAACCTAATAAGATACATACATTTGAGAATGATGCAATTTTCACAATAGCTTGAAAATGACTCATACCTGCAACATGTTCCAGAGGCGAGCTATTTGGACCCTCCCACTCCTCCGACAAGATGCACCATTAAAGAAAAAGATATCGACAAAATCTTATGGCATCTTGGGTCCATCCCTTCTCTCTCATACACCAAAAAAAAAAAAGTGAAATATCAATAAGAATCTTTCCAGGAACTACATCCTCTTGGAGATCCCATGACCACATTAAGGATGTGCGATAGACACCATTGGATGAATTTTTGAAAATTCTCTTCTTTGAATAACTTGTACTGTCGAGAAGGATGTCGTGGCCATCGTCCACTATTCAAAATATTCTTCGAAATTGACCTCTCCACCTGTTTCACAGCCTTATCAATATCTTCTTTCATGGATGTAGAAGCCATTGACACCAATTTGCTTATGTATTTTTGAAACAGGTTAAGAGAAAATATGTGCATGGAATCATAGAACAAGTCTCGAGAAATGTCAAAACCATATAAGTGATAGAGTCTCCACAGTCTAGACTCCACGGACAATCCTCCTTTTCTCAAGGTGTTTTCCTTTTCCTTCTTTGTGATACATCTTTTCGACTTTTTAATGCTACTCCGTATCTTCTCCACATGCCTCCTCTTTGGAGGATACCTACCTTGCTACTTGTTTGCATCATACACATAGCGGTCACCCACAAGTGTTTCCTTTGCCTTGTGTTGCCTACAAAAACTCATGCCTCCATCTTTAACTTGCCCAAGTTTACATTGAGCAGGGTGACCTCCCAAGCATAGCATGATCATTCTTCTTAATGTGACTCTCCCATCTTGTATTTTGTCACTGATATCATTGGAAGAATATGCATAATGCATATCAAAACCCTCCACATAAGATCTTTCAAGATCTAAAAGTAAGGGATGTAAGAATGCATTAAGTATATCATTATGCTTTGTCTCCAAGTCTCTGTGCGAGAGAGGCAAAAACAATACAGGTAAAGATCCCAATATTGATCCTTTTCCCCCATTCATGACCACTATTTCAACTACGGCACTATCTTTCATTGTTGTAGAAGCGGCTTGGAAGCCATCCCAATGTAGCATGAGAGAAAAATTCCGAGGATCCCCCTTCACAACACAAAAAGAAAGAAAATGTAAGTTGACTACATCGAGAAAAAGGCATAGAGTGTGAATCCACCATATATCATAGACATTATACCTATATCATCTTTCTCTTGGCATGAACTTCTTTACAACATTTTGTGCATGTAAATTGATACTCTTCATTTGGCTCAGTCCATACGAGCTCTGGACTAGACTCCTTAGGAAACGTCCTATAAGCTTGCTTGCAAAGATCATTATTACATATCGCAGGTGCTTCCCAATACCGTTCCGGGTTCCAAAAGTCTTGATAGACTCTCGTCTTTTCCCCGTCCCAAAATTCGTTGACATGTGAAGGATAGTCACATGCCTTCTTATCCAACCATTTTCCTCTTTCCCTCCACATGGCTAGAAAGTCATGGAAAAATGTCTCACTAGCACACAAGAGCCGAAGTTGATCCAAAAAAGAGATGTATTGAAACGAAATCATATCTTTCCTAGGCTTTTGACATTGTTGGCATTGCTCGCAACACTCTTTGCAATCACGTACCAAAGATGATGGATTGTCTTCGATACTAAAACCACATTTTATAATTGTACCCTCATACGCATCCTCTGGGCTAGGTGCAAAAACTTGAGGATCATGGGACACATGGTCGGTGCCAACACAAAGCTTCCACTCTTGAGGAGTCACCATGCACATCCCTGTGTACATTTGCAATAGCTAAGAGAAGTTGCATGGAGTGCTCTTACCCCCCAATTGTCCATTCCA
Organism: Adiantum capillus-veneris; assembly: GCF_014529385.1. Lineage (NCBI taxonomy): Eukaryota > Viridiplantae > Streptophyta > Polypodiopsida > Polypodiales > Pteridaceae > Adiantum > Adiantum capillus-veneris. The sequence continues at coordinate 161,047,413 of NC_140942.1, forward strand.
ATTGCTCGGCTTGTGAACTAGGAGGGATGCAAGAGACCTTTCTTGAGAGGTCCTATTTTCTTTCTTCCGTGCATTCACATTCAATCCATCAAATAGAATATTCAAAAGCTCATCTTGAAATTTCAAAGATGTGCAGGGTTGGTCACATAATGATTGGATGTGTATGACACAATCTAGTATGTACCAATCCAATTTCTCGTCATGCAACGCTCTAGAACGTACTCGGTGGGAATGACCCAGAGAATGAAGCATACTGATCCATGTATAATTGTCCACTGGAAAATTCATCAGAACTACTTTTAGGCATGGCATCACAAAAACTTCATAAACACTTTTACTAGTAAAAAGACTTGTCTCCCTTCCAACATAACGTATACAAGTGTTGAATGCCTAGAAAAGAAAATGTTCTATTATACATTCGTAGGCCATCACGAGGCGGTCAAAGTGATGCATCATATACCTAGCTAGTCCCAAGCCTCGACAACGTTTCAAAAAACCATTATGGAAAACAATCTCAAAACAGAAATGCATTACTTTCCACAAGAGCTAATTCGTGAAAGGAGAAAAGCCGAGAGATCCACCCCATTGACATCGGTTGCAAACAATTTACAATTGAAACTTGTACATCCTCACGAAACACAATTTCAAAGAGGGGGTGAGAGATTTAGAATTCTGACCTGTGCTTGCAAGTTGCAACCGAGAAAATGCAGGCGTATTAGTCTGATGAGGGGCGGGTGCACTTGTGATGCACAATAAATTAGGTGTTTGTAGCTGTCAAGCCAGAAGATGATTGTGCTTGTAATCAGAAGTAGTACATCTTCAGAATTTCAAATCTTTCTCAGCTTGTGCTTCAACTAGAAGATAACTGGGTTTGTAATCAAAGTTAGTGTACGCGTTGTGAGTCTTGAGAGTATTCAAGTTGCCCGCTTCCTGCGCATCTGAACCCTCGTGAAGCATTGTAGCAAGCCCAGGTAGCGACTCAACGAGAGTATTCAAGCTACCCGTTTCTTGTGTATCCGAACCCTCGTGCAGTAGTGTAGCAATCCCAGGTAGCGACTCAACGAGCGAAACCTACAGAAGGAGTGCTCCCGGCCACTCAATGAGAGAAAACCTGTGCACTTGGCCAAAAATTCACTCTCAATTTCATAATCCAAGTTTCACACCTTTAGGGCAAAGTTTAAGCTATTACATCAGACAATAGAACGTCCCAAGTCCATACTCCAATTTGTGGTCGTGTCACTTATAAATTGTTGGCAATTTTCAATATTTTTTCAAAAATATTTGAAGGCCTATGAAAATGCATGCCTTGCCTGGAAGAAATTATGAGGATAGGAAAGCATGCGTACTCTGCTAGAATAATTGCAGACGCGTCACTTGAATCGTGAATAATTGTAGACGCATCATCTCATCATTTTGTGATAGCCAATATGTGCTCATGATTAGTCTACCTTTGCATAGCCAATCACGATGTTATGTACCCAGATAACTAAGTGGAGGTGTCATCTAAACCATGTAAAGCCAAGGCCCGAGGAACATTACAGTTGCAGACCCATATCATAGTAAGAATACTAAGAAGTCAAAGATAATATGAGGGCACTACACGATTAGTGTAGATATGCCTCATGCATGTATGCAATGCAACTAGAACGTCATGGTGATTATGAGACACCCAATGCATTATGAGATATGAGGCCGCTTCCATTGTTTGTTTAGTGTGGGGCTACGTCTCCGGATCATATATATTAGCTCCCTCTATGATAATGACCAAGGACATTTCCACAACTCATATCATAGCAAGAATACTAAGAAGTCAAAGATAATATGAGGGCACTACAAGATTAGTGTAGACATGTCTCATGCATGTATGAAGTGCAAATAACATGTCATGGTGATAATACCTAGATAGTATTGCTTCCAGAGGCACGGGATCTATAATATCAAGATGTGGAAAAATATGAGGGTGGGAGAGATATTCTAGATATAGCTCATACAAAGTAATCTATCTCGCGCTTATTACCTTATGTATGCATAGCCCACCCATGATGATGGCGCCATAAATATGATGGTAGATGTGGGGACCGGATTGCCTCCCTTTACAATAAAAGCTCAAGGTTAATCCCTAGATGATATTGCTTGAGATGTGGGACAATATCTTGAAGATATACTAGCATGACAAAAAGACAAAGATAACTTTAGGCGACAGAAATAAGCATGCTACTCTGCTAGAATAATTGCAAACGTGTCACTTTGAATCATGAATCTCATCTCAGCATTTTGTGCATGATAGCCAGTATGTGCTTATGATTTAGCCTACCTTTGCATAGCCAATCATGATGTTATGTCCTAAGGGTGTTTGCCTTATTGTACATGCTTCCTCTTTGTAATTGGAAAATATTTATAACTCGAACAAATTATTTATAACTCGAAGAAAATAAAAAATGTGAGATACACATCTATTTCCCGAGATAATTAAGAGGATTTGTCATCTTAGCCACGTAAAGCCAAGGCCAGAGGAGCAATATTACATATGTAGACACCCAATGTATTATGAGATATGAGACCGCTTCCATTGTTTGTTTAGAGAGGGGTTGTGTCTCCGGATTAGATATATTAGCTCCCTCTATGATAATGACCAAGGACATTTCCACAACCCATCATAACAAGAATACTAAGAAGTCAAAGATAATATGAGGGCACTACAAGATTAGTGTAGACATGTCTCATGCATGTATGCATTGCAAATAACAAGTGATGGTGATAATACCTAGATAGTATTGCTTGCAGAGGCGCGGGATCTATAATATCAAGATGTGGAAAAATATGAGGGTGGGAGAGATATTCTAGATATAACTCATACAAGGTAATCTATCTCTTGCTTGTTACCTTATGCATGCATAGCCATCCCTTTTGATATACTACCAGCTGTCCCTCCCAGGTTTCTCACAGAGGAGGAGATTGATTGAAGAACGGGACATAGGGTGCCTATGAGAGACTTTGTGTGATGTCATTGTCTATTTAGTTGTTTGGTATTTTCTTTAGTTTTTTCCATGCCAATATATGGATCATATGATCATGATGATGTACATCTCATAGGTATTTTAGGCCCTTTCCTCACATTACATACATTTCATTCATCTCTCCCTCTCTCAAAAAACGCAGCCATTTTTTGACCTAGTAGACAGCAGTCCACTCTTTTGATCATAACTTCTTCATCCGAACTCCGATTTGGGTGATCTATAGCCTCAATCGAAGAGCACGAAGTCCTCTACACATTGATGTAAAGACAGAAATTTTTAGAGTTATGGAAGGCATTTTTGTAGCAGCATTTTCGAAGTGAACAAGTTCAACAAAATTGATTCTCATCTCCTATTTTACATACAATGTCTTCCGGCACTCACAAGGGTTCTTCTTCTTCAACAAGGTCCACAACCATTGTGAAAAATGATTCAAAATCTCCTAAGTGTGGATATAGCAACACAACCACCCAACCAACAACATCGGAAACCATGATCATGGCGTACTTGGTATCATTGCAAGAGACCGTAAACAAACCAGGCGAAGACTTACGAGCACTTGCAATGGAGAATGGCACACTAAGGGTACTTGTGGTTGAGAATCAGAATCTCAAGAGGACACTTGAGATGCAAACAACACGTTTGATGCAACTTGAAGAGAAAGTCAAGGAATTTAAACGCTCTCTTGTGGACTTGAATGCTTTGAAGGAGCGGATGAGCAAAGTAGAGCATGACCATGTAATGGAAGAGGAGAAATTTGACACTATGAGCCGGGATGTATGCGACATGAAAAATGTATGCACAAACAAGTCTTGGACTGATGTATGTGGTAGCAATGTGGTTTCTAATTCCTCACTCATGCAAGCTATGGTTCAAACAAAGAATGTTGAGAATGTGGATGTGGAGGAGTTGAAGGAACGGGAGCGACGTTCCAAGAACATTGTTATTCGTGGAATTCCCGAAGAGAAGTTAGAGACACCTCCTTCTCTTGCCATTGTTATTGAATATTTCTTCAAAACCCACTTTGGCATGTCCGGAGTTATGGTCTATGGAGCACATAGAGTGGGGAAGCAAGGAGCTCCTCGCTCGGGAGAACAGCCAATTTTATACACCATGCCGGATGAGACCAAGCGAAAGATTATCCTTGATAATAGTTGGATCTATTTGAGGGATACAAAATGTTTTGTATGTGAAGATCGCACTATTAAGCAACAAAATATGCGTCGCAAGGCATATGAGGAAAAGAATAATAAAAACAAGGAGATCTCTCATGAAGAAAATGTGCCCAAGGAGGAGGCAAGTCTATCAAGCAAATAGGGATGCGTGACCTATGAGACCGAGTTACAATTGAAAATATGCTTTTGGAATTGCAATCGATACCCATGGAATGTGCGGGTTGGCATTGATGAACTAACAAGCAAAGCCGATGTTGTACTTCTTGTTGAAACTTGGGAGCATGATACACAAAGGATTAACGGCTTGGAGGATTACAATGTACATTCATTGATGTGGTCAAAGAATCTCAAGCAACGAAGAGGACAAGGAGGGTTAGCATGTATGGTTAAGAAAGGATTGAAAGATTTTGTATCAATTGTGAAAGATGACAAGTACAAACGTTATGTATGGCTGAAAATTATGACACCAAAAAGAGCACCCATTTTTGTAGCCGGTTGCTACATTCCTCATCATGATTCTCCCTTTTATGCTTGCATGGATAGAGATCAACCATTTTCTGATTTGGAAGAGGACATTGCTTATTTCAAAGGTGAAGGTGATGTTATTGTATTTGGGGATATGAATGCTCGCACAAAAAGGATATATGAATGCTATACCCCCTCCCTCACTCTCTCTCTCTCTCTCTCTCTCTCTCACTTGATCTCATTCCCCTTCCTTTTCATCATTACTCCCAAGCATCCATCTCTCTTGGATAAAAACTGTGTTATGGTGGTGTGTTGTTTGCGTCCTAGCCGCTGAAGCTAGGTGGTGCCCCCTGTTTGCTTTACCATGACAGGCTCGAGGCGCTCCATTCGGTCCCCGATGTTTTAGAGGCCGTCGGGGGTTCGGGATTCGCTTTGCTCCCGTCACCATGTTCTTCGCTGAGAGAGGAAATCGTACTCACTCTTACATGCTTGAGCCTATTCCCTTGTCCGCGATACGCACTATCGTAGCAATTCGGCTTAGCTCCCATTTCCTTCAATGCGAGATAGGGCGTTGGGGAAATGGAGAAGAGTCAAATCGATTGCGCACATTATGCTCACTGCAAGTTCGAGAGTCTGAGTACCACACACTACTAGAGTGCTCAGCTTTTGATCACATCCGAACTTGCTTCTCTCACATTTTCAGCCATAACTTAGACCTACACATTTTCCTCTCCCAGCCAAAGTGTGGGCTCTCCATTGCGACTCTCATCACTACAATTTTGGAGCATCGAGAGTCACTCATCAGCCATACACATACTACATCACATGTAACTTTGGTCCCATAGGTCATATTTGACCTCCAAGGACGATAATAAAATCTCTCTCTCTCTCTCTCTCTCTCTCTCTCTCTCTCTCTCTCTCTCTCTCCTCTCCCCCCCCCCCCCCCCCCCTCGGCCTTATGCAACTGTGTTTCTTAACTTTGTTGGATTCCAATTAACAGTGCTACCAGTGTCTCAACTTAATATCGTGCTGTTTAAAAATGCCAATCGAGGCCAAGGGGAAAGGGACGATTTCCGCCTCAAAATAGACAAAAGTAGTGTAAAACCCAAAAAATAACCTAATTTCTAAAATTTCCTCTTGAAGAAAAAAAGGAAAGGAATTTTGTATATTGGAACAATATTTTTCTCCGAAAACTGGACCATGCTACACATTTCAACTTCAAATATTTTCATGCCAATATATGGATCATATGATCATAATGATGTACATCTCATAGGTCTTTTAGGCCCTTTGCTCACGTTACATACATTTCATCTCTCTCTCTCTCTCTCTCTCTCTCTCTCTCTCTCTCTCTCTCTCTCTCTCTCTCTCTCTCTCTCTCTCTCTCTCTCTCACACACACACACACACACACACACACACACACATGCGACTGTGTTTCTTAACCTAGTTGGATTCCAATTAACGGTGCTATCAGTGTCTCAACTTAATATCATGCCGTTTAAAAATGCCGATCGAGGCCAAGGGGAAAAGGAAGAACTCCGCCCCAAAATAGACAAAAATAGTATAAAGACCCAAAAATAACCTAATTTCTAAAATTTCCTCTTGAAAAAATAAAGGAGTTTTGTATGATTGGACCAATGATTTTCCCCAAATAAACTAGACTCTGCACACATGTCAACTTCAAATATTTTCAATTTTGAAAATTTGGAGGTCCCGCTGGCACACGCAAGATCAATTTCACGTACTACACACCTATTGTACTGCATGGAAGTGCACCATGATATGTGTTGCACCCATCGGGCCTGCTTGACAAACATACACCATGGCAACCAGTAAAAGAACGTGAAGTTGGATTCTCGAACGATGCCAACGCAAATAGCTACGTCTGTAGTCTGACCTCCACGGGCCGCTGCAGCGCTGCTAAGCATCCCTGACATGATTATGTACCTCCGCACTGTGTGCAGCTTCCTTAATGTTCCTGGCCTTCCTTCTCTTGGCCAAAGGCCTTGGCATGGATGTTGGGCCGCCTTCAGGAATCACTAGATCCCAAACATCCTCTCTCTCTCTCTCTCTCTCTCTCTCTCTCTCTCTCTCTCTCTCTCTCTCTCTCCAAGCACCACGATTAATGAAGGAGAGTTGGCACCTCCCTTTACACATCATGTACCAGATGTTGGGACTCACATGTAGAGCTGGATCATGAAGCAAGATATCTCTCTCTCTCTCTCTCTCTCTCTCTCTCTCTCTCTCTCTCTCTCTCTCTCTCTCTCTCTCTCTCTCTCTCTCTCTCTCTCTCTCTCTCTCTCTCTCTCTCTCTCTCTCTCTCTCTCTCTCTCTCTCTCTCTCTCGTATATCGGGAAAGAATCAGTGATCACTAATTAGAGCTTGACCTTGGAGACGTATAATTAGTCTCGCTCCAAAAATGTCCTCTCTCTCTCTCTCTCTCTCTCTCTCTCTCTCTCTCTCTCTCTCTCTCTCTCTCTCTCTCTCTCTCTCTCTCTCTCTCTCTCTTTGAGCGCTACTTCTCATGTCTTGCACTACTGCTTTCATAATTTTCTCTTAAAGGCCATGACTCCCTGCCCTACAAGAGCACCCTTGCTTTGCTTTCTCTTAAAGCTGAAATCCAGGATCGATCTACCTCTCCTAGCGAATAGAGATCTAAAAGCATTGTGTGGTCATGCAGTATAGTCCGCAACGTTAGTGCTGCTCACTAGTACACAATGGAAAAGAGGAAAGGCTTGCCAAGTAGATCACCACATCATACATGAAGGATCTGATGGAGAAGAAATGTGTAGGAAGGTAAGAAATTCTTTTAATATGTAGAGAGAGAGAGAGAGGCAGTGAGGCGGTCCGGAGTGGGCAACAAGAGAGGCGACATCTAAACACCCCTCAAGGCTCCCGTGCTGCTCAATTGGGGCTGGGGCAACCACAAGCACAACACAACAACAAACCCACAGCCAAACCCAAACAAGATAGGGGCATCACCTAGTTATGGTATGCGAACTAGGACGCAAGAGAGATTTTGGCACAACCAAGAAGATGCACCACACAACACACACAAACAACCTCACACCAAGACACACACAAACTGGACCAGAGAGAGCTAGAGCAAAGGGACGAGAGAGAGAAAAGGATCTTGCGTAATACCTTATTTGTGACTTGCAAATGGAGATGTTTCGTTATGATGCTATCGTAGAACTTGTATAAACTCACTTAGCGATTGCTAAAACATTGCCAAAACACACACACACTGTCTTAGGGTGTGGGAGACCTCTCACCACAATACCCTCTTACAATGGACACAATACTGGCAATGAAAAACACACTAAAACACTTTCTAAAATCAAGATCAACCGATAAAAACTCAAATACACAAGTCACCTTGAATTCACCAAACCGTATTGCACAAATGGAAGGACGAAGATTTGAACGTCGAATCATGCCTTTTATGCACCAAACCTCAATTTATTGATGATAAAGGAGCATATACAATAGTGGTTTTGAGGTTTGTGGAACTCACGCTCTCTCACTTGAAATGTGTAGCTTGAAGGCTTCTCTCACACCAAGAGTGAAGCTCACAAGTGGTTGCTACACCTAAGTCTCTCCTCACGCATAGAGTGTTGGGGTGCTATGTGAGATGTTGGAGGTTGTTTTACAAGAAGGAAAGGGACCTATTTATAGGTTGGAGACCCCTCATTAAGATTATTGGAAATCCTAATTTACAAGCTAATAAATCAGGATTATGATTTTTTTGAATATCAAAACATTGCGGGCCTTCTTTGTCTGCTTGAGTCATGGGTGTGGGCTCAAAAGAGATCATTATTGATGGTAGATAAGGTGAAAGTAAGTAAAGAGAGAGAGAGAGAGAGAGAGAGAGAGAGAGAGAGAGAGAGAGAGTTACTATACACATGTCTTGAGGCGAGGTGTCTTTTATGGTTAGATCAATGGCTATTTTGTGTTAGTATGTTAGTGGTTGGTAATCACTAGAAAGTTAATGTTACATTTACAATGGGTAGAATGAGGTAGATGGTTGAATGAAGTGAGCAAATCCTTGTGATGGTGAAGCTTGAAGATGTTTTGGACTTACTTGTGTAGGTTCTCAAAATCACTATCGATCTTCTTCTTCGTCTTCTCTTCTTTATGCCACCGCCGCCAAGGTTGATTATCGTGATGAAAATGGTAATTTCGTTGATGAGATCTCTTGATTTTCAGAGGTTAATCATGGTACACATGCTGAATTTATGTATATATATAAGGGTTAAGATGGAATTGTACTTTGGAGATAATAGAGAGAGGCATAGAGATGGTGTATGTATGTAGAGGTTCATAAAAGAACTATAGGGATGAGAGAGAAGGGTAATGGTGAAGAGGGTGGGAGAAGCCATGGAAATTGCAGGTTTGAGTGAGGGAAGGAGAGGGAGGGATGTGTAAGAGTGAGTAGGTGTGTGGAAGGGTGAGAGAAGACTAAAAGCTACTTGTGAGAAAAGTGGGCAGACTGGGGTCCACTCAAAAAATCATAGCTCACCTCTAGTAGCTCCAAAAATCATGAAAAAATTTGAGGTGATTATTCAGAGCGTGGGCTACATTTTCTCTTTTGACCATTGCTCCAAATTCGGAGTGGAGATAGGTGCCAAAATTCTCACCAAAAAGCCTGTTTTTTATGCCTGCAAAAGTCTTTTAGTGGCCCCCTCCTTTGTTGAATTTGTACAATGCATCCAAGAGTGAGCCCCTCCTTTGTCATATTATAATACAAAGCATCCAAGTTGCCCTTTGACCCATGCATGGAGGAGGATTATTGGTGAATATAGAAATATATACATGGTGGGACTAGTGTATGGACTATTCATGGACTTTAGCTCAATGAACACATGGTGTTAGAATAATGAGTAAAAATAATAATAAAAATATGGAGGAGTTATGGATATGGAAAGATATTGGAATCATATGATATGGTCCCTCCTTGAATTATTTTGGGTGAAGGAGGAAAAGGTATGCAAGTAAATAATATAATAAAAGTAACCAATGAGTAGAAATCAATTTTTTGTTTTCACGAGGGTGAGGGTGAAAATGTGGGAGTGATTTGTATAAAGGAAAAATATGAGGTTAGAGTATGTACAATATTGGCAAAAAATATAATTATGGTGTAAGAGAATGAAAGAAGGTGTACATAGGTTTAATAAAACACACACCTAAGTAGAATATTTAAATAAAATACCAAAATAATTATTAAAAATCCCTATATTTAGGCCATATATACAATGAAATATTTACATACAAAGAGGCCATAATATACTTTTATTTTTTTATTTTTTTGGCTCAACTAGCCCAGTGACTAGCTAGCTGAGGGTTTTTAAGAAGATATGGGAAAAGCCCCCTAACTCACACACGCCTATGTACAGTGAAATGGTAGGGATAGCCATAGCGTTTGGGTGAATTTGGTAGGGTGGAGTAACTTACTATGGCAATTATGGGTAGCCGAAAAACGGCTATCATTAGCCCTCCCCCAGGATGATGGTATATTCATGTACCATCATAGAGCATCTTTTCCAAAGAGAGTGCTTCAGAGTCCTTGACGAGATCTTCATTGTTTGGCCCCTTAGAATTTTGGTTGGAGTTACACTCATGCTTCATGTAACAATACTTACATGAGACAGCGGCCTTTGGACAGATCTTTGGTAGATCCTTTGATAGAAGGCGACTCAAATAGGGCTTCAAGCGACACCCGTTTACCTTGCTGGAGTGCTCTTTACCATTCAAATCCATAAGTTGATAGTAACTAGAATTGAAAGCCTTCTTGACTATGTATGGACCTTGCCATCTAGTTTCAAACTTGGCATCAAAACGATTGTCAAGTCGATTGTCATACCTTAGCACAAGCTCTCCTTCCTTGATGCCTTTGTCCTTCAGTTTCTTGTCGTGCGTTTCTTTCGCTTGTGTGTCTTTCCTCTTGTATCACTCATATGCTGCTTCTCTTTTCCACTCAAGCTCCACTAACGTAAGAAGTCGATCAATCCATACCTCTTGATCATCTTGTGCTCCTTTGCCATGAAGTCGCATTGTTGGAATGTTGAGCTCGATAGGTTGCAAAGCCTCTTGACCATAGACCAAGTGAAATGGTATGAACTCCGTGGCTTCCCTATATGTGGTTCGATATGCCCACAAGGCACCATCCAAGAAGTCATCCCATAATTTTGTCTTGTTTTGCACCATCTTTCTAATGATTCCTGCAATGACACCATTAGCCTTCTCCACCAAAACATTTGATTGTGGGTAGTATGGTGTGCTATGACGATGTAGAATGGGAAGCTCTTCACAAACTTCTGTGAGCAAGCCCTTCCCAAACCCTGGACCATTATCAGAAACAATCTCCAAAGGTGTGCCAAATCTGCAACAAATGTGATTGTACACAAACTTGCTAACTGTCCTCTCATTCACTCTTGCCACACTTTGAGCTTCCACCCACCTAGTCATATAGTCTACAGCCACTAGAATGTAGAGTTTACCATTTTTTGTCCTAGTCAGAGGACCCATAGCATCAATGCCCCACTTTTCAAAGGGTCCATTTGCAAGAACTATTTGCCTCGGGCCATGCACCAACCTTCTATTTCCATTTATCTGACAATTGTGACAGCTTTTACACCAATGTTGAACGTCCACATGCAAGCTTGGCCAAACATACCCCGCAAGCAAAATCTTCTTCACAGTTGATTCTTGGGCAAAATGCCCACCACATGCCTCTTCATGCAAACCTTTTAGAATGGCTGGAATTTCCTCGATAGTTGGTACTCTTCTGCACACTTGATCCTTCCCTTTTTGATAGAGGGAGCCTTCTAGGAAGAGATAGAAACTTGCCTTCTTCATGAGTCTCCTCTTTTGAGCCTTCGTGAAGTCTTGTGGAAACTCACCCTCCAAAATGTAGCCAATAATGGGAGGCAATGACTCCAATCCCTGGTATCTCGGTTGCTTGACAGCTGCTGCCACCATGATGACCTGCACTTCTCTCTCAACACATGTAACTGCTTGTTGTGCAAGTAAATCGGCATCTTCATTTTGTTTCCTCGGAATATGATATAGTTGCACTTCTTCAAACTGATTAAACATCTTATGAATGGCATGAACTTTTGTCCTTAAGCTTTCATTCTTGCATGCCCAAATGCCTAAAATCTGTTTAACAATGAGAAGTGCATCTCCCTTTACCATGAGACGTTTTATCCCTTGGCCAATGCACATCTTCAAACCATGAACTAGTGTGTCGTATTCTGCTTCATTGTTGCTAGTTGAACCTGGTAGATTGACCTTCTCTTTCATGACCACCTCTCCACTTGGGTTGAGCAACACTAGCCCTCCCCCTGCTTTCCCTGTGGCTCATCGAAAAGCTCCATCAAAGAACAAGGTAAAAGCATTAGGAATACTTTTTGGTGGTGGCAATGGTAGGGTCTTTACTTCAGGCACCTTAATCTCCTTTTCATGCACCCTATAAGTGAGAATCCCTGCCAATTGTGCATGCACACTATCTTCTACCTTGAAAGAGTATTGAAACTCTTGCAACTCCATAATCCACTTTGAGATCCTAGTACTAAGATTCATTTGAGATGACACCCAAGGGAACAAATTCTCTGCGGTGAGGATTACAAAAGGTTTTGGGAGCAACTAGGATATAAACTTCCTTATCGCAAACATGAGAGAAAGCATCATGAGTTCTGCTTCTGTGTAGTCTCTCTCCAAAGCATTCATGACCCTACTAGCAAAGTAGATGGGTCGCATCCTTGTACTGTGGGGATCTTGTTGTAGCAACACAGCACCAATTGTTTCCCTTCCAACACTAGAGCTAACAAAGAATGTGTACTCCCAACAAGGAAGCATGAGTGTTGGTAGCTCTAACAAAATGACTTTAATGTTACAAAAATACTCTTCAAGCTCATCAGACCATGCAAATTCTACTTGTTGTGTCAACTTTTGCAAAGGATGAAGCAACTCCGAGGCTAAGTGAATGAAGCGTGACATATACTTCACCTTCTGAATGAAAGAGATGACCTCCTTAAGACTCTTCGGTGATGGGAGCTCAATAAGAGCCTTTGCCTTTGAAGGATCCACCTCAATGCCTTTATAGGAAACCTTGTGACCGAGCAAGATCACTTCATCCTCACCTATGTGGCACTTGTCGGGGTTGAGTTGACCTCCCATGTCGTAGAGCTTCTTTAAACTTTCTTCTACCCTTTGTAGATGCAATGATTTTGAGGTATAAATGCAAAAATCATCAATGAACACCCTAATTGACTTTCCAAAGAATGCTTGAAACACCATGTTCATGAAACGTTGGAATGTTGCAAGAGCATTTGTCAGACCAAATGGCATGACTCTAAAAGCATAACAACCCCAAGGAGTGATAAAGGTTGTTTTCAATTGATCTTCCAATGTGATACCTATTTGAAAGTAGCTTGAGTAGCCATCACACACAGTGTACTTCTCATGACCAGCTACCTCATTTAGTATCTCATCCTGAAATGGGAGGGGAAAGTGATCTCTTTTTGTTGCCTCATTGAGTGGACGGTAATCCACACACACCCTCCACTTTCCGTTTTTATTAGGAGTGACAACAACGGGAGAGACCCACTCTGAATTCTCCACTGGATAAATGAAACCTGCTGCTAGAAGATTTCTTACCTCCTTGAGTAAAGCCTGCTCCTTGATGACTCCTAGCCTTCGTAGCTTTTGAGCCTTAGGTGTGGCCTCTGGCTTCAACTCAATTTTGTGTTGAACAGCATCTACTCCATGCACATCAGTGTAGTCTTTAGCAAAAAGCCTAGGAAATTTCCTTAGCACGCATTTGAACTCCTCTCTTTCATCCTTTGTAAGTGTTGTAGATAGCATACCTTCTAGCATTCTTTCATCTTCCACTTTTTGGTTCTCTTGGAAACCTACCTCCTCCAAACCTTGACAAGAGGTCTCTTGGTTGGTTGGCTTAAACCTTACCCTCATGACTTCGATGGAAGACTCCTCTTCAGTAATGCTACCGCTACTTTCTTCTTCTGAAGTGTTATCGGTCCAACCTTCTTCCGTCTCACTTTGAGATGATTCTTCATGGAGCTCCTCTTGGCGTTGCTCCTTCATGTCAAAGACAACCTTCTTATGATTTTCGTTCCTACAAATTAGCTTTCCACTCTCCCAATCCTGCAAAGCTCGCATTTTCATTAGCCATGGTCTCCGTAGGATAAATGGGTAACCATTTCCTTTGGTAGACATGACATAGAAATCCACTGCCTTCTTAATGCCAAAGGCCTCCACAAAAACATTTTTACAAATGCCTACACACCTAGCCTTGCTATTGTTTGCCATCTTGACCTTAATTTCAGGTGTCTCATGGATGTGCATGCCTAGTTTTTGCATGAGTCCCTCTGTCATGATGCAAATTTGTGCACCCCCATCCACTAGACCTTTCCTAACCAATCTCCCTTTTATGTAACAATCTAGCACAAGTGTAATGTCCTCATTCATTTTAGCTTGTGCAATTTTTACAATAGGCACACTCTCTTTTACCTTTCTCCTAGTGCTAACTGCCCTTGTTAAATCCCTCCTAACTTGTGGACATAATGCAAGAAATTGAGGCCATGAGATATCAGGACCCTTACCTCTCATGTCTTCCAACAGGTTGTATGGAGCCATTCCATGTCCAAGAGGAAAGTCTTGGAGGTTGAAACGACGTCGAGTCCTCTTAGCTTCCTTGGTCTCATTTGCCTTCTTTTCTCGTTCATGGTCACTTTGTGATGTAACTCCTTTCTCCTTACCTTTCCCTCGGCCACGCTTAATGCCATTTGCTTCCATGTCAACCTCTCTTGAATTTGTCACCTCTACCACATGCACGTTTGGGTCTGGCAAAGGTGGAACTGGGTAATTCAAGTTAGGTCTGCCTGGCTCCCCACGGGGCCAAGGAAAATTATACATCCCATGTCCAGACTCTCCGCAATTCCAGCATTGCAAGACTCTCCTAGGTCGTGGTGGATCTCGCTCTTCTGACTTCTTTGCTTGTCCCTTTGGACCTATAGCTTGTGCAAGGTGAATTGACAGGCTGCTTAAGGATTCATTTAACTTCTCAATCACTTTCGCCGTTACCTCAGGAATCTCCCTAGATGTTGATATTTGTGACTTACCTTTGGGTTTCAGACCTTCTATTGGAACCTCTCCCCTTAAGCACTTGAGTTTTCTATATTTCTCAGCAGCCCTAGTTTCAGATGCATCAAAGGTAGCAGGTGCACCCACCTCAACTTTTACCTTAAGGTCAGGAAAGAGTCCGGCTATGAACCTCTCCTTCTTTAGGAACTCTGCACCATCACCAGGGTTAGCAACATTTCTCACCCATACAGCCCAAAGACGTAGAAACTCTTGCTTGTACAAGTAGTAGTCATCTAAGTCTTTTTGCTTATGAGAAACAATGTCTTGCCATAGCTTTTGAGTGTTTTGGGGATCAAAGAAGTATCTCTTGAAATGATTGACAACTTCCATGTAATTTTCTTTAACTTCCTCAGGCAAAGAGTCAAACCAAGTGCTAGCATCTTTCCTAAGGACTACCTCAAACATTTCTACACGTTCTTGATCAGTTACTATCCTCTTGATACAACAAGACATCTTGAAATTTTCCAAAAATAATTCTGCATCCTCTCCAGGCTCTCCAAAGAAAAGAGGATATCCAGACATTTGGCGTTGGTTCTCCATTGAATTGATTTCAAAGTGACGCGTTTTTGTTTTTTCTTTCTTTAAAAGATCTACACAATAATATTCTCTAAATTGCAATCTATTCTACAACAAAATAAAAATATTCACATCAAATGACCTATGATAATCATTGAGAGGTAGGATGACAGGGTTTGGTGACGCGAGAATTTCTCCTACTCTTTGGGCACCAAACATGAACACCATACGTTGTTGAAAATGGATTTTTCTACTAATTGCAATGTTTATTCTAATGTGTGGAGTGAAATGAAAGGGGAAAACCTCTATTCTTGGGCCATTATCCATTGTCTATGCATGACCTTATGCTTAAACCAAAACAAAAATATAGACGTCCAAACTAAGGTCGTACCTAATGAGAGGCAAAATAAAAGGATTTACTGATGTGTTTATCTCTGCCAACCTAAGAGGACCTAAAATTCTACGAATTACACGTTGAAATTGCAACTTAGTACTAACAATTATGTGTACCTTTTGCCTTGCAATGGGAATGAAGGGATCATACAAATTCTTGTGATTCATGCAAGCTACTTGATTATGCTAAAGGTTTAGCCTACACAAAACATACACAAGCCGTCCTCAGTGGGGGCAACCAAAATTGAGGGGGTCCGGGGCGGGCAACAAGAGAGGCGACCTCTAAACACCCCTCAAGGCTCCCGTGCTACTCAATTAAGGCTGGGGCAACCACAAGCACAACACAACAACAAACCCACAGCCAAACCCAAACAAGATAGGGGCACCACCTAGTTATGGTATGCGAACTAGGACGCAAGAGAGATTTTGGCACAACCAAGAAGATGCACCACACAACACACACAAACAACCTCACACCAAGACACACACAAACTGGACCAGAGAGAGCTAGAGCAAAGGGAAGAGAGAGAGAAAAGGATCTTACGTAATACCTTATTTGTGACTTGCAAATGGAGATGGTTCGTTATGATGCTATCGTAGAACTTGAATAAACTCACTCAATGCTTAGTGATTGCTAAAACATTGCCAAAACACACACACACTGTCTTAGGGTGTGGCAGACCTCTCACCACAATACCTTCTTACAATGGACACAAAACTGGCAATGAAAAACACACTAAAACACTTTCTAAAATCAAGATCAACCGATAAAAACTCAAATACACAAGTCACCTTGAATTCACCAAACCGTATTGCACAAATGCAAGGACGAAGATTTGAACGTCGAATCACGCCTTTGATGCACCAAACCTCAATTTATTGATGATGAAGGAGCATATACAATAGTGGTTTTGAGGTTTGTGGAACTCACGCTCTCTCACTTGCAATGTGTAGCTTGAAGGCTTCTCTCACACCAAGAGTGAAGCTCACAAGTGGTTGCTACACCTAAGTCTCTCCTCACGCATAGAGTGTTGGGGTGCTATGTGAGATGTTGGAGGTTGTTTTACAAGAAGGAAAGGGACCTATTTATAGGTTGGAGACCCCTCATTAAGATTATTGGAAATCCTAATTTACAAGCTAACAAATCAGGATTATGATTTTTTTGAATATCAAAACATTACGGGCCTTCTTTGTCTGCTTGAGTCATGGGTGTGGGCTCAAAAGAGAGCATTATTGATGGTAGATAAGGTGAAAGTAAGTAAAGAGAGAGAGAGAGAGAGTTACTATACACATGTCTTGAGGCGAGGTGTCTTTTATGGTTAGGTCAATGGCTATTTTGTGTTATTATGTTAGTGGTTAGTAATCACTACAAAGTTAATGTTACATTTACAATGGGTAGAATGAGGTGGATGGTTGAATGAAGTGAGCAAATACTTGTGATGGTGAAGCTTGAAGATGTTTTGGACTTACTTGTGTAGGTTCTCAAAATGACTATCGATCTTCTTCTTCGTCTTCTCTTTTTTACGCCACCGCCGCCAAGGTTGATTATCGTGATGAAAATGGTAATTTCGTTGATGAGATCTCTTGATGTGTAGAGGTTAATCATGGTACACATGCTGAATTTATGTATATATATAAGGGTTAAGATGGAATTGTACTTTGGAGATAATAGAGAGAGGCATAGAGATGGTGTATGTATATAGAGGTTCATAAAAGAACTATAGGGATGAGAGAGAAGGGTAATGGTGAAGAGGGTGGGAGAAGCCATGGAAATTACAGGTTTGAGTGAGGGAAGGAGAGGGAGGGATGTGTAAGAGTGAGTAGGTGTGTGGAAGGGTGAGAGAAGACTAAAAGCTACTTGTGAGAAAAGTGGGCAGATTGGGGTCCACTCAAAACATCATAGATCACCGCTGGTAGCTCCAAAAATCATGAAAAACTTTGAGGTGATTATTCAGAGCGTGGGCTACATTTTCTCTTTTGACCATTGCTCCAAATTCGGAGTGGAGATAGGTGCCAAAATTCTCACCAAAAAGCTTGTTTTTTATGTCTGCAAAAGTCTTTTAGTGGTCCCCTCCTTTGTTGAATTTGTACAATGCATCCAAGAGTGAGCCCCTCCTTTGTCATATTATAATACAAAGCATCCAACTTTCCCTTTGACCCATGCATGGAGGAGGATTATTGGTGAATAAAGAAATATATACATGGTGGGACTAGTGTATGGACTATTCATGGACTTTAGCTCAATGAACACATGGTGTTAGAATAATGAGTAAAACTAATAATAAAAATATGGAGGAGTTATGGATATGGAAAGATATTTGAATCATATGATATGGTCCCTCCTTGAATTATTTTGGGTGAAAGAGGAAAAGGTATGCAAGTAAATAATATAATAAAAGTAACCAATGAGTAGAAATCAATTTTTTGTTTTCACGAGGGTGAGGGTGAAAATGTGGGAGTGATTTGTATAAAGGAAAAATATAAGGTTAGAGTATGTGCAATATTGGCAAAAAATATAATTATGGTGTAAGAGAATGAAAGAAGGTGTACATAGGTTTAATAAAACACACACCTAAGTAGAATATTTAAATAAAATACCAAAATAATTATTAAAAATCCCTATATTTAGGCCATATATACAATGAAATATTTACACACAAAGAGGCCATAATATACTTTTATTTTTTTTATTTTTTTGGCTCAACTAGCCCAGTGACTAGCTAGCTGAGGGTTTTTAAGAAGATATGGGAAAAGCCCCCTAACTCACACACGCCTATGTACAGTGAAATGGTAGGGATAGCCATAGCGTTTGGGTGAATTTGGTAGGGTGGAGTAACTTACTATGGCAATTATGGGTAGCCGAAAAATGGCTATCAGCAGCAAGCATTTATACTTTGCATTTTTTTTTAATGTATAGCACCGATCCACTACAACAAAAAAAGGTGTCATTGACGCAGATATTGATGCACTCGTCGATATCTGCGTCCCTGTAAAATTGTCGCTATTTGCATTGATATTTGCATGGAAAGGCTTTATTTGCGACGCAGATATGGACGCAATTATATAGACGCGGATAGCGACGCAGATATGGACAGATATATAGATGCATATATCGACGACCATCACAGGAAAAAAAATTCTTGGACAGAGGACAAGTAGCCTCGCCTGTGCCAGTGAAAAGATAAACACAGCCACAGCCAGACTTCCTGCCCTCTGCCCAAGAAAGTGAGCAGCACCAAAATCAACCCTGCTCCTACGTACACAAATTTCGACAGAGTTCCCTTTGTTTTTACATAAACTTTTCAAAAAAAACCATATCATGTATACGCCTCCTACATGCTATCCATGTAGGATCTCACATGAGATTTAAAGCCAATGAAAGAAATGAAATGAACTTTGTGCAAAACCATAACCGTACCAACTTAAAACCATAACCGGCCATAACCATATTGATCAAAACCATAATGCAGATAACCATAACCACAAATAAAACAATAACCATAAGCATAACCAGAAAGTTAAACATAACCATAAACAAGCCATCCTTCAGCCATGCTACACTCAGGACGAGCTCTTTGACGAACGAACCCCTTTAAAGTCTTCATGAATCTCTCCAAGAAGAACATCCATCTACTGTTGACGGTTCCAACAACTGCAACTTCATCGACCACAAGCACAAGCAAATGTATTTGGATGGTAAGAATGTTCGTTGGAAAATACTTCTCCACCATACATACTGCTTCGATTGCATTCAAGTGAGCTACATCTATGCTATCTTTTCTTATCTCTTTTGATGAGATCCAACGCACTAGCTCACTAATTTTATAAATGGTACATCTGATGTCATCTGTCAGACAATCTTTTATGGAAATTGGTAAGATAAACTGCAAAACTTTGTGCCAATCATGCGACTTAAGACCACTAAGATTGTCATCTCTAGTAAAGGCCGTTTTCAAACATCGCATACATCCAGAAGGAGTCTGGAAAGAAGATATGTTCTTCTTCACTTGTTGCTCTTCAGAACGACTCAAAACCCATGGACCTTTTGACATAGCATACGCTCCATTGGACTTTAGTCGAGGCCACATCTCTGGCATTCGACCCACAGCCTGTAGGTCATCTCTCTGAGCTTTGCTCTCCCTTTTTCCAGTAATGGTCTTCCATATGATCTCTCCCATATTCTTAAAAATGTGCATTGGGTCGAGCAGATGATTAATAAGCAAATCCAGAACGGTAGTTCGTGAAAAATACACAATCTCTTCATGCCGGGTGGATTAAAATCTCCACTTTGTCTAGAGGTGCACGGAGATCAAGACCACCGGGTAAATCATATCTTTATTGGTCAAATTAAAGCCTATATTTGTGGGTGCAATATACGTACACACACACAGACGTGCTCTTCAGACAATCCATATAAACGGTCTCAAGAGTTCTCGTTTTATCGACTTCGGATCCGGATTTGACCTACGACTTGTGTATTTGGCATTTTTTCTATCCGTTTGACCTACGGCTTGCCATACACACTCTTGACATTGCTTTAAGACTAACTAATGGACTACGGATGGTTTCCGTAGGCATAAAAGTCATTTCTGAGATCCGTTTGCGTTTTTTCGTAGAAAAACGCAACCAAATTTGACCTACGGCTTGTGTATTTGGCGTTAATTCAAACCCATTGACCTATGGCTTGCATTACACACTCTTGAAATTGCTTTAAGACTACTTAATGGACTACGGATGGTTTCGGTAAGCATACAAGCCATTTCCAAAGTCCATTTGCGTTTTTTCATAGAAAAACGCAACCAGATTTGACCTACGGCTTGTGTATTTGGCATTTCTTCTATCCGTTTGACCTACGGCATTCCATACGCGCTCTTGACATTACCTAAAGACTACCTAATGGACTACAGATGGTTTCAGTACGTAGGCATAGAAGCCATTTCCGAAGTCCGTTTGCGTTTTTTCGTAGAAAAACACCCAACCAAATTTGACCTGCGGCTTGTGTATTTGACGTTTCTTCTGTCTGTTTAACCTACGGCTTGCCATACATGGTCTTGAAATTTCCTTAAGACTACTTAATGGACAATGGATGGTTTTGGTAGGCGTAGAATCAGTTTTCGAAGTCCGTTGTCGTGCTGTGGCACGTACATAGTGGGAACGCATGCTACAAGATCTATCTTGTATTTTTTTAGATACATAATTATATTTCCTATAGTGTACATATGCATATTTAAGTATAATAATAAGCCTTCTATCTCATCCTATTATTTTTCTCAACGGTAACATATCCTTACTTTACCATCAGAAAATACTATGGGAAAAGCATCAATAGCTCCGCCTCTTTAACTTGGGGCAAAAAGCATTGATTCTTTATTTATACTATTTCATTATCATCTCACACCCTAGCTAGATCCTATATCTAGGGTAAACTCCAATATATATATATTCTATGTATTTTTTATACTTTTCTTATATTTCTTTTTAAATAGCTACTAGGAGAGAATCAAATCCTAGTGGGACACTAGGTGGCATGATTTCAAAGATATACTTATTTTAATGTATTATTGCAAGCATGATTACACAACTTTCTCAAGGAGCAATGTCATGCTTTCATATGGCATGAAGTGTCCTTTGGAATTAAATGAAAGTTTAGGCTAAGGAGACCACATGAAGACTTTTGCTGCCATAAATGGACCCTATTTTGATGAATTTTTTACACAAGGTTCAAATCCGAATTGGAAAACAATTTTAAAATAAAAATCTTAGCTAATGAGCTGAAGTTTTTGCCCATATTTTTACTTTTTTATTTGGAGCCACGGTTGAGGAGATATGATCAAAATACTAGACCCCAGTCTGCCCACATCATGCAAGGACAGCTCATTTCCAACTTTTTCAATTCCTGTTCACACTGGCTCCTCTCTTCTTGTGTAAACCCTTGGGGGTTCCCTTCACCTATAAAAGGGGACCTCTTCTTCCTTGGAAGGAACTCAAGAATTCAAGCCATTGATGAGAGGAATTCTTGAGGGAGTGAGTAGTAATGCCTAATTCTACTTAGCCATTAACATAAGCCCAAGCCTACACTTTCTCCTAGAGGGAGACTAGCCATTCTTGCAACAAGCTAACCTTGGAAGATCAACTCTAATCAAAAAAGGTCTTGCACTTGGTGTATCAATCAAAGTGGAATTATCCACTCTTCTTCTCTCTCCCATCAATAATGGTGCCGAAGGGTTTCAAGTAAGATGTGTTCTACATTGATGTTTTCTTGATTTCTTGTTGTTTTAATTTTTATCTCTAAACCAACATATATATATATATATATATAATCTCATCTCCTTAACCAAACCTATCTCTCTCATTCTTAGTAATTCATCCTCTCTAGGTTCTCTTGCTACAGGTACATCTCTCCCCGCAGTATCCTTATTGCCTACGGGCAAGAATAGGGCTTGGGAGGGAAACTTCTCATCTCTTCACTTCTCTCATATCTACATTTCTCACATACTATCCTAGATGAATAACCCACATGATGATCATTTCTATCGCTTTCACTCTGTACGATCTATTAGAATTAACGTATGGATTAGCCGTAAAATACACTTTCAACAACGTATAGTGTTTCTCTTCGGCCCTGAAAGGCTCAATGAAATACTTCTATCACCGGATCCCATCATACTACCTCTCATAGACTATAATTTTTCTTTTGATGTAAGCGTAGTTATCTTGCTATGAACCAAGAGGATTTGTACACACAATTAATCCCAATCACTAGACAAAATATATATATTATGGTAAGCACAAAACTACAATTCCAAAGAACAATTCGTAGCCTATTTGGTCAGCCAAGATTGAATGCCATTAACTCATCCATTAACCCTTTCATATTACCCATGATACGATATGACCATAGCCTTGATGTTTTCATCTTCGTATTGTTTTGACACTCTTTTGCATTCTTTCTTTGTGTGTGTGTGAGTGCAAGAGAGAAAGAGTGAGTCTTCTTTGATTTCACTTCTTTCCAAACCCTAGTCTTCATGGCATCTATGGTTTAACTCCTTCATATAGTTTTTGTTGAGTTCTCTCACAAACTCTCACAGCCATAAGCACGGTGCTTTCCTGGCAAGACCGCAAATTTCTCGACATATTTTTGGTGAACCCGACGCGAAACTGCCAGGGTGAGAGTTATTGGGTAACCATGGGTGATCATGTTGAGCAACAGGGTATGCATTTTGACCCAACAACAATGCAAATGTTTCAAGCATTTGCAATGTTCATGCAACAACAACATGCCACTGAAAGAAGGGAGATTTCAGCAACAAAGTCCATACAACGGTCGTCAACAGAATGGATCAATTCAATGGCAAAGATGTAACCAAGTACTTACGCGAGTATGTGAAGGAGATGGAGCTGCATCGCGTGTCAGAAGGTGAGATGATTCAAAGCTTTGAGCTAGTTGTTCCTCTAGAAATTAGGGAGCATGTTAGGGCAATTAAAGACGGGCATGGGAGAAATTGGGAAGAACTCAAAGTAGCTTTAAAGGAGGAATATTTCATGGAGGACTCTGAGAGAGTGACCAAAAGGACATTCTTAGAATGGGTAGTCAAGCCAAAGCAAGGACTATCAATAACAGAACTACTTAGGGAATTTGAGCGGCGCTATGCACAACTCACAAGGACTGAAAGGGCCACACTAGATGCAGAGAAGACAGATCTTTTCTTACAAGCTGCAGGTAAAGAGTTTCAAGAAAATTTGGAGATTCTTCTTGAAGATAAAGATGCTGAGCAAGGACTAAAGACCGACTGGAATGAGGTTGAAGGTGTTGTCTCACTGCTTGCCAAATGACAAAGAAGAAGGGACAAGATGGTACTAAACACTACAAGTCCTTCCACCTCAACTCGTGACAATATGGTAAAGCCTACTTTTATCGCTCCTAAGTTTGATGATTCCATGCTAGATGAGCTTGTGAAGGGAATGCGTGACTTGAAGGTGAAGCTTGCAAAGCTTGAAGAAAAAGGCCAACCATCAGGGCCACTTCCTAGGCAAAGACAACAGCCCAAAGAAGGGTTTGTTAATAGATGTATTTGGTGTGATAGTACAGACCATGTAAGAAGGGATTGTGATGATTTTAGTGATGCTTTGTCAAAAGGTGTTGCCTTTTTTAAGGATGGTAAAATCCACTTAAGAGAGACAGGTCTACCCTTGAGAACTAACTTTGGGAAGGGGGGAATGCAAACCTTAGTTGAAGATATGGCAACCAAGCATGCCACCTCTTCAGTTGAGGCAGCTACTTATGGAGTAAAAATTGAACATTTTTGTGATGAAGAGGTGAGTGACCATCATGGTCAAATTTGGCCAAATGTCATGCAATTAGCTAAAAATGGAAATCTTACAAAAGAGATTCTGCATGAAGCAGGTGATTGCATACGTCTAGAAACAGGATGGAATGATCCAGTGGACTCATTGTCAGTGCATGCCTACATTACAAAATGCCAACAAAATGAGGCAATTGTAGAAGAGAAGCGTAGACGTGAGAATGCTGATGAAGGACCATCAAAAAGAGCTTCTAGAAGTGGGGGAAGAAGCGACTCAATGCCTTCTCAAACACCCTCAACACAAGGAGCATCTCCACCTGAAGTACTCATGGAGGAGTCTACAATAGGAAAGAAGAAAGAGCCAACGAAAGCTAAGACAAAAGGCCCAACTTATAAACTACAATCTGATATTGAGATTGCTACAGATTTAAAGAAATTCTTGGAGGAAAGGATCTTGAATAGCAAGATTGAGTTTACTCTGGGAGAAGTTCTTGGCATTGCAAAGCGTGAATTCCATGAGGAGATCATTGACATCATCAAGAGAAAGAGACAAACCCTTGCTGAATTTTCTCATCCACAGGTTGAAGGGGAAACCTCAAAGACACAAGGGATGCAACTCCAAAATAAGGAGAATGATGGAACTATGGTAGGATGCTACCAATCTAGTGGGAGAGTGAAGTGTTGAGAGAGAAGGAGAGAGCACAGAAGTAGAACCCCAAAGTGTGTAGAATACACACATGAGATGATGTATATATAGAGGGGACCTGGGTGCCATATATAGAGAAGCCATATATTGAGTAGCTTCACATATAAGCTCAACACCCCCGCTCAAATAAGGGTCCCTAACTGTGGATGAAAAAACCCTTGGGGGATCAAGGGAAAAACCCACAGCTCTATATACACCCACCGTTATATTATAAAAATCATTAAATATACAAATGTTTACGAGGAGCTACATCACTCCTTTTACAATGAATGTTTTATGAGGAGTTACATTACTCCTATCCTATCAAATACAATAATGAATACAAAGGTTCAATAAAGAGGTATAAAAGCTATCGATTAGCTTGTAATCAAAAGTGTCTCCGTGAATCTGCTATGTAGCTTGTCATCAATATCGCATCACCAAACATGTCTTCATGTTGTCATCAATATGGCATCACCAAACATATCTTCATAAATCTTTTATTGTCACCAAGTTTGTCTTCATAAAATCAATTCTTTGATCAATCCTACATAGATCATAGACTCCAAAAAGAACATGTCATGAAAATTATTAGCATCGTTAATGAAATAATTACGTTCACAATGCCATAAGAGATGGTTCGCGATGCCACTCTTTTGACGACATATATACGCACGACAACATATGGTACATAAAGTATAAACGTAAAAGTATAAAATGTGTGATTACGTGATACAAATGATATGTGTATATACTACATAAAACAACATTTATCAATGTAGTGATCAATGAATACCATCAAAGTATTAACAAAATATCATCATTATATCAATAAAAATGAATAAATGACCATGGTATCAACGAAAAGCATCATGATATCACCGAGAATAATCATTGTATTAACGAAACAACATCATGGCATCACCGAGAATAACCATGGTATCAACGAAACATCATCATGGCATCACCGAGAATAACCATGGTATCAACGAAACAACATCATGGTATCACCGAGAATAACCATGGTATCAACAAAACATCATCATGGTATCAACAAAAATCACCATGGAATCAACGAAACAACATCATGGCATCACCGAGAATAACCATGGTATCAACGAAACATCATCATGGCATCACGGAGAATAACCATGGTATCAATGAAATATCATCATGGCACCACCGAGAATAACCATGGTATCAATGACATATCATCATGGTATCAACGAAAATCACCATGACCAAAGTATCAACAAAACATCATCATGGTACCATCAAAATCACTATGGTATCAATTAGAAATTATCAATAAAACGACGTAAACTATATCTCTAAAAGAATAATTATACGAGAATCAATGAACGAGTATATCATATAACAAAAGATCATGTACCAACAGTAGCTCGATAGAATTTGGTCGATCATCAACGGCTCGACTGAATCGGAACGATGTGTAACTGGCTTCTGCAGCAAAGTTACGTCAGTAACAAATATATGATTGATGAAGAAAAATATAATTGAAAAGTTTTCAATTATGAGAAAAATCAAAAGCAAAAAGTAAAATTTTGATTTTCAAACATATTCGCAGTCCGAGACGATAACCCAAAATCGGTGCAGAATTTAGAGAAACTTTCTTCTGCAAAGTTATAGACCACATCGATTCCGGTCTCCCATAGCGGGTAGTTTCTTTTGCAAAGTTGTAGAACACATCGATTCCAGTCTCTCATGCGGGTAGTTTCTGCAAAATCATTTTCAATAAGCAGAAAAATAAAAAAAAACAAAAAACGAAAATTGCTTTTTATGTATGTACGCAGTCCGCGAACGATAACTCAAAATCGGTGCAGAATTTGAAAACACTTCCTTCTGCAAAGTTGTAGACCACATCGATTCCGATCTCTCAAGCGGGTAGTTTCTGCAAAATCGTTTCCAATTAGCAGAAAAATCAAAAACAAAAAGCGGAAGTTGCGTTTTAGGTATATACGCAGTCCGCGAACGATAACTCAAAATCGGTGCAGAATTTAAAAACACTTCCTTTTGCAAAGTTATAAACCACATCGATTCCGGTCTCCCTTAGCGGGTAGTTTCTGCAAAATCGTTTCCAATTAGCAGAAAAATCAAAAACAAAAAGCGGAAGTTGCTTTTTAGGTATGTACGCAGTCCGCGAACGATAACTCAAAATCGGTGCAGAATTTAAAAACACTTCCTTCTGCAAAGTTATAGACCACATCGATTCTGGTCTCCCCTAGCGGGTAGTTTCTTTTACAAAGTTGTAGAACACATCGATTCCGGTCTCTCACGCGGGTAGTTTCAGCAAAATCGTTTTCAATTAGCAAAAAAATCAAAAACAAAAAGTGGAAGTTGCTTTTCAGATATGTACGCAGTCCGCGAACGATAACTCAAAATCGCTGCAGAATTTGAAAACACTTACTTCTGCAAAGTTGTAGATCACATCGATTCCGGTCTCCCCGGTGGGTAGTTTCTGCAAAATCGTTTCCAATTAGCAGAAAAATCAAAAACAAAAAGCGGAAGTTGCTTTTCAGATATGTACGCAGTCCGTGAACGATAACTCAAAATCGGTGCAGAATTTGAAGAAACTTCCTTCTGCAAAGTTGTAAACCACATTGATTCCGATCCCTCACGCGTGTAGTTTCTGCAAAATCGATTTTGATCAGGAGAAAAATTGAAAACAAAAACGTACTGCTCTGATACCATGTTGAGAGAGAAGGAGAGAGCACACAAGTAGAACCCCAAAGTGTGTAGAATACACACATGAGATGATGTATATATAGAGGGGACCTGGGTTTTATATATAGAGAAGCCATATATTGAGTAGCTTCACATATAAGCTCAACATGAAGCAAGTGCATTTCTCAAATGATGATGAAGAAGTTGAAGATATTCCTAGGAGTTACTATTCACGAAGTCATTGGGCAAGAGCTATTACAGAAACTTTGGTCAAGGTAGGTGATCTTGAAGATCCATTTGTTGCCTTGATTGACCATGGTTTAGAAATAAACATAATGTCAAAGAGTCTCTACAACAAGTGCAAATGGCCAATGGACTCAGATCATGGTTGGATGGTAAAAATGGCAAACAATTCATCCGGTGAATTGTATGCAGCATGTCCAGGTGTGAAGGTGACAATAGGTGATGTAAAGATTGACCAAAACTTCTTTGTTCAGGATACATCTTCATATCATCTCATCCTTGGACAACCCTACATTGTGGGAGTTCGAATGGAAACAAAGGTAATGGACGATGGTTCAGCATATGCTAGGATACGTAGCAAAGATGGTAAACGTGCTGTCCAATTTCTCACAGTTTGTGTAAACCATGAAAGAAATCGTGACAACCTCAGAGAACATCCTCTACCAAAAGTAAGCAAAAAGTTTCATGATCATAGAGAAATGATGGGTTTTGGCCAAGTACCATTGTAAAGCGGGATTGCAGTGGTACAGAAAGAAAAAGGGTCTCGCCTGATCCAAAAATAGGTGAAACTTTCTCGATGAGCTCCTTGGTAACAAGGAATGGATCAGTATGTTTTACAAAACTTGAAGATTTGAAGAGATATGAGAAGCAATATGTGCATAATGTACAAATAGGCATGAAAAAGAGTGGGTTGCTAAAGCCTACTGAAAATGTTTTGAGTTTGTGTGAACAAGTTTCTTTTGTAGATACTATGGGTGAGCTTGATGCTATAATGAGGTGTAGTTTGCATCTTGAAAATGAAGTTGTGGAAGTTTGCTCTATGGAAATGTATCAAGTAATAGAAGCCTTTAAAGAAAGCCAAACAGTTGGCCCAGAAGTCCATGTTGAAACTAAATACAAGAGTGTAGCAAAGAAGGTGAAACCAGTAGCTTCACCCTTACCACCCAACAATAGGGAAAAGATAGAACACGCTTCTTTACAACCAAGTTTGCGGAATCCTAAAAAGATCGGGCATACCTTCACAAAGGAGTCTTTTCAAGAGTTGCAGATTGGTTGCAAGGAGTTTCTAACACAGGAGGAGACAAAGTGCTTCAAAGAAATGCTTTCAAAGCATGGTAAGGCTTTTGCATTTGAGCCACATGAGATAGGATGTGTTGATCCTTATATTGTAGCTCCTATGGTAATTTTCACAATACCTCATGTGCCTTGGAATCTGCGGCCTATTCCGGTTTCGAAGGCTCATTTGCCAAAGTTAGTAGAGCTACTGAATGAGAAAATCAAAATGGGAATCTTGGAGCCTTCTTGTGCTCCATACTCAAACAGGTGGTTCACAGTTCCAAAGAAGAATGGTTCTCTACGCTTCATCCAAGATATGCAACCAGTGAACAAGGTGACAATTAGAAATGTAGGTACAGGTCCAATTGTGGATGAATTTGCAGAGGCGTTTGCAGGGAGGGCAATCTACTCAATGGGGGATCTCTACTCAGGGTATGATCAATTTCAGCTTGCAATCAAAAGCAAAGACTTGACAACCATGAGGACACCTTTGGGTTTGGTAAGGATGTGTACCTTCCCACAGGGAGCAACCAACTCGGTTGCACATATGATGAATGGGATGAATAAGGTCTTACGTGACTTTATTCCTCAAATCACAATGCCTTTCATTGATGATTTGCCTATCAAAGGATGTGAAGAAAGTGACAAAGATGAAGCTTTGGATCTCAAGGGATGTCGCAGGTTTGTGGTAAATCACATAAATGATTGTGATAAAATTTTGTCTAGGTTGGAAGAAGTGAATCTTACATTGTCAGGGAAAAAGTCTATGTTTGGTGTCAAAGAAGTGCTCATTGTGGGGCACATGTGCGGGCCATATGGTAGGAAACCTTGTCCATCAAAGGTAGATGCCATCCAAAGAATGAAAGAAACATGCACTAGCATCACTGAGGTTAGAAGGTTTCTGGGAGCATGTGTCTTCTATGTTATTTGGATTCCACATTATACACATGTAGCTAATCCTCTTTATCAGCTGCTTAGAAAGAATCAAAAGTTTAAATGGACAGAAGCACATGTAAAATCCATGAAAAAGCTAAAGGAGTTACTCCAATCAGCAACGACCTCGAGAAAGGTAGACTATGAGTGTCAAAGGCCAGTGATTGTGACAGTAGATACCAGTCCTACAAGGATTGGATGGGCAATAGGGCAAGATGACAAAGAAGGACACAGGTATGTGGTAAGATTTGGAGCAAAGGTACTAAGTGCTCATCAAAGAAACTATCCACAGATAAAGAGAGAGTTATGGGGTATGGTTACAGCCTTGAAAAGTGGGAAAGAGTACCTAATTGGTGCATGTGTGGTTGTAGAAACAGATTGTCTACCACTTCTTGGGATGATTACAAGCTGCTCAACACCAGACATTGCTATGTTGCGGTGGATTGCCTACATTAAGTCCTTAAATCCCCAGTTTAAGTACATTGTAGGTAAAGACAATACAGTGGCAGATATGCTATCAAGGGCAAGGTATGAAGATGAGTCACAAATGATTGATGAGGGAGATGATGTAGGCACAAAATTCTATTCTATCTCTCATGTCAAAGGTAACAATGTCTGCATGACTAATTCACTTGAATTGTTCTTGAAAGATCTTTATGAAGGTGATTGGCTTTCTATTGGAAGGTACTTGAGTACTCTAACAAAACAAGATGATTGGTCTGAACAAAAATTCAAGAGGATACGCAGGAAAGCATATGGGTACTTTTTAAGGGATGGTTACTTGTGGAAGCATCCTAAACAAAAGGGTGCTACACCACAACGGGTTATATGTAAAAAAGAGACTCAAGTAAAGCTCATGCAAGAGTTTCATGAGAGTCTATGGGCTGGACACATGGGTGTGTGGGCAACCTTCTCCAAGTTGAAAGAAAAATACTGGTGGAAGGGTATGTATAAAGATGTATCTCAGTTTGTAGAGTCATGTGTAACTTGTCAAATGTATTCAAATGTTCGACATCGTGATGGATTGCACCCTACATATCCACTAGCCATGCACTATAAATGGGTTGTGGATCTAGTCACAATGCCTTTAGGACTCTGGCAGATGAGATACTTGGTTCTTGCACGAGAGGACCTAACTAACCAAGTTGAAGGAAGAGCATTAAGATCTAAGACCACAGAAGCTGTGTGCAAATTCCTTCTTGATGAGGTGATTTGCCGTTATGGTTGTGTGGGAAAAATCACTACAGATCGAGGTGAACTGGATGCCGAAGAAGCAAGGGAGTTCTTTTCTAGATTAGGGATCAAGCTTTCTCTTACTACAGCTTACAACCCTAAAGGCAATGGAAAGAGTGAAAGAGGGCATCCTCCTATCATCAAAGCTTTGGCCAAGGCTTGCGAAGGAAGAGTTGGTGAGTGGCCAAAATTGTTACCATATGCTTTATGGGCTGATCGTACAACACATAGCTCAGTAACTCGCTACATGCCTGCGGAGCTAATGTATGGTCAAAAGCCAGTGATGCTGATTGAGGATACAATTCCCACATGGAATGTACTACCTTGGCAAGAGGGACTTAGTAGGGAAGATCTCCTTGCACTGCGTATAAGGCAGCTAGAGAGAAGACCTGGAGACATTGAAGCTGCAAAAGAACGACTCAAAAATGCAAGGTTGAAAAACAAGGACTATTTTGATAAGCGACATCGACTCAGGAGCAAAGCAATTGACAAAGGTGACTGGGTTTTAGTGCATGATAGTAGCCTTGATAACCAGCACACAGTCATGCGTAAGTTCTCAAAAAGATGGTTTGGACCGTATGTTGTAAAGCATGTGCATGAAAATGCTACTTACAGCTTGTCTGAACTAGATGGTACAGAAGTAAAGATTCCCATTGCACGAAAAAGGATTAAAATGTTTAAGAGAAGAGGAGACAATGATCTAGAAGATATGGATGAGGAAGAAGAGAAAAACACAGGTGAAGATCAAAGTGAACATGAAGCTCTGGAATCATCCAGTGAAGAAGAAGACAAGGAAGATGTACAAGAGGTCTAATCTTACAAAGAGACAATGTGGCACATACCGGAGGATGTGCAGGTTTAGAGGGGGTGGATGTTGTGCTGTGACACGTACATAGTGGGAACGCATGCTACAAGATATATCTTGTATTTTTTTTAGATACATAATTATATTTTCTATAGTGTACATATGCATATTTAAGTATAATAATAAGCCTTCTATCTCATCCTATTATTTTTCTCAAGGGTAACATATCCTTACTTTACCATCAGAAAATACTATGGGAAAAGCATCAATAGCTTCGCCTCTTTAACTTGGGGCAAAAAGCATTGATTCTTTATTTCTACTATTTCATTATCATCTCACACCCTAGCTAGATCCTATATCTAGGGTAAACTCCAATATATATATATTCTATGTATTTTTTATACTTTTCTTATATTTCTTTTTAAATAGCTACTAGGAGAGAATCAAATCCTAGTGGGACACTAGGTGGCATGATTTCAAAGATATACTTATTTTAATGCATTATTGCAAGCATGATTACACAACTTTCTCAAGGAGCAATGTCATGCTTTCATATGGCATGAGGTGTCCTTTGGAATAAAATGAAAGTCTAGGCTAAGGAGACCACATGAAGACTTTTGCTGCCATAAATGGACCCTATTTTGATGAATTTTTTACACAAGGTTCCAATCCGAATTGGAAAACAATTTTAAAATAAAAATCGTAGCTAATGAGCTGAAGTTTTTGCCCATATTTTTACTTTTTTATTTGGAGCCACGGTTGAGGAGATATGATCAAAATACTAGACCCTAGTCTGCCCACATCATGCAAGGGCAGCTCATTTCCAACTTTTTCAATTCCTGTTCACACTGGCTCCTCTCTTCTTGTGTAAACCCTTGGGGGTTCCCTTCACCTATAAAAGGGTACCTCTTCTTCCTTGGAAGGAACTCAAGCATTCAAGCCATTGATGAGAGGAATTCTTGAGGGAGTGAGTAGTAATGCCTAATTCTACTTAGCCATTAACATAAGCCCAAGCCTACACTTTCTCCTAGAGGGAGACTAGCCATTCTTGCAACAAGATAACCTTGGAAGATCAACTCTAATCAAAAAAGGTCTTGCACTTGGTGTATCAATCAAAGTGGAATTATCCACTCTTCTTCTCTCTCCCATCAATAATGGTGCCGAAGGGTTTCAAGTAAGATGTGTTCTACATTGATGTTTTCTTGATTTCTTGTTGTTTTCATTTTTATCTCTAAACCAACATATATATATATATATATATATATATAATCTCATCTCCTTAACCAAACCTATCTCTCTCATTCTTAGTAATTCATCCTCTCTAGGTTCTCTTGCTACAGGTACATCTCTCCCCGCAGTATCCTTATTGCCTACGGGCAAGAATAGGGCTTGGGAGGGAAACTTCTCATCTCTTCACTTCTCTCATATCTACATTTCTCACATACTATCCTAAATGAATAACCCACATGATGATCATTTCTATCGCTTTCACTCTGTACGATCTATTAGAATTAACGTATGGATTAGCCGTAAAATACACTTTCAACAACGTATAGTGTTTCTCTTCGGCCCTGAAAGGCTCAATGAAATACTTCTATCACCGGATCCCATCATACTACCTCTCATAGACTATAATTTTTCTTTTGATGTAAGCGTAGTTATCTTGCTATGAACCAAGAGGATTTGTACACACAATTAATCCCAATCACTAGACAAAATATATATATTATGGTAAGCACAAAACTAGAATTCCAAAGAACAATTCGTAGCCTATTTGGTCAGCCAAGATTGAATGCCATTAACTCATCCATTAACCCTTTCATATTACCCATGATACGATATGACCATAGCCTTGATGTTTTCATCTTCGTATTGTTTTGACACTCTTTTGCGTTCTTTCTTTGTGTGTGTGTGAGTGCAAGAGAGAAAGAGTGAGTCTTCTTTGATTGCACTTCTTTCCAAACCCTAGTCTTCATGGCATCTATGGTTTAACTCCTTCATATAGTTTTTGTTGAGTTTTCTCACAAACTCTCACACCCATAAGCCCGGTGCTTTCCTGGCAAGACCGCAAATTTCTCGACACCGTCTGCATTTTTCTGTAGAAAAACGCAATCGGATATGACCTATGGCTTGTGTATTTGTTGTTTCTTTGATCCGTTTGACCTACGGCTTGCCATACGCGCTCTTGATATTGCTTTAAGACTACCTAATGGACTATGGATGGTTTCAGTAGGCATACAAGTCATTTTCGAAATCCATTTGCGTTTTTCCGTAGAAAAACGCAACCGAATTTGACCTACGTCTTGTGTATTTGGCGTTAATTCAAACCCATTGACCTACGGCTTGCCATACACGCTCTTGACATTGCTTTAAGACTACTTAATGAACTACGGATGGTTTTTGTAGGCATAGAAGCCATTTCCGAAGTCCGTTTGCGTTTTTCCGTAGAAAAACGCAATCGGATTTGACCCACGGCTTGTGTATTTGGCGTTTCTTCTATCCGTTTGACCTACGGCTTTCCATACGCGCTCTTGACATTGCCTAAAGACTACCTAATCATCTACGGATAGGTTCAGTAGGCATAGAAGCCATTTCCGAAGTTCGTTTACGTTTTTCTGTAGAAAAACACAACTGGATTTGACCTACGGCTTGTGTATTTGACATTTCTTCTGTCCGTTTAATATACAGCTTGCCATACACCGTCTTGACATTTCCTTAAGACTACTTAATGGACTACGGATGGTTTCTGTAGGCGTAGAATCAGTTTCCAAAGTCCGTCTGCGTTTTTTCGTAGAAAACGCAATCGGATTTGACCTACGACTTGTGTATTTGGCGTTTCTTCTATCCGTTTGACCTACGGCTTGCCATACGTGCTCTTGACATTGCCTAAAGACTATCTAATGGACTACGGATGGTTTCGGTAGGCATAGAATCGGTTTTCAAAGACCGTCTGCGTTTTTTCGTAGAAAAACGCAACCAAATTTGACCTACGGCTTGTGTATTGGACGTTTC